>NC_137344.1:41842474-42307474 GCF_965287045.1 Carcharhinus amblyrhynchos | reverse complement strand
CCCATTCATCATCTTATACGTTTCAATGAGATCTCCCCTCATTCTTCTAAACTCCAACGAGTACAAGCCCAGTTTATTCAGCCTCTCCTCATAGCTCAACCCCCTCAACTCCGGCGTCAGCCTAGTAAACCTCCTCTGCACTCCCTCCAAGGCCAAAATATCCTTGCATAAGTACTGCAACCAAAACTGCACACAGTACTCCAGTTGCCGCCTCACCAGTGCCCTGTACAGTTGCAGCAAGACCTCCCTACTTTTATATTCAATCCCCCTCGCTATTAAGGCCAGCATCCCATTCGCCTTCCTGACCGCCTGCTGCACCTGCAGGCTGGGTTTTTGCGACTCATGCACAAGGACCCCGAGGTCCCTCTGCACCGTCGCCTGCTGCAGTTTTTTGCCACGTAAGTAATACTCCTTCCTACCATTATTCCTACCAAAGTGGACCACCTCGCACTTGCCAACATTAAATTCCATTTGCCAGTTCCTGGCCCATTCGCCCAGCCTATCTAGATCCTTCTGCAGACTCTCCACACCCTGCGCACAATTTGCCATTCCAACAATCTCAGTGTCATCAGCAAATTTCGACACCCTACACTCGGTTCCCTCCTCCAGATCATCTATATAAATGGTGAATAGCTGAGGCCCCAGCACCGACCCCTGGGGCACTCCACTAGTCACCGACCGCCAAACCGAATAGCACCCGTTGACCCCCGCTCTCTGCCTCCTATTTGACAACCGATCCTCTATCCACGCTAACACCCTAACCCCAACTCCATGCCCCCTGACCTTCTGCAATAACCTCTTGTGAGGTACCTTGTCAAACGCCTTCTGAAAATCAAGAAAGACCACATCCACCGGCTCTCCTCTATCCACCACCCTAGACACATCCTCATAGAACTCCAATAAATTTGTCAGACACGACTTCCCCTTAACGAAACCGTGCTGCGTCTGCTGTGTCAAGCAATTCCCCTCGAGATGCCGCGCTATTTCCTCAATGATGGATTCTAACATTTTACCTACAACAGACATTAAACTAACCGGCCTATAATTCCCTGCCTTTTGCCTGCCACCCTTCTTAAACAACCGTGTAACATTAGCCACTTTCCAAGCTTCCGGCACTACCCCGGAATCCAGCGACGTTTGGAAAATAACCACCAAGACATCCGCTATCACCTCCGCCATTTCTTTCAGAACCCTCGGATGCATTCCATCCGGTCCTGGGGACTTGTCCACAATCGGTCCCTCCAGTCTGTCAAGCACCGCCTCTCTAGTAACAGTAATGTCATTAAGACCCTCCAGTCCTACCGCCTTTCCATCGCTAACACCCGGCAAATTATTCACGTCTTCCTCCATGAAGACCAAAACGTTATTCGAGGCCTCAGCCATCCCCTACCACTAAGTCCCCCGACATTCACCCTAGCCAGCCTCTTCCTTTGTATATATTTATAAAAACTCTTGCTATCCTTTTTTATGTTAAGCGCTAGCCCAGCTTCATAGTTTCTCCTACCCTTCTTTATCAAATTCTTTGTCAGTCTTTGTTGACATTTAAACCTCTCCCAATCCTCTTCTCACCCACTACTTTTAGCTACTCTAAATGCCTCCGCTTTTAGTTTAACACTTTCCTTCACCTCCTTCGTTATCCACGGCTTATTACCTCTCCTCCTACAGTCCTTTTTGACCATCGGAATAAATTTCTGCTGAGCACCAAGAAAGATCTCCTTAAAGATCCTCTGCTGCTCCTCAGCAGACCTACCTTCCAACACGCTCCCCCAGTTTTATCACCAGACTATTAATCCAGAAAATCAGCTAATGTTCTGGGGACCCCGGTTCGAATCCCACCACGGCAGGTGATGGAATTTAAATTCAATAAAAAATATCTGGAATTAAGAATCCAATGAAACCGTTGTTGATTGTCGGAAAAACCAACACGGCCTTTGGGGAAGGAAATCTGCCGCCCTTACCTGGTCTGGCCTACATGTGACTCTAGATCCAAAGCAAAGGTTGACTCTCAACTGCCCTCTGAATGAGGGCAACTAGGGATAGGCAATAAATGCTGGGCAGCCAGCAACGCTCATGTCCCATGAATGACCTAAAAGAAAGAATCAACGATAGATGAGATCCCCTGTGGCCTGTCTACCAGTTGTTGTGAGCCAAACGTCAGATCTTTACCGGACTCTGTCGGAAGGCTTTGTAGCAAAGGGCTGCGTGTGTAACACTGATCCTGTAGATTTTGCGTGTCGCCTGATGCCTGTGGCCTACGTAATTCCACTCTCCCAGCTAAATCGAGAGCAAGCAGACACAAAAACAGATATCAAATATGGTTAAAATTCTACAGAGTAGGCGGTTCTCCCGCAGAGCATTAGGAAACTGTCTCTTTCCTCTTGACAAAAAAAAACTAGAAATACTTGTGTAATTTGAATGGTTGAATTCCAAGAAGATCTTAGCACCATTCTCAGCCTTTAGCCCCAACCACTTACATTCTCTTTGATTTTTTTTTAACCTATGCCGATCTTATCAATTACAGCCTCCCCTCACCCCGGTAATATAAATGGTGTCTGATTTTCCTTCTCTTCAGCTAACAAAGGGTCACCTAGACTTGATACATTGCCCCTTTTCCCTCCCCACAGATGCTGTCAGACCTGCTGAGATTTTCCAGCATTTTCTTCTCTCTTTCCGATTCCAGCGTCTGCAGTATTTCTCACCTTAATCTAACATGTTTTCCATGTTGTTTTTAACGCTATGAATTCTCCACCTGCACAGGGTCAAACCCAGCTGACGCACTGCTGAACCTCACGTTTTGCTTTCATTTTTTCGGCTGCACAGCCTGTGCCAGCAGCAAGTGGGCACTGACTTCTCGCTGTCTCCAACTGTCTCCCTGCAGCCAGTTCCCCATCACCTCAGGGCAACCCAACCAAAAGCAGCCACCAAATTCACCTTAACCCACTTCAGAGCTCAGTGAAACCACTCGCTGCATCTGTACCTTCCTGTGTTCTGTTTAACTGTCTGTCTGTGAGTGTGTGTGTGTGTGTGTATGTGCGTGTATGCATCTGTGCATGTATTTATATTTGTGTATTGGTTAGGTGCACGGGTCGTATTTAGTTCTCCCTCAGTGTACACAAACAGGTTGGAGTGGCAACGAGGACACTAATAAACTTTAAAACTTTGTGCATATGTGTGTGTGTATTTGCACATGTCTGTTCACTTCCCAAGCCTTTTCTCCACTGTGACCCCCGTGTTAGAACATAAGAAATAGGAGCAGGAGTAGGCCATCCAGCCCTTCCAGCCCACCCCGCCATTCAATAAGATCATGGCTGATCTGAAGTGGCTCAGTTCCACTTTCCCGCCCTCTCCCCACAACCCTTAATTCCCTTGCCTACCAGAAACCTATCTACCCGCATCTTAAATATATTTAGCGAGGCAGCCTCCACCACTTCAACAGGCAGAGAATTCCAGAGATTCACCACCCTTTGAGTGAAGAAGTTCCTCCTCAACTCCGTTCTAAACTGTCCCCCCCTTATCTTGAGGCTGTGCCCTCGAGTCCTACTGACCTTTGAGCGGGAAGAGCCTCTCCACCTCTATCCTATCCATCCCATTCATTACCTTGTACGTCTCAATGCGATCTCCCCTCATTCTTCTAAACTCTAACGAGTACAAGCCTAGTTTATTCAGCCTCTCCTCATAGCTCAAGCCCGGTATCAGCCTAGTAAACCTCCTCTGCACTCCCTCCAAGGCCAAAATATCCTTGCGCAAGGGCGGCGACCAAAACTGCACACAGTACTCCAGCTGCGGCCTCACCAGTGCCCTGTACAGTTGCAGCAAGACCTCCCTATTTTTATATTCAATCGCCCTCGCTATGAAGGCCAGCATCCCATTCGCCTTCCTGACCACCTGCTGCACCTGCAGGCTGGGTTTTTGCGACTCATGCACAAGGACCCCGAGGTCCCTCTGCACCGTCGCATGCTGCAGTTTTTCGCCACGTAAGTAGTAGTCCTTCCTACCAAGGTAGACAGCCTCACACTTGCCAACATTAAATTCCATTTGCCAGTTCCTGGCCCATTCGCCCACCCTCTCTCGATCCCTCTGCAGACTTTCCACACCCTCCGCACAATTTGCCGTTCCCCCAATCTTGGTGTCGTCAGCAAATTTCGACACCGTACACTCGGTTCCCTCCTCCAGATCATGTATATAAATGGTAAATAGCTGAGGCCCCAGCACCGACCCCTGGGGCATTCCACTAATTAATGCTTTTAAATTAATGTCACCCTGGAGTGAGGGGGTGAGGACTTATGACTGGAGGGGGTGGCTAGTTACGACACTGTTAGAGAGATTCTGAATTTGCGCAGGTTCATCCCCAGTAACCAGGGGCAGGTTCCTGTGCCTCATATCAAAGCTCACTACTTCCCTCCGGCTTGACAACTGTTCCAATCGCACCTTTGCTTCAGTCCCTGACCCTGCATGCCCTCCCCAACCCTGCCGACCCAGCTTCCTTCCGCAACCTTGTCACACCCCCACTTCCTTCCCCGATCCTGCCACCCCTCCTCCCTAAAATGCGCCCCCCCAACCCCACACTGCAGCCCCCCCCCCCCCCCCCCCCCCGCCACCACCACCCCTTTCGTTCTCCCTGAACCTGCCACTTTTTAGGATCAAACTCGAAGCAATAAAATGATGGCTCACCAGGCACTTGGGACACAGCATGCTGCGAGCAGCAGTTCGATCAGCCTAGCCCATTACCCAAGTTTCACTGGGCTTCTCCACAGCTGCCCTTACAGTCCCTGCCCTGACCGCTCCAATATTTCATCCCGTGAGCCCCCAACGGGAATCGTGACCCACGGTTTGGAAATCTGTACCGTAAAACCTATTTTGGGGAAAAATACACGACTTTGCAGTTAAGCTTTTAACAATCTTTGACTTTGTTCCTCCTCGTTCGATTTGGGATCAGTCCTATTGCTCGATGCTGTTTTGTGTGAATGCCCAATTGAGGACACTGTAAAAGTCTTAGGATTATGTTTACAGAGTCATGCTGCTCTATTCTGGCTATCTTTATAAACATCCTATTTGCTTTCAGTAATTGCTTCACCAGATTGTCCAGACACTGGATAAGTCGGTGGTCACCTCCCCGCCCACCCCCACCCCCAGGTCTAAGTCTCCTTTTAATGGAAGTCAAGTTTTGTGTACTTAACACTGCACGATATTTTAAATCAAAGAAAAATAACATTTGAGAGTTACGGTTCTTGCACAATTTGTCTTTTTGATTTGATTTATTATTGTCATGTGTCGGTATACATGAAAGGTATTGTTTCTTGCGTGCTATACAGATAAAGTTCATAGAGTAAATAGGGGAGAAGGAGAGGGTACAGAATATAGTGTTGCAGTTACAGATAGGGCAAAGAGAAAGATCAGCTTAGTGTATGAGAGGCCCATTCAAAAGTCTGATGCAGCAGGGAAGAAGCTGTTCACGAGATGGTTGGTACATGGTCTCAGACTTCTGTATCGTTTTCCCAATGGAAGATGAAAGGGAATATGCCCGGGGTGCGTGGAGGTCCCTGATTATGTTGGCTGCTTTGCTAAGGCGTGTAGGACGTGTAGACGGAGTCACTGATACGTTGTCTCGTACATTACGATATTATATCAGCCTGTAAACCTAGCCAACGCTATTGATATACATCAAGACGCGCATACAGGATGTAAACGAGCGACGTCTCTGACTCTCTCCGTCTTAATCCACAGGGTTACAATTCCCCCTTTGCCACCCTCGTCAGGTCCCCTAGCTCAGCTGGGTCAGAAGGTCGCGGCGAGAAAACGCTGAATGATGAAGATTCCACCTCCCTCATTCCCACTTACCTTAACTCCCTGAAGAAACTGATTGTGGAATGACACCCAGAAGAGGAGGCCACATCATCTCACGCGCTAACTGTTCCTGCGAAAAACGAAATGGGGAAATTGTTCCCACTGGAGACACGGTAAAAACAAAATGATGTGGACAGCTTGATGCCTTTGCTCCCTGCGTGTTGTAAACGGACATCCAGACTGGTAGGAGCTTCCAAATAAACTGTCTTACCGAGTGGCGTTTCGTCCAGTTTTTAAAAAAGAAATGTATTTTCCTCACTTTAATGGCTTGTGTTCAGTGTGACGATGTGCACTGTGCTTGCGTGGGAGATCGGTTAGTTGGGAGCAGTGGATCATGGAACCGGTGGCTCAGGCGTTCTTCCTCATTCACTGAAATGGTTCAATAACGTAGCGTTTAGTTAAATCAGTCAGATCGGTTAACAATATAACGTGGTTAAACCTGGTCAGCTTTCCTAGATTCAGATTTGTAGTTTGCCACGCTTGGACTCAACACTTGATTGGTTCTTGCTTGCCCTGAAGTTCCCTTTGGTGACAAAGTGCTGATTTGTGATTTGAAGCCACACCATAGTAAAATGTTGGAATCTTAAACCAATGCATTTTTGTATCACTGAGCATTGTGTTATATTTATATAATTATATATATATATATATATATTGAGGACTGCTTGGTTGAATCTATAATGCAGCTTTAAGTAGCCCCCTAATTACAGATGGAACTCTCTGCAGCGAGTGCTTATTTTACCCTATAACTTTGATGTAATCTATGATGATTGTGAATATTATTCTGTGCATTTTAAAATATAATAAACCAATGTAATCTTCTTAGAACGGAATATTTTCTTTTGGAGGTGGGAAGACACAGCTGTTGTTGGAAATGTAGTCACTGTGTTTTGATGACCAGTCCTCACCTTGAATACAAGCCACCGTTAATGTTCACTTTCTTAGCTCACAGGTGGAGCAAGATGTTTGGAGTAAGTACTGAAAGGCAATCAGCTGAGGGAGAATATCCTTGCCACCAGCCAGGAGACTAGGAGCATCACATCTAACAAAACCTTGACTTTATGTCCCCCGCCCCAGTATAATGTACTCTTGTCTTTAGTGTTACTGAGTAGGAACAGCAATTGTAGGGAATCATTGTGATGTACTCTGAGCTAAGTGGGCTTTTACTAGTTATACTGTTTTTGATTCAAAGCAGAGTGGATATTAAGAATCACAGGGGCATCACTGACACTCACAGCGTCAGGGACCTGGGTTCGATTCCCAGTTTGGACCTCTGTCTGTTCGGCGTTTGCACATTCTCCCTGTGCCTGTGTGAGTTTCCTCCCACAGTCCAAAGGATGTGTGGGTTAGGTGGATTAGCTATGCTAAATTCTCCCTTAGTGTCAGGGGACCCTTAGCTAGGGTAAATGCAAGGGGTTACGGAGATAGGACCTGGGTGGTATTATGGTCAGTGCAGACTCGATGGGCCAAATGGCCTCTTCCTGCACTGTAAGATTCAGTAAATAGAGTGTCAGGAAATGCAGAGTCTCAAAACTATGACACTGCAGAGGAAGGCCATTCAGCGCATCATGTCTATTAGCTCTCCAAATGAGCCGTTCCCTTAGTGTCTTCCTTTCCTTAACCTGTATTCTTCTCTTCCAGGTAACTGTCTAATTCCTTTCTAAATGCTTCACTTATACTTGCCCCCCCACACCCACCTACTGTATGAAGAAGTCTTTTCTTATCACTTTTGCTATTCTGTGTCCCCTCATTCTCAACTCTCACACCAGTGGAAACAATTTCTCCTTATCTACTCTATCCCAGAACCCTCATGATTTTAAACTCCCCTGGTCAAATAACCCCTCTGCCTTTTGTTTCTGTAAGGAAAACAGCCCTAAATTCCCCAATCTGCCTTTCAAAACTGAAGTTCTTCTCTTTCCTACAGCACTGAATTCTCAGCTTTCATCACCCTGGCAATTTGTCAGCATTTTACCATAAAACTTTCACGTGGCTCCTCTTGATAAATGAGATTCACAATGATCTAGCTCCCATTCCAGCCAACAAGATACACTGGGGAGGAGTCAAAGCTTGATGCTCAATCTCAACTAGCTGCCCCCAATGATTGAGATTTTTTTTGTCATTAAGATGGAGCACTATAAGCTCACTAAAGCATTCAGCTATCGTTTTGAAGATACTCGGAATCACCGCAGTGCACAAAGAGGCCATTCAGCCCCCTCGTGCCTGCACTGACAACAATCGATCCCACCCAGGCCTTATCTATGACCCCTTTGTTTTGGCTCACATGCCGTGCATCAATGTATTGGCCTTTCACTGTAACTCCACATATTTACCCTGCTAGTCCTCCTGACACTAAGGGTCTATTTAGTATGGCCAATCAACCTAACCCGCACATCTTTGGAAACTGGAGAACCCGGAGGAAACCGATGTAGACGCAGGGAGAAGGTGCAAACTCTGCACAGACAGCGACGAAAGGTTGGAATTGAACCCAGATCCCTGGTACTGTGAGGAAGCAATGCTAACCACTGTGCCGCCGCAATACTCAGTGGCATTCACAGCTTGAGTTACCATGATAGGTACATGTACGTATGATCCAGGTCTACTTAAAACACAATGTTTCAACAAGATGTCATTTATTATATGGAAAACATTCAGGTTTTAGCAGCTACAGCCTTCTGATTGAAAAAAAAATGCTTTTACGCTGTGAATGTTTTAATAACTATCACTTTAACTAGAGAGAACATGTATCACAACTCGCACAATATTCAAAGCAACATACACATTGTTAAATAGGAATCATTGTATTGCTGCAGATGCAGCTTGGTCAAATTCATTTTGGGATACTTTCACATGAAATTATTGTGGACTGTGAACCTTATCTCCTTTAGTGATTGAAGCTGTTTCATGGAACCCCTTATCCAATACCTTGTATATACAACATTTTAAATTTTGACAGAGAAACTGTGCTGTTATAACAGTGTCACTGGTTTTATAAAACCCAATGGCACTTAAGGATAGGTGGATATGTTTTTGTCACCCCTGTCACTATACACTGATTTTCCTGTAAATGAGTAATTGTATTATTCTTTAATGGAGTTTGCATTACTTAAAGAAAAGCATAGAATAGCAGCAGTGCCAAATCCTCCCCCAACTCACAAACAATGTGCACAAGATTAGATTTTCATTTGACTGCATCTCACTTAGCTACTATAAAGGTTGCAAATCTTACCAATAGCTTGCATGAGTGAGTGGAACGACTAACATTTCCAACAGGAAGTCTGCCTCTCATATCCAGTTTGTGAGCTGCTTTCTGTCCATCCACCCTACTTGGAGGGTTCGGACAGGTGATGAGGGTGTAATGCCCTCGTTAATATCCCCGTGCTCCATCTTTCTGTCTGATCTCATGTCCTGACACTAGGAAAGCGAGCCGAGGACTGACTTCCCCCTGAGGTATCTAACACTCCGAATCAGGGTGTGTTAAAAGCCCTTAAGTTTAAAACAGGTCACCTGAACTTCACAAATCATTGCTCTGTACCAATTATCTCCTTCAATTTTAGTGGCCATTGTGATGGGGCTTCTGCATTGTCATTGGTTTGAAGTGATTATGGAATGGTGCGTGCAGCAGGACAGAAGAGCTGTAAAAGCCAGTGAAAATCTCGACAGTGTTGCGAAGGCTTTGAATGTTGGATCGTTCGTATTTTGAGATTCCGTTCACAACAAAAAAAGAGTATGACTGAACTCACGCTAAATAACGACACTGCCATCTGGAGAAACGCTACCTCCACGTTCATATTGCTTTGAGAAACTAACTCATTGCATGTTGGAGGCCATAAGTACTAAATCTACTTGCTGGTTTATAGAGGTAACTTTTTTTTTAGGAGAGTTTGAACAGGTCATCATCACATAACGATGGGTGACACCATTACAATGATGCACTGACTACACACGTATACTTTAACACGGACTCAACCCAAAAACGCTGAGGGCCTAACGGGACATAGAACCTTCTCTAATCACTTGCTCGTAACATCCAAGAGAAACGTATCCTGAAACCCAGAAGAGAGGGAAATGTTCTATAAGCTAAGATAGACAAAATATATATGTATATTTTAAACAAAATTACCTCAAAAACATTGATTAGTGCACAATACATCATCATGCAAGGAAAGTGTGAATGGGTCTGACTGGAAAGCTGTAGGAATGAAGTGAACAGGGCGCAAAATGGAAGGATAATCCTTGGCACCTCATTGAGGCCTCGCAGTAAGATGCGCACTTACTTTCTCAAAAGTAAGATGAAATGGGCAGGGAAATGTTATAGAAAAAAAAGGGGATACTTATCCAGAAAACTATCCAATCGCTCAAAAAGTAAAAAAGAAGCAATCTTAGTGACATAAGCTCCAACCAAAACAGGGGGAAGGTTAAGTTTCAATTTCGAAACCCGATGTTCCACAGTTCCGCCGTTAAGGATTGAATCTGGGTGCTTTTAATCTCACCGCTGGTGCTCTTCAAAATCAAAAATTCAAACATCACAATTTTCACAAATAATTCTTAGTGCACACCTTCAAAATGTGCTGACTTACCCACCAGGCTGGTTTGTGTCCAAGCTGCGACAACTCTCAAAATGTGGTCAACTACCAGGCGCGTTGGGTGGGATCTTCCGACCCCGTTCACCCTGAACCCGGAAAATCCCAGCTGAGGTCAACGAACCTTTCCGTGATCCGTGGTTTCCTGTGGCGGGCGGAAGGGGAAAATTTGCCCCATTGTTTTCTAACGTGCGTGTGTGTGTAGGTGTGTGTGTGAGAGGGGTGAAGTGTTTTCTACTCGATACCAAAGTAAGAACTGGTTTTCATGTGAAAGTGCCCAGTTTGATCAAGGGACAACCACGTTGCACTGCTTGATGGAATGTTAAGGAGTGTGATGGGGGGGCGGGGGGATGGGGGGGATTGGAATCAATGACAGCCGAAGCACTCTTTATATATACATGCTTAGCATGCAAAAGAAAGCTCTTCCACCATTGCTGGCGAACAGGCAGTTTGATCTGCAAGAAAACTCCTATTAGCACAAAAAAAAACTGCATATTAAAGTTGACACGGGTGGCTAAATATTTAAACATTTTTTTTGTTCCATGAACACAAAAGGCACTGGGTTATGAGCTTGTACTGTAACTTTCATTGCACTTCATCTCCTCGGTTCAATCCTTTCGTCTGAAGAACAGCGACAATTAACTGCTCAGTCAATGCCTGTGGGGAAAAAATACGTATCGCCTCTAAGGGCTTGCTCTCTATAATTCCATGTCCACAGGCCGGATATGGCCTGTCTTGTGCTCTTTTACCCACAATTCTCTGTCGTTGCTGGGGTCAACCTTCTGGAGTAGCTTGTCCACTGGTTCAATAGTCTAGAAATGAGAAAGAAAAACTAAGTGTGAAACCCTGCTAGACTTCCATTACAAATTGGCAAGCATTCCCCAGGATCACAGAGTTGCTACAATGCAGGCAGAGGCCATTTGACCCATCATATCAGCACAGACTCTCCCCACATGAGCCATTCTCTTTGTACCATTCTCCAAGCTTCTCCCCATAACCTTCCTGTTCATTTCATAGGGTCAGTCCCTTTTGAATGCTTCAATTGAAACTGCCTTCACCACAATCTTCGACAGAGCATTCCAGGCCTTAAACAGCACGCTGCGTGAAAGTAGTACAGGAAAGCAAAGGAGAATTTGGTGCGACGACAATAATTTCTCCCTCAATGTCAACAATATGAAGAAGACAGTCATCGACTTCAGGTAGCGCAGTGGAGGACCTACCCACGTTTACAACAATGGGCACCAAGTAGAAATGATCAAGAGCTTCAAATTTTTACGTGTCTGGATCACCGACAAGCTGTCCTGGTCCCCCTATACCAACATTATAATTAAGAAAGCCCACCACTGCTTCTACTTTCTCAGAAGACTAAGGAAATTTGACACGTCAGCAACAATTCTGACCAACTTTTACAGATGCACCATAGAAAGCATTTCTTCTGGTTGTATCACAACTTGGTATGGAGCCTGCTCTGCCCAAGATCTCAAGAAACTACAACGGGTCATGAATATAGCCCAATCCATTACACAAACTAACTTCCCATCCATTGATTCGGTCTACACTTCCTGCTGCCTCGGAAAAGTAGCCAGCATAATTGAGGACTCCGTGCACCCCAGACGTTCTCTCTTCCACCTTCTTCTGTCGGGAGAAAGATACAAAAGTCTGAGGATATGTAACATCCAACTCGAGAGCAGCTTCTTCCCTGCTGCCATCAGACATTTGAATGGACCTAACTCGCACTAAGCTGATCTTTCTCTACATCCTAGCTATGACTGTAACACGACATTCTACACCCTCTCCTCTATGAACGGTATGCTTTGTCTGTATAGCACACAAGAAACAATATTTTTCACTGTATACCAATACGTGACAATAATAAATCAAATCAAAAATATTTCTCATATCACTTTCGCCAATAACTTTCAATCTATGCCCGCTTGTTCTTCAATCCTTTCGTTCTGACAAAAGATCATTGACCTGAAATGTTAAATAAAAATACCGCGGTCCTAAGAGGAGTCATTTTGGACTCAACCATCGACCTTCTTTCTCTCTCTCTTTCCACAGATGCTGCCTGACCTGCTGTGTATTTCCAGCACGGGCTGTATTTTGCTTTTGTCTTAGGGATGTGGACTGCCCACTGATGCGTCACCCGGGTCCGCCTTGGCCTATTCTTGCCTTTGTTGCTCACCAGGAATACATCAACGTTGCAAAGAGTCAGAGAGTTGAGGAAAGAAAAATGGAAGAGGAAGATGAATCTACGGGTTCGGTTGGTGATGCTGAGTTTATATTTGAGAAGCTTGTAGGCTGTCGTGACCCAAAGTACGGAAGGAGTTAAAGTAGACGCGCTTTGGGTTTTTTTAAAAAATTCATTGACGAGATGTGAGTGTCACTGGCTGAGATTGTCCATCCCTAGTTGCCCTTAAGGTGATGATGGTGAGCCACCTTCTTGAACTGCTGCAGTCCCTGAGATATAGGTACACCCGTAGCTGTTAGGGAGGGAGCGATGTGGTCAACTCTGAACTGCTCTCCAAGGGCAACAAGGGATAGATAGCCAGCAATGTCCATGTCCCAAGAATGAATTTTTTAAAAAAAGTAATGTCCATTTGAAATCCTTACAGTACAGGAGGAGGTCATTCAGCCCGACAAGTCTGCACCAACCACAATCCCACCCAAACCCTATTCCCGCAACCCCGCACATTTACTCTGCTAATTCTGCTGACACTAGGGTTAATTTAGCATGGCCAATCAACCTAACCCACATATTTTTGGAATGTAGGAAGAAACTGAAGCACGCAGAGGAAACCCACGCAGACACGGGGAGAACGTGCACACTCCACACAGACAGTGACCTGAGGCTGGAATTGAACCTGGGTCCCTGGCGCTGTGAAGCAACAGTGCTAACCACTTTACCACTGTGCTGTGAAAGAATTTAAACTGTGGTTTTTGGGTTCAGGTCTGTAATAAACCGTACGTTTTGTTCTGCCACCTGGTTTAAATAATTGCTTTCATCATAAACTGCGGACAAAAGGCTTCTTTCCCTGATAACAATGGTCTATCAGCAGCTAAGCTGAACTAATGCTACATCGGTAATGGAAGGACAGTGATCCACAATTGTCCACGACCAACATATAATACCCTTTACCATCTCTAACAAGAGCAACTTACCTCAGGTAAGTTTCAAACACAAACACACAGGCTGGAATGTTACGATTGTTCACACCAACGGGATTTTCCCATCCCACTGCTGTGAATGGAGATTTGGCTGTAATTCTGACTTCGCTGCAGCCGGATTGTGGCGTGCATAGCTGGTAAGATTGTTAGATTTGACGAGGGAGCGAGCTATCTTGGATCTGGTGCTATGTAATGAAGCGGGTAGAATTAGGGACCTTGTGGTGAAGGATCCTCTTGGGGAGAGTGATCATTGTATGGTGGAGTTTCTGGTGCAGATGGAGGAGGAGAAAGTGGGTTCCCGGACACGCGTCCTTTGTTTGAATAGAGGGGAATACGGTAGGATGAGAGAAGAATTGGCGAATGTGGACTGGGAGAGCGCGTTGGAGGGAGGGTCTGTTGAGGAGCAGTGGAGGATCTTTAAGGAGATCTTTCTTGGTGCTCAGCAGAAATTTATTCCGATGGTCAAAAAGGATAGTAGGAGGAGAGGTAATAAGCCGTGGATAACGAAGGAGGTGAAGGGAAGTGTTAAATTAAAAGCAGAGGCATTTAGAGTAGCTAAGAGTAGTGGGCGAGAAGAGGATTGGGAGAGGTTTAAATGTCAACAAAGATTGACAAAGAAGTTGATAAAGAAAGGTAGGAGAAACTATGAAGCTGGGCTAGCGCTTAATATAAAAAGGATAGCAAGAGTTTTTATAAATGTATAAAAAGGAAGAGGCTGGCTAGGGTGAATGTTGGTCCTTTAGAGGATGAGAAAGGGGACCTAGTGGTAGGGGATGGGGATATGGCTAAGGTATTGAATAACTTTTTTGTTTCTGTCTTCACGGAGGAGGACGTGAATAATTTGCCGGGTGTTAGCGATGGAAAGGTGGTAGGACTGGAGGGTCTTAATGACATTACTGTTACTAGAAAGGCGGTGCTCGACAGACTGGAGGGGCTGATTGTGGACAAGTCCCCAGGACCGGATGGAATGTATCCGAGGGTTCTGAAAGAAATGGCGGAGGCGATAGTGGATGCCTTGGTGGTTATTTTCCAAACGTCGCTGGATTCCGGGGAAGTGCCAGATGATTGGAAAACGGCTAATGTTACGCCGTTGTTTAAGAAAGGTGCCAGGCAAAAGGCGGGGAATTATAGGCCGGTTAGTTTAACGTCTGTGGTAGGTAAAATGTTAGAATCTGTCATTAAGGAGGAAATTGCGAGGCATCTTGAAGGGAATTGCTTGATAGAGCAGACGCAGCACGGTTTCATTAAAGGGAAGTCGTGTCTGACAAATTTACTGGAGTTCTATGAGGATGTGTCTAGGGCGGTGAATAGAGGAGAGCCGGTGGATGTGGTCTTTCTAGATTTTCAGAAGGCGTTTGACAAAGTGCCTCACAAGAGGTTATTGCAGAAGGTCGAGGGACATGGAGTTGGGGGTAGGGTGTTAGCGTGGATAGAGGATTGGTTGTCAAATAGGAGGCAGAGAGTGGGGGTCAACGGGTGCTATTCGGATTGGCGGATGGTGACCAGTGGAGTGCCCCAGGGGTCGGTGCTGGGGCCTCAGCTTTTTACCGTTTATATAGATGATCTGGAGGAGGGAACCGAGTGTAGAGTGTCGAAATTTGCTGATGACACCGAGATTGGGGGAACGTCAAATTGTGCGGAGGGTGTGGAGAGTCTGCAGAAGGATCTAGATAGGCTGGGCGAATGGGCCAGGAAATGGCAAATGGAATTTAATGTTGGCAAGTGTGAGGTGGTCCACTTTGGTAGGAAGAATGGTAGGAAGGACTATTACTTACGGGGCGAAAAACTGCAGCAGGCGACGGTGCAGAGGGACCTCGGGGTCCTTGTGCATGAGTCGCAAAAACCCAGCTTGCAGGTGCAGCAGGTGGTCAGGAAGGCGAATGGGATGCTGGCCTTCATAGCAAAGGGGATTGAATATAAAAGTAGGGAGGTCTTGCTGCAGCTGTATAGGGCATTGGTGAGGCCGCACCTGGAGTACTGTGTGCAGTTTTGGGCGCCGCACCTGCGCAAAGATATTTTGGCCTTGGAGGGAGTGCAGAAGAGGTTTACTAGGCTGATACCGGAGTTGAGGGGGTTGAGCTATGAGGAGAGGCTGAATAAACTGGGCTTGTACTCGTTAGAGTTTAGAAGAATGAGAGGAGATCTCATTGAGACGTATAAGATGATGAATGGGATGGATAGGATAGAGGCGGAAAGACTCTTCCCGCTCAAAAAAGACAATAGGACTAGGGGGCACAGCCTCAAGATAAAAGGGGGGCGGTTTAGAACGGACTTGAGGAGGAACTTCTTCACTCAAAGGGTGGTTAATCTCTGGAATTCTCTGCCTGTTGAAGTGGTGGAGGCTGCCTCGCTAAATATTTTTAAGACGCGGGTTGATGGGTTTTTGATAGGAGAGGGGATTAAGGGTTATGGGGAGAGGGCGGGAAAGTGGAACTGAGCCACGACAGATCAGCCATGATCTTATTGAATGGCGGGGTAGGCTCGAAGGGCTGGATGGCCTACTCCTGCTCCTATTTATGTTCTTATGTTCTTATGTTAAATCTTCAGTCTTTGGCATTAAGGAGAGGCCAACATTATCAGCTTGAGAAAGACAAGATGCTGCTTTGATTGTATGAACTTACTGAAACGAAAGCTAACTCAGAACTGCAAGAAACAAAACTGGATCAATATAATCAGAAATTTGTTTAGCACGAGTTAATATCCAAACACTTTTGGAAAAAGATTTTCATATCCTGATAATCCCTGAAAGCAATTGAGAAATTTGGCACCCACAAAGAGGCTGGGTGTGAGGCTTTTCTTTTGAAAACACTAACTCCATAAACCCTTAAACAAACGCAACAGGAAGTTTCTTTTTGCAGTGCAGAGAAGGGAAATATCAATGCCTCAGCCTGAAATAATATTTTCTCTTATTGCATTTGAGCAGTAGGCTCCCATACATATCGGAAAGATCTGGAAAATGGACTCACCCTGTCAGGAGGACTCCACCAGGACAATTCGGTCAGGCCTTTTGGTGCAGAGAGGGAAGTCCCACTCAGCCCAAACTGTGGATCGGCATATATGATGCAGTCTTGGATGACATTAAGGCCGTGACTTGGGTGCGAACGACATTTAAGGTGGTAATCTATTGGGTAGGCTACATCGGCAATGGAAGGACAGTGATCCACAATTGTCCACGACCAACATATAATACCCTTTACCATCTCTAACAAGAGCAACTTACCTCAGGTCAGTTTCAAACACAAACACACAGGCTGGAATGTTACGATTGTTCACACCAACGGGATTTTCCCATCCCACTGCTGTGAATGGAGATTTGGCTGTAATTCTGACTTCGCTGCAGCTGGATTGTGGCGTGCACAGCTGGTAAGATTGCGCCCGCAATTTCCAAAGCATTCTGCCAGATTTGAGAATACTCCCAAATTTATAAATGTGGTTAAGGCACAAAGTTATACAACATGGAAAGAGGCCCTTCAGCCCATCAAGCAGCTATCTATTCTAATCCCATTTTTCAGCGCTTGGTCCGTAAACTTGTACACTTATGGCATTTCATCTAAATGCTTCTGAAATGTTGTGAGGGTTCCCCCTTTCAAGCAGTGCGTTCCAGACTCCCACCACCCCGGGTGAAAAAGTTTTTCCTCACATCTTCTGTAAACCTCCTGCCGCTAAACCTCAATCTATTTTTCCTGGTTCTTGACTCTTCCACGAAGGGGAAAGGTTTCTTCCTATCCACCCTATCTATGCCACTCAATTTTTATACACCTCCATCAAGTCCCCCCTTAGCTTTCTCTGCTCCAAGGAAGGCAACTCCATCCTATCCAGCTGAAACGCTCCAGCCCAGGCAACATCCTGGTGAATCTCCTCTGCACCCTTTCTATTGCAATCGTATCTTTCCTATAGTGTAGTGACCAGAACTGCACACAGTACTCTAGTTCTAGCCAAACTAGTGTTTCGTAAAGTGCCATCATAACCTCCCTGGTTTTATATTAAATGCAAGTTCATAAAGGCAAGTATCCCATATGCCTTCTTAACCACCTTATCTACCTGTCCTTCTGTCTTCAGAGCTCCATGGACATGCACACCAAGGTCCCTATGATCCTCTGTACTTCTTGGGCCTGAATATTCACTGTATATTCCCTAGCCTTCTTAGTCCTGCCAAAATGTATCACCTCACATTTTTCAGGGTTAAATTCCATTTATCGTTGTTCTACCCGTTTAACCAGCTGGTCTATACCATTCTATAAATCGAAGGCTTCACTCCTCACTATTTACCACACCACCAACTTCTGTGTCACCTGTGAACTTACTCTTCATATCTCTTACATTCACGTCCAGATCGTTAATGTACACCACAAACAACAAGGCACCCAGCACCGTACCTGTGGAACACCGCTGGACGCAGGCTTACAGTCACAAAAACAGCCTCTGCCTCCTGTCACAAAGCCAGTTTTTGATCCAGTTTGCCAAATTGCCTTGGGTCCCATAGGCTCGTAACATGATCATCAGCCGCCCGTGTGGGACCTTGTCAAAAGCCTTACCGGAAGCCGTATATTCTACATTAACAGCACAACCCTCATCTACACACCTAATCACCTCTTTGAAAAATTCAATCACGTTTGCAACACGATCTCCATTTGTGAAAACCACGCTCTCATTAATCCTTGCCTCTCCAAGTGGAGATTAATTCTGTCCCTCAGATTTTTTTTCCAATAGTTTCCCTACCACTCATTGTAATTTCCTGTTTTCCCCCTACTTCCCTTCTTGAATAACGGTACCACATTAGTATGTCCTGCGGTCCTCTGGTACCTCTCCTGCGGCCAGAGATGATTATAAAATTGTCAGAGCTGCTGCAATCTCCTCCCTTGCCTTCCACAGCAGCTTAGAATACATCTCATCTGGGCCTGGGGATTTATCCATTTTTAGAGCCGTTAATACCTCCTCCCTCTCAACATCGTTACTTCAGTAAATCATAATTCCCCACCGTGATTTCTGTACCTACTTCATCCTTCTCCATTGTGAACACTGATGCAAAATAAAACCTCTCCTACATCTTCTGGCTCCTGCCTCAATGGCCTTGTTGGCCCCTATTGGGCCTTACTCTTTCCTTGGTCATCCTCCTATCCTCAATAGACTTATAAAACACCTTTGGATTTTCCTTTATTTTACCTACCAGTGTTTTCTTCATGCCCCCTCTTCACTCTCCTAATTTCATTTTTAAATAATCCCTTGCACTTTCTATACTCCTCTGGGGTTCCTGCTGTTTTGAGCCCTCAGTGTCTGCCATAAGCCTCCCTTTTTTTCCTTATCCAACCCTGGATGCCCCTTAACATCCAGGGTTCTTTGGGTTTGGTGCTCTCACCTTTCACAGGAACATGTTGGCTCTGTACTCTATTTTCTATTTGAATGACTGTCACTGCTCTGTGGATTTTCTGACAAGTAGCTGCTCCCAGTTAACTCTGGCCAGATCCTGTTATTAGAATTGGCCCTCTCCCAATTCAGAACCTTGATTTCCAGTCCATCTTTGTCCCTTTCCATAACTACTTTAAATCCTACTGCGTTATGGTCACTGTCACCAAAATGCTCCCCCACTGAAACTTCTACCACTTGTTGGTCCAGCACCGCTCTCCCTCTTGTAGAATTTTCTCCACGTTGACATAAGAGCTCTTTCATTTGAAGAATTCTGCCCCTTTTCACACTTCGGGCAGTCGGACAGTCTTCCTACATGTATAGACGTCCTCACGGTTTTCAAATCTGATGTTGAGGTTTCCCTTGAGAAACCATCTTCTTTCAAAGAGTGAAAATGAACTATTTATGGGGCCCAACCAATTTAGGCTTGAAATTTAGCTTTAGAATGAGGCCTGGGAATTGCGGGACCCTGAAGCATCTGGGAAGTAGAGTCAATGTCAAAATATTGCCCTGAGGAATATCCACATGGATAATAAGATCCTTTAATCTTTCTTGCACTCTGTTTTTCCACCATCCCTATTGACCCAAGAAAAGCACATTTTGTTAGAGACTTGTCTGTCATGGAAAGATGAGGCTATTAGATTTACGCCTAAAGGGACGTGTCTTTTTATGGATTTATCTCATTGCAATGTAGGGCCACTTTATTCTAAATACAAGGTAGAGAAAATAGAGAGCATTTCCTTTGGTCACTGAGGTTGGCAGCTTTGAAAGCAAATATAGGAACCTCATTTTTTGCTAATGAAAATCTCTCAAAGCCAATAACAGTACAGATGTAGTGACGTCAGTCATTTAAATAAAAACATTCAGAGCCCTTTGCAAGAATCTCACTGTATTCTAGGAACTCATGGTGGTACTTTGAGGGAGGGAGATGAAATGTGCTTAAAGAATATTAAAATATCCTTTTGGAAACCTGTGAAAAGTTAGAGACAAGGTAACTTAAAGGCAAGTGGTCATCTTTTCAGAACTTGCTTTGATAGCTTAAGCTGCAGTATTGGAAAACCTTGTTTTATGTAATGGTTTGTTGGTTAAATACAACCTGTAGACCAGGTTTATCCAACAGATGACCCATTGCGCTGGCAAAGACCCTGTATGTGCCCCCCGCCCCCACTCCTCTGGAGCCAGTATTCAAAAGCAAATCAGACAGGCCAGTAAGTGAACACCAAGATTTAGCAAGGGTCAGCTCCAGTTTCTTTCCCGCGTTTGCTACTGATAGGTTCACTAGTGAGATCAGTCGCAAATGAGGCAGAGAAACAGTCTCTGGTCGGAAGAGCAGTGAGCGCTGGCGACGTGAGTGTGCTGAGGGCTGCAGGGCCGGAAAAGTGAAGCTGGGATGGGAGAAGTAATTTGGATCAGCAAAGGCACGGCTAAGGCCGTGAAGGATGAATTTACAGTGGGGAAGGGCGAGGGAACGGGGAGAGGGTGGTGGATACTGTAGTGAAAAAGTCCATGAGAGAGAATGAGAGGGGTACGGCCCAGGGAGGGGACGACGTGTGTGTGTGTGTGTTTGGGGGGGGGGGGGGGGGGAGGTAGAGAGGGAGCATGTGGAAGGGCCAAACCCCTCCCCCACCCCGGTCCCAGCTCACCCTGATCTCCAACTTCATCCTGCACCCCACCCCGATCACTGGCCTCCCTCCTGTCCCCATCGATCCCAACTGCAGAGTGACAGCAGGACTCAGCCCACCCCACAAATCATCCCCATCCCCATGAAGCCTGAGCCCCGAGGCCCTGTCCCATGCCCAATAGGCAGTGCCAAGGTGTCCCCTGGACATTGGCACTTTGCCCCTTAGGCAGCGCCAGGGCCACAGGCTGGCACTGCCAGGGTGCCCATGCCCAAACCCCTGATGACTCCATTTGTCCCCTCTTACCAGGGAGGTCGGGATGCTAGCTCTCCAAAAGTAGGGAGTTATTGTAATCCCCACTGGAGTGGAACATTCAAGCCGGGGTGGGGGGGTTGGGGGAGGTTGTGTGCCTGGAGCTTTCAGTCCCGGGCCTGCTAATCCCTGTCTTCCTATTGGTTTCCGGCATGGATCCGATGGCATTGGAAATCCAGTGGTGGGAGATGCACGCACGGCGGGAATCCACGCGTGAATCCCGTGCATGCCCACCCATGAAACTGTCCCACCCCACCGCATTAGAAAATTAGTGCAGCAGGATGGGAGGACACCTCTGGAGTGTGCGCGCAGGAGGGCGAGAGAGGGGGAGCGTGTGCAGGAGGGCGAGAGAGGGGGAGCGTGCGTGGGCCAGGAGAAAGAACGGGAGAGTGAATGTGGTGGCGGGAGAGAGAGAGGGGGCAAGTATCGGGGCGGGAGAGAGGGAACATGTAGGGGTGGGGGAAGGGGAGGGCTAGCATGGGGGGCAGGAGAGATGACTGTGTGTCTGGCCGTGGGAGAGGAGGTGTGTGTGGGGGCGGGAGGGTGGGAGCATGTGGGGGCAAGAGAAGGAGATGCCTTCCTCCCAGTCTCATGATTCTCAGTCTCCCTCACCCCCCACACACTAACGCATTCTCTCACCCACAGTCTCAGACCGGAAGTCAGCTGTGTTGCGCACACTCTCAGTCTATTAATTACTATTTTTAAAGACGATTAGTTTATTAACGAAGAAAATTACAGCCCAGGATCAGGCCCTTCAGCCCTCCAAGCCTACACTGACTATGCTGCCTAACTGAACTGAAACCCCCTGACTCTTCCAGAGACCATATCCTCTATTCCCATCCTACTCGTGCATTTGTTCAGACGCCCCTCAAAGCTCACTATTGTATCTACTTCCACCACCTCCCCCAGCAACGGGTTCCAGGCACCCACCATCCTGTGTAAAAAACTTGCCTCATACATCTTTTAGATACTTTTACTTGACTTTTTCCCCTCAGCAAGTTGTTTCTTTGCTTCATCATCAATACAAAGAACAACCCGGCACGGGAAACAGGCCCTTCGGCCCAACGAGCCCACGCCACCCCTTCAACAAAGCATTTTCCTACACCTACCCTGCCCTGTGTGTACGTGAATGGAACCCCTAATGTAGCCAGATTCAGGGGAGAATAGCGTAGGGTCAATTTGGTACACCAATCAGCCTAAGAGCACATCTTTGGGGTGTGGGAGGAAACCGGAGCACCCGGAGGAAACCCACGCAACCACAGGGAGAATGCGCAAACTCCCACAGACACAGGCCCAAATCCACGTATCTACACAGCTAGCAGTGATAGTCACTGAGCTGTTGCAGTGCTGGTCCAGGATTAAGCATACACAACGACACGAAGTACTAGGCCACTCCCGGAACCTCCAAGAGCAGCCCACGCACGACCCACCGTGTGCATGCCCCTCGTTTGACAACAAGGTGGACCGACACCTGTGGATTAAGAGAGACAAAACATTAACATGTAATACTACATTTCTGGTGTCGTCCCGAGGCTCTGACCCTTTTTAATACCGTCTACTATAACCCTCCATCCCTGTTTCGCTCATGTGTCTAAGTAAACCTTAAACAAGTCCAACGTGCCTGCCTCCACCACCTTACTTGGTAGCGCGTTCCATACCCCCACTATCCTCTGCGTGAAAAACCTTCCTCTAGTATCCAAATTATACTTCTCCCCCCTCACCCTTACATTGTGACCTCTCGTAATTGTCCCCGATCTAGGGAAAAGCCTACCACTGTTGACTCTATCTATTCCCTTCATTATTTTATATACCTCTATCAGATCCCCCCTTAATCTCCGTCTTTCTAAGAGCCCCAGTTTCTCCAACCTTTCCTCGTAACTCAGTCCTTCCACGCCAGGCAACATCCTGGTAAACCTCCTCTGCACCCTCTCCAGGGTCTCCACGTCCTTCCGGTAGTAAGGTGACCAGAACTGGACGCAGTACTCCAAATGCGGCCTAACCAGCGTTCTGTACAACTGAAGCATTAGACGGCAGCTCTTATACTCTATACCCCTTCCTATAAAGGCTAACATTCCGTAAGCTTTCTTTACAACCTTCTCTACCTGTGTTGACACCTTCAGAGACTTGTGCACCTGCACTCCCAGGTCCCTCTGTATTTCGATACTCTTAATCGGTCTACCTTTTATCATGTAACTCCTCCCTGCATTATTCCTTCCAAAATGCATCACCTCGCATTTGTCAGGATTAAATTCCATCTGCCATCTATCTGCCCAATATACCAACCTATCTATATCCTGCTGTGTCACCCGACAGTCCTCCTCAGTATCTGCCGATCCTGCCATCTTGGTGTCATCCGCAAACTTGCTGATCACACCACGTACACCCTCTTCCAAGTCGTTTATATATACTACAAAGAGGAGAGGTCCCAGTACTGAGCCCTGCGGCACACCACTGGTGACTGACCTCCAGCCAGAAAAGGACCCTTCCACTACTACCCTCTGTCTCCTGTTGCCCAGCCAGTTTTCAATCCACCTAGCTACCTGTCCCTGTATCCCATGTGCCTTAACCTTTTCTACCAGTCTACCGTGAGGGACTTTGTCAAACGCCTTACTGAAATCCATATAGATGACATCAACGGCTCGCCCATCGTCAACCGTTTTTGTCACCTCCTCAAAAAATTCTACCAGATTCGTAAGGCAAGACCTCCCCCGAACAAAGCCATGTTGCGTATCCCTAATCAGATCACAACGCTCCAGATGTTCATACATCCTATCCCTAAGAATTTTTTCCAATAATTTTCCTACCACCGATGTCAAACTCACTGGTCTATAATTACCAGGGTTATCCCTACTACCCTTTTTAAACAGCGGTACCACATTAGCTACCCTCCAGTCCTCTGGGATCGCACCTGTGAAAAGTCTGACAACACCAGGTTTTAGTCCAACTGATTTATTTGATAGTACTATCAAAGTTATTACCATCAAATAAATCAGTTGGACTAAAACCTGGTGTTGTCAGACTTTTTACTGTGTTTACCCCAGTCCGACGCCGGCACATCCACATCATGACCTCACCTGTGTCCAAGGAAGAGACAAAGATTTGCGTCAGAGGCCCAGCAATTTCATCTTTCACCTCCCTAAGCAGCCTGGGATAAATACCATCAGGCCCCGGAGCTTTATCCGTTTTTATGCTACCTAAAAACCTTAGCACTTCCTCCCTCGTAATGGATATTTCCTGCCACTGATCTACAGCTCCCTCCAAGACATGACACAACACCAAACCCTTCTCCTTTTTGTGAATACCGACGCAAAGTATTCATTCAGGATCTCCCCCATTCCCTCAGACTCGATACATAGCTCCCCTCCTTTGTCCCTAAGAGG
Source organism: Carcharhinus amblyrhynchos (assembly GCF_965287045.1). Lineage (NCBI taxonomy): Eukaryota > Metazoa > Chordata > Chondrichthyes > Carcharhiniformes > Carcharhinidae > Carcharhinus > Carcharhinus amblyrhynchos. Next base: position 42,283,168 of record NC_137344.1, on the reverse strand, counting down.
ACCAATTTTCCCTCTAACCACTCTCTTGCTCCTAATATAAGAGTAAAATGCCTTTGGATTTTCCTTAATTGTATCAGCCAAAGCCATTTCATGCCCTCTTTTCGCCCTTCTAACTCCCCTTTTAAGCTCCCTCCTACTCTATATTCCTCCAGCGCACTCTCCGTTTCCAGTTGTTTCAACCTAACATATGCCTCCCTCTTCTTCCTGACCAAGTCTTCGATACCCCCTGTAATCCACAGCTCTCTAATCCTGCCTTTCCCATCCTTCCTCTTTGCCGGCACATGCCTTTCCTGCAACATTATCAGTTTGCCCTTGAAAGCCTCCCACTTGCCAACCGTGGACTTGCCGGCTAACAACCCCTCCCAATCAGTATCCTTCAGCTCCTTCCTAATCCGGCTATAGCGCGCCTTCCCCCAGTTCAGCACCCTCCCCTTCGGACGGCACTCATCCCTTTCCATTTTTATCCTTAAGTAGACAGACTTGCGATCACTGTTAGCCACATGTTCGCCTACCTCAACCACCTGCCCCGGCTCATTACCCGACACTAAATCCAGTATAGCCCCCTCCCTAGTCGGGCTAGTTACGTACTGCTCCAGGGACCCTTCCATCACACATTTTACAAATTCCTCCCCATCTGTACCCCCAGCCCTAGGCACCTTCCAATCCACTCCAGGAAGATTAAAGTCACCCACTACAACCACCTTATTCTTTCTGCATCTATCTAAAATGCCTCTGCAAATACCTTCCTCCACTGACCTCGGGCTGTTGGGTGGCCTATAGTATACCCCTAGCATCGTAATCTCTCCCTTTTTATTCCTGAACTCCACCCACAGCGACTCAATCCCTAACTCCTCCATATTATCCTCCCTCTGCACTGCTGTGATGTGCTCCTTCACTAACAGCGCCACCCCACCACCTCTCTTCAACCCTCCTCTGTCACACCTAAAACACTTATACCCAGGAACATTCAGCTGCCAGTCCTGCCCTTCCCTTAACCACGTCTCCGTTACTGCCACCACATCTAACTTCCTCACAAACATCAAGGCCCTAAACTCATCCGTTTTACCCGTCACACTCCTCGCATTGAAACAGACGCAGTCCAACCCACCAGGGCCACTCAGAACCTCCTTCTCCCTGATAATTTTCCTTTCACCCAAACCTACCCTATCACCCAACTCACTCCCGACCCCAGTGTCTAATGACCTATCAGTCTCATCCCCACCCCCCCCCCCCATTAGTTTAAACCCTGCCTAAACACTCCAGCTAACCTCCCTGCTAAGACATTTGTCCCTCTCCCATTCAAATTTTCCCCATCCCTCCTGTACAGTTGCCCTTCTCTCATAAGAAGGGTTGTTTAAGAAGGGTGCCAGGCAAAAGGCGGGGAATTATAGGCCGGTTAGTTTAACGTCTGTGGTAGGTAAAATGTTAGAATCCGTCATTAAGGAGGAAATTGCGAGGCATCTTGAAGGGAATTGCTTGATAGGGCGGACGCAACACGGTTTCATTAAAGGGAAGTCGTGTCTGACAAATTTACTGGAGTTCTATGAGGATGTGTCTAGGGCAGTGGATAGAGGAGAGCCGGTGGATGTGGTCTTTCTGGATTTTCAGAAGGCGTTTGACAAGGTACCTCACAAGAGGTTATTGCAGAAGGTCAGGGGACATGGAGTTGGGGGTAGGGTGTTAGCGTGGATAGAGGATTGGTTGTCAAATAGGAGGCAGAGAGTGGGGGTCAATGGGTGCTATTCGGATTGGCGGTTGGTGACTAGTGGGGTGCCCCAGGGGTCGGTGCTGGGGCCTCAGCTATTTACCATTTATATAGATGATCTGGAGGAGGGAACCGAGTGCAGGGTGTCGAAATTTGCTGATGACACCAAGATTGGGGGAAAGGCAAATTGTGCGGAGGGTGTGGAGAGTCTGCAGAAGGATCTAGATAGGCTGGGCGAATGGGCCAGGAAATGGCAAATGGAATTTAATGTTGGCAAGTGTGAGGTGGTCCACTTTGGTAGGAAGAATGGTAGGAAGGACTATTACTTACGGGGCGAAAAACTGCAGCAGGCGACGGTGCAGAGGGACCTCGGGGTCCTTGTGCATGAGTCGCAAAAACCCAGCTTGCAGGTGCAGCAGGTGGTCAGGAAGGCGAATGGGATGCTGGCCTTCATAGCGAGGGGGATTGAATATAAAAGTAGGGAGGTCTTGCTGCAGCTGTATAGGGCATTGGTGAGGCCGCAGCTGGAGTACTGTGTGCAGTTTTGGGCGCCGCACCTGCGCAAGGATATTTTGGCCCTGGAGGGAGTGCAGAGGAGGTTTACTAGGCTGATACCGGAGTTGAGGGGATTGAGCTATGAGGAGAGGCTGAATAAACTAGGCTTGTACTCGTTAGAGTTTAGAAGAATGAGGGGAGATCTCATTGAGACGTATAAGATGATGAATGGGATGGATAGGATAGAGGTGGAGAGACTCTTCCCGCTCAAAAAAGACAGTAGGACTAGGGGGCACAGCCTCAAGATAAAGGGGGGGCGGTTTAGAACGGAGTTGAGGAGGAACTTCTTCACTCAAAGGGTGGTGAATCTCTGGAATTCTCTGCCCGTTGAAGTGGTGGAGGCTGCCTCGCTAATTATTTTTAAGAAGCGGGTTGATGGGTTCTTGATAAGAGAGGGGATTAAGGGTTATGGGGAGAGGGCGGGAAAGTGGAACTGAGCCACAACAGATCAGCCATGATCTTATTGAATGGCGGGGCAGGCTCGAAGGGCTAGATGGCCTACTCCTGCTCCTATTTCTTATGTTCTTATGTTCTTATAAATACTTCCCAGTGGTCTACAAAAGTAAAGCCCTCTACCTTGCACCAATCCCTCAACCGTGCATTCAGCTGCATGATCTCGTTATTCCTAGTCCTGCTGGTACTAGGCAGCAGCCCAGAGAATGCCACCCTGGAGGTCCTGCTCTTCAGTTTGGACCCCAACTCCCTAAATTGCCTGCGTACATCTGCCCTATTCTGCCTTCCTATGTCCCTCTCCCCTGCGTGTATTATTACCTCTGCCTGGGTCCCCTCCCCTTTCAAAATTCCCTCTATCCTTTCCAATATGTCCTGCACCCCTGCTCCAGAGAGGCAGACCACCATCCTGGAGTCACGCTTCTGCCCACAGAACCTCCTGTCAATTCCTTTGACCCTCTCATCCCCTACCACTATCACATTGCCAGCCCCCTTCCGTCCCTCTGAGTCATTCTGGCCCTCCTGTCTATCCTTTTGTATCCCTGTCGATGAATTCTGGGGGGCCACTGGGGTGGTCTTTGGACCAGGACTATTCTTCTTTCTCTTCTTCCTCTTAACAGTTGTCCACCCATCCTGCTCCTCAGCCCCTGGGACCTCCTCTTGCTCATGGTTCCTAGCCATTAACTCCTCATTTTCCCTGACCAGAAACGCATCCTCTAAACGCACCTCTAGTTGCCTGACCCGGGCCCTCAAGCGCTGCAGCTCTAAACACGACGCAGATGTGGGCCTTCGGGAGACGTGATGCCACCAAGAACTCCCACGTGTTGCACCTAACACAGCTAACGCTCCTCCTCATAGCCCCTGCCACGTCCCGACCTCACCTGGGTTTGTATGTGCCGAAACGCAACCCGGGAAAGATAGAAACTGCAACTCACGCCGTCTAAGCCTGCTCTCGCCTAAGCCCAGCGAGCCAAAGCCCTTATAACTCTCACTCAGCTCCCACTCACTCCGCTGTCCGCTCCCGACGCTGCCTGCTGTCTATCACTACCTTCTTTTTATACTGCCCGCTCTCCCTTCCCGACTATCCCCTCGCCTAACTTCCGGTACGGAAGTAAAAAGCACTGATAGAAACCCCGCGAACCGGAAGTGCAGACGGAGAGCGTTTTAAAGTAAATCCAACACTCACCAAGGCCACCAGGTACACTGCTCCGGAGAACAATATTTTAGAAATACATACATCTTTTCAAAATTTACACACTGACCTCTTGTGGGAGCAGGATGGAAATATGGCAAGTTTGTGAGTCACTAAGTTGCAACCACTCTCCCCTCACCCCCACCCCACTTCCCCCATCCCCCAACAGCTGTGTGATGGCTGACTAGGTAGACACTGTGAATGGCTCCCAGACACCAGCTGTGCGCCAGATCCGTCTGGAGGAGCCGGCCTGTCAGTACTCGCAAAACTTGAGAACAGATGTGGGAGATAACAGCACGTTTTCGTGAACATGAAACATTCCCATCCATTCTTTCCCCTTCACATAATTTGCTTTGCAGAGAAAGTGAAATGATGGTAGGTCTCCGAGTGTGATTAACAGTCAGACAACCCTAGGAGACAGCTGCCCTGTCCGTAACCTTCGCTGTCGCTGGGTCAAAACGTTGGAGCTCCCTCCCTAGCAGCACTGTGAATGTACCTATACCTCAGGGATGCAGTGATTCAAGAAGACAGCTCACTACCACCTTCACAAGGGTAAGTAGGAATGGCCTATAAATGCTGAACTAGTCAGTAATGCCCATATCCTGTAAAACACATTTTTAGAAATTGTATTGTTTTAGGCCTATACGGCAGAAGAATCTCCTGTGATTCCACAACAGCTGTCTCCCCCACACCCACTTCTGGAGGCCAATCTAGATTTCAGATGTTTCCAAGTCTGTGTGGAGCAAGGCCAAACCTTTCACTTGGTGGCACTTGTTCAATCCAAACAAACGTGTGAAATAGAAGCAGAAGTAGGCCATTCATCCCCTCATTCTGCTCCACCATTCAGCAAGGTCGTGGCCGATCTATTTGTGTTTCTAATTCCACATTCCCATCTAATCCTGATAACCTTTGGTGAAAAAGAATCAATATTCAATGACCCCGCCTCCACCACCCTCTGAGGCAGGGAGTTCCAAAGCTGCACAACCCTCTGAGAAAAGATCTCCCTCCTTATCCCAAAGGGTGACCCCCTAATTCTGAAGCGCTGTCCCTTGGTTCTGGACCATCCACAAATGGAAACATCCTTTCCACGTCAACCAAGTCAGGGTCTTACAGACTTCAATCAAATCACCCCTCACTCTTCTAAACTCCTAGTGAAAATAAGCCCTGTCTGTCCAGCCTATCCTAATAAGACATCCAGCTCGCTCCAGGTATCAATCTAGTAAACTTCCTCTGCATCGCCTTCAATGCACTTACATCCTCCTCAAATAAAGAGACAGTACACAGTATTTGTGATGCAGTCTCACCAATGCTCTGTATAACTGAAGCATAACATCCTTACTTGTAGTCAATTCTTCCCATAATAAAGGATAGCCTTCTATTAACCTTCTTAATTACTTGCTGTATATTAACTTTTTGTGACGCGTGCACAGGACACCTAGATTCCCCTGCCCCTCAGAATTCTGCAGTCCTTCTCTGTTTAGGTAATATCCTGCTTTCTTATTTTTCCTGCAAAATTGCACAACTTCACATTTTCCCACATTGTACTCCATTTGCCACATTCTTGCCCATTCAGTCAACATATCTATATCCAACTGGAAACTCATTACAACATATTTTTCTTATACATATTATACCTATCTTTTGTGTTGTCTGTAAATTTAGCTACGATGCCTTCACTCCCCTCAACCATATTGCAAAATGTTGACGCCCCAACACAGAACCATGTGAGACTCCCACAGTCATGACGTGGAGATGCCCGCAGTCACAGTCTTACCCTGTCCCTGATGACGAGGTAAACTACTCAATATCATCACACTGGCAGATTGCGTGCAATAAATTGTTTACCGTTTACATATTAAGCCCTCACATAATTTATTTTATAAAGTCCTATATGTACCTAAAGGTCAGCAGGTCACATACTGAGGCAGCAGCTTTGAACTGAATGCCTTACTATACTCCTGTCCTCCAGTACTTCACACATCAAACCATTCTAACAAAGTTACGATCAATTACTAATGACCTACAGAATGGGCACATGTCTACGCTTACATACGTATCCTTCAACTTGGGATGTTCCGTAATACAAGGAACAGACCCGAGACTGGAAAACACACACAAATCCTCACGTCTCTTGAAAAGAGGTCACCTTGGACAACTTGACATATGAGACTGAAAGGAATTAAGGAAAGGAGAAGTGGTATTTGTTTGCATCTTCTGACCACACATTTTTCCCTTTGGGGATTAGTTGGGAAGCACTGGAAGGATTAACAAGCTGTTATCAACTTGTTGAAACACGTCACAAATGCTCCTTCTGTGACCAACAAGTCCTGGAGTGGGACTTGAAGCTGGAGCTCGTGGATCAGAGGCAGAGGCACAAGACCTCCCAACTGGGGAAGCAGTGAACCTCACACAAGGTAATGTCACCCTACACACACGACTCAGGTTCTCATACACTCCCCATAGCCATGGACAGAAGCACACAGATATCACACACATCCTGTCTGGAACGAGCTGCTGTTTTGTGTTTTTATTGTAGACCTCAAAAAGTTGCCAACGGTCCAGACCAACACAACAGCAACGCAGAAATGTGCATCAGTGCTCAAGGAAGTAAGTTCTAGCACGTATGCTGAGGTGAGTAAGTTCAGGAGACGTAAGAACTAGGAACAGGAGTAGGCCATTCAGCCCCTCAAGCCTGCTCCTCCATTCAATACAATCATGGCTGATTTCATCTTGGCCTCATCTCTGCCTTTCTGCCCACTCCCCATAATCCTTCAGCCCACTACTAAATAAAAACCTATCCCTCTCCTCCTCAAATGTGTTTAGTGTCCAGCATCCACTGCATTCCGGGGTAGAGAAGTCCACAGATTTCTAAACTTTTGGTAAAGTAATTCCTCCTCATTTCAGTTTCAAATCTGCCACCTCTTAGCCTAAAACTATGGCTTCTCATTCTAGAATGTCCAAAAAGGGGAAATATCCACTCTACATCTATCCTGTCCAACCCCGTTTGTATCTTATGCACCTCAATTAGATCTCCTTTCACTCTTCTAAACTCTGGTGAATATTGGCCTAATCTCGCTTCCTGAAACAAATTGTTCATCTCTAGAATCAATCCAGAGAACCTTTGGTGAACTGTAGATTACGTGAAGAGGAAACGCGTGCAAATGAAAAGATGGGAACACAAAATCCCTACAGTACAGAAGGAGCCATTCAGCCCAGCAGGTCTGCACCAACCCTCCGACAGAACATCTCACCCAGGACCAGCCCCCCAACCTCCATATATTTACCCTACTAATCCCTTAACGTACACATCTTGAGACATTAAGAGGCATTTATCACGATCAGTCCATTTAACTCTGGTGTGTGGGAGGAAACCGGAGCACCGGGAGGAAACCCACGGAGACGTGGACAGAACGTGCAAACTCCACACAGACAGTGGCCCAAGCAAGAATCGAACCAGGGTCTCTGGTGCTGAGGCGCAACAGTGCTAATCACCGTGCTGCACGTAAGTGCTGACTACTGCTTTAATCATCTATATGATCTGTGCAACCATATTTGTTTATTGAGTGGACTAACCTATAATGAGCCAAGGTGAGAATAGAACTTGTATTATGTAGCAACCAAATGATTCCTAGGAACATTATTGGACAAAACTTGCCACTGAGCTACATAAGGACATTAAGACAGATGGCCAAAAGTTTGGCAGATTTTCAGGAGCGTTTCAACAGAGGAAATCAAGATGGAAAGATTTAGGAAGGGAATTCCAGGCCTTGGGACATAGGCAGCTGAAACGTATGGTTACTAATGGCGGAATAATTAAAATCAGGGAAGACCAGAATTGGAGGAGCAGACAGAGGGAGGTTTATGGGGTTGCAGGAAGTTATGGAGAAGTAGACAGGCTTTAAAATAAGAACAGGAATTTTATCACCGACACCTTGCCAGACCTGGCGCCAACATAGGCCAGGAAACACAGTGGTGAGGGGTGGACCAGACATGACGAGCTTCGGGAATGGGTAACAAATTTTGGATAAGCACAAATTTATGGAGAGTGGAATATGGCTCATTGGAAATTGCCTATTTCTGTGCCATTTTAACTTCAGATCCTGTTCTGATTCAATTCCTGTAGATGCTTCACTTACAATCTCTCCCCAGGTAAATTCAGCAAAAAAATAATTGTCCTTTTTGGCACTTCAAAAAGTCTGCAGAAGTTGCTGTTTGGGTAAATAAAATTTGGTGGCACAGTGGTTAGCACTGCTGCCTCACAGCGCCAGGGACCCAGGTTCAATTCCTGGCTTGGGTCACCGTGTGAAGTTTGCACTTTGTTCCCGCATCAGTGTAGGTTTCCTCCGGGACTTCAGTTTCCTCTCTTAGTCCAAAGGTGTGCAGGTTGGGTGGGTCGGCCTTGCTAAATCGCCCCTTAGTGTCAGGTGGGTTAGCAGGATAAATATGTGGGGTTACGGAGATAGGGCCCTGGGTGGGATTGTGGTTGGTGCAGACTCGATGGGCCGAGTGGCCTCCTTCTACGCTGGAGGGGTTCTAATGAGAGCAATCAGGTGCAAACCATGGTGGGATTTTCCAGTCCCGCCGAAAGTTACTGGAATTGTGGCTGGGCTGCCGAATCTCCTGAGGCAGGCAGGTCCCGCCACGATGGGGCAAAAAAATCATTGCCCATATCTGGGAGCAATCGTCCAGTCTTTTGATTTGACTTATTATTGTCACATGTATTGGGGTACAGTGAAAAGCATCGTTTCTTGCGCACAATGAAACATTTATAGAGTACGTAGGAGAAAAGGAAAAAGAGAGGGTGCAGAATATAGTGTTACAGTCATAGATAAGATGTAGAGAAAGATCGGCTTCATATACGGTGGATCCATTCAAAAGTCTGATGGCAGCAGAGAAGAAGCTGTTCTTGAGTCAGACAGTACGTGACCTCCGACTTTTGTATCTTTTGCCCAATGGACGAAGGTGAAAGAGAGTATGTCTGATTCCCCCTTTCACTTATCCAGTGGAGCTGGTCAGAAATCTTACCCCGTGACCAAAAAGGTATTGGTTTTTTTTTTGCACCCTGCAATCCTATTTTCGGCTGCATCTAAATTTTGCTTGCTGCTGAAGAATCTTACACGCTGAAGTAACAGGCACGAATGTAAAGAGCCACCTGCTGCACTTAAGTAAGTTGGCAGCTGCAAGGGGGAAAGAATTTAAAAAAGGCCTCAACGCTTGTCAAACTGCAAAGCGGTTTCAGAAAACTGACACCCAAAATGCTAACGGGCCAGATATAGATCTATCATCTATCTGTGTGGGATTGAATCCAGAGACTCAACTAAGTCGCTACATGCAACTTGAACACATGTAAAATGAAACGATCCAGTTTAGGCATTCGCAAAACATGCAATATAAATCTAGCCAGCTACTTGTAACCACGAGGCAGCGGGAGCCCTGGGTGCAGTGAACTTGATCACCGCTGAAAAGGCAATTAAACAAATCTCAATGACCTTTTTTTTCAAAGCATCGCTGAGCAAACAAACAGTTCTGAATCCTTGATGATTAATTTAGAAGGCTAATGTCTGATTTGTTGACCAGATCAAATGTCAGTGAGAAATCAAGCCTATGCAACCGTTCCCCACCACCCCCCCACCCCGCAAACACCTTTTATCACTGATTAGATGGCTACCAGCAGATAAAGAAGAGGAGCTGTCATTGTAAAGGGTTGTTGTTCCACCTTCTGCACTGGATTCCTGCCACGGCATTAAAAAGGAAGCGTTGCTATTGGAAACAGCTTGAGCCTCGCCAACGTAAGAGCAGCAATAAGCTAGTTACTCTATATTACCGACAAGATAAAAAAGGTGACAGCTAATTAACACAAGCAGCCTACTGCCGGGGATGCCAACGTTCTAAAACAAGTGCTTCGAACACAAGAAGCAATGAGACTTATGATGTGCGGGTTAACTTATCTGGAACATTTTGAAATACACACTGAGGAAAATCAACAAGGAAGTGAGTTTTTCTTTAAAGGATTACATTAAAATAGCAGCTAAAAAAAAACACATCAGGGGAAGCAAATAGCACAGATGGAGAATTGTGCAGCTCTTCAAGCAAAGGGACAATTATTAGAGCTGATCAGATGGATCACTCCATCTTTCTATGTTGCCCACACACGTTAAAATTGTATAAAACTTTGGAATTAAAGTTTTCCTATAAACGTGCCCCCTGCAGCCACACTTCCCCCTTGCATCCCCCCTGCTACAACACCACCACCACCACCACGCGCCCCCCCCCCCCCCCCACGCGCCCCCCCCCACCCCCCACCTTAAGTTTCCAAAACAATTGTGGACTAAAGGCAGCAGCTTTATTATTGTGTGAATGTTCTCCAGTGGTTACACAGGAGCAAGATTTCTTACACTTTGGTTGAACATGTCTGTCTCGTGACGAAGCTGTGTGTACTGACAGAGGTGTTGCCGAATCATTTCAATCCTTTCGACCTCCAACCTCTCGAGTTCCTGGATAGTTAAAAAATAAACAGAATTACTGGTGAAACGAGCGTCCCCCTAACTTGCAGGTTTCTGTCGATTTATTCAAATTTAACACCCGAGTGACTGATTCGTGCCAACACTTTGATCAATGGAAAATGAGGCTGCGGGTCCGGTTCTGTCAGATTGAAACCCAGACCAGGCACCGTAATCCAGCCAGAAGTGGAGCCTATTCCAACAGTAATAGGCAGGCCTCGCAAAATCTTAAATTGCAAATTTAGTCAACAATTAGTAAAAGAGGTTAAACAAAAAGATTATTTGGCCCAACTGCTCTATAGCCATGTTTTCATCCTCTGAACAAGGCAGTTCTCATCTAATAAGTTTGTATTCCTTTATCCTGCAAGTACTTGTCTAGTTTCCCCTCATATTAACTACTTCCTGGGATAGTGAGGTTCCCATTCTATGTGCCTCATCACCCTATGGGCATCAAAACATTATTGGAACTAATATTAGACTCTGGGTAATCTATTGGCAGGTGGCACTCAGTATAATGATGCTAATTCATTTTGCGCTCCCAGTGACTTTCAATAATTAACCCAGGATATCCTTGTGAACCATAGAATCCCTACAGCACAGAAGGAGGCCTTTCAAGTCTATACCAACCACAATCCCATCCAGGCCCTATTTCTGCAACCCCATGCATTTACCCTCTAATCTCCCTGACACTGGAGTCAATTTAACATGGCCACTCAACCTAACCCACACAGCTTTGGATTGTAGGAGGAAACCGATGCATCTGCAGGAAACCCATGTGGACGCGGGGAGAAAGTGCAAACTCCACACAGTGACCTGAGGTCGGAATTGAACTTGGGACCCTGGCACCGTGAGGCAGCAGTGCTAACCACTGTGCCACCATGTCACCCAATAACGTCAGCCGGTACGGGACCTGAACCCGTGCTGTTGGCGCCATTCTGCATCACGAAACCAGACATACACAGTCAAATGAGCTAAACTGATCCCAGCTGTTGTGTAACAGCCCATTTTCATATTTATATAGTCACAAAAGGCACTTAAAAAGAGTACATGAATATGGGGTGCCAATCACTGCTGATCATTTCCTCCTAGTGAGAAAATCTGCCAAGAGCTATGGCTGGGGTCAGTGGCACACGTGGAGCAGGGAGGGGAGGCAGAGGGGGTTTTTGTCAATCTTGAACTGAACAAATCAGCGATTAAAGGCAAGGTTGCAGTTGAATCACGGCGCCCTTTAACGCCTGGCTTACATCTGTTGGCTTTCCAAACAACCGACTCCAGCTGAAAATTGGAGAGCAACTATCACTACTATCTGAGGACACAGAGAGTGGAGTATTCCCATCCTACCCGCCGTGGGAATTGTAGCGGGCAGGATAGGACCGCGCAAAGGTCAGGATTTTCCGGTCTGGGGCAAGCACGGCCAGAAAGTCCCACTCTCTGTCTTGTACAGCGTATCTTTAATGCATTTGCTGTTTTCACTTGTCAGGGGCTGGGGAGGCTGTGTCCAGGTTATAATGGATACACGTTGACAATTTACCCCTCGCAGCGAGAAGTAAATAACAGAATCTGATGGATGCAAAGCCACTTGCTGCACTCTGGCAGAACAATACTGCTGCTGCAAGGCCGTCTGGCACATCCCCTTGCAAAAGCGCCGTGCCTTTAGCCAGCGCAACAGCGATAAACACAGGTTTAATTTATTACTGGTGCAGTGTTTCCAGCTACCGCAGGATCTGCTTTGTGAGTTCACCACTTTTCTAACAGGAAACAGATGTGAAACTCGCACCGCTAGCTACTCTCCTGAACACGGCAAAACAGGAACTGATCAAACTGACTCTCTTAATGTGCCCACTAGTTTGTGCCCAAAACCTATGGTATGTGGGTGCAAAGCAAACAGCTCGTGCTGGAAGCAGCAGGGTAGGTTGACCAGATCGCAGAAGGGTGGGTGAAAAGAGATGGTGGTGTTGTGGTAATGTCGCGGACTCATAATCGAGAGACCCAGGCTAATGCTATAAAGGGGCACGGGTTCAAATCCGACCTTGGTGAAATTTAAATTCAATTAACATAACTCTGGAACTATAAAACTAGTTTCAGCAATGGTGACCGTGACACTATCACCACCTGTTGTAAAAACCCCATTTAGTTCACTAACTGCCTGTAACGAAGGGAAAGAAATCTGCCATCCTTACCAGGTCTGGCCTACACGTGACTCCATATCCACAGGAACATGGGTGACTCTTAACTGCCCTCTGAGATTTACCTAGAAAGTCACTCTGCTCAGGCTGGGCAAGAAATGCTGGCATTTCCATTAACACCCGCACGCCATTAAACATGTTGGATTTGTGCACCACAGTCTTAAAAAGTTTTATTTTTAAAGTTTATTTATTAGTGTCACAAGTAGGCTTACATTAACACTGCAATGAAGTTACTGTGAAAATCCCCTAGTCACCACGTTCTGGCATCTGTTCGGGTACACTGAGGGAGGATTCAGCGTGGCCAATGTACCTAACCTGCGTGTCTTTCGGACTGCGGGAGGAAACCAAAACTTCCGGAGGAAACCCTTGAAGACATGAGGAGGATGTGCAAACTCCACACAGTGACCCAAGCTGCGAACCCATGTCAGCGGCACTGTAAGGCAGTAGTGCTAACCACTGTGCCACTCCACATTTTTACAGCAACCTTCACAACCTCAAGAATGTCCCAGAATACATTTTGAAATAGGGTCACTGTTGTAATGCAGGAAACACTGCACCCCAGATTGCTGCTTGTGGGATTGCACAATGAGATAATGACTAGATAATCTTTTCCTTATGAAGTGATTTCAGTAATAAATATTGACCATGAAATCTGGAAAAGCCACATGTCTGTCTTCAAAGCACTGCATGGAATCTTTCCGGCCTACCCAAGGGGCCTTGGTTTAACCCATCCAAAGGATAGCAACTCTCACAGTACCCACACTCCCCAAGAACAGTGCTGACTGACTTAAAGAGGAAATCATGACTTTTGCTCTGGGATTAGGCACTTTAGAATGCACGTTTGCAAATCCTCAAACAACCCACATTGAAGAACATCCTTTACACTGAATAATGCAGCTCATTACACGTCATCTGATTAAAAACAGGAGCCGCAGGTTCAAAATGGAGTCAGGGATAAGGAAGGAAATCGGTGGAAATTTTTCACCCGAAGAGCCACAACGATCTGGAGTAAAGGAAGCCACTAGGGTGGGGTGAAGAAATAGTTAATGTTTCTAAAGAGAAGGCTTGAGGGAATTTTGAAAGAGCTGGTTCGATCAGCAAGTTGAGTCAAAAGGCTTTGCACATTTCTTGATAATCTTTGCATTATTTGAATTAAGTTTTCAGTTCTTTGCTCATTACAGTGCAGGTTATTTAAAGCAAGTCCAGCTAATGTTCTGACAATTATTGTTTCACCCTCACCAACATTCTGATTTTATTTATTATTGTCACATGTACTATCATACTGTGAAAAGTATTGTTTCTTGCGCGCTATGGCATGTAGATGATCACGTGGACGAGCATTTATTGCCTATCCCTAATTGTCCTCGAGGAGGAACTTCAGAGTTAACCACATTTCTGTGGCTCTGGAGCCACATGTAGGTCAGACCAGGTATAGGTGGCAGATTTCCTTCCCTAAAGGACATTAGTGAACCAGATGGGTTTTTCTGACAATTGGCAATGGTTTCATGATCATCAGTAGATTCTTAATTCCAGATTTATTTTATTGAATTCAAATTCCACTATCTGCAGTGGCGGGATTCAAACCCAGGTCCCCAGAGCATTAGCTGAGTTTCTGAATTGAAACAGATAGCTCTTTATAACAATCGATAATGATTTCATGGACATCATTGGACATTACGTTCCAGATTTTTATTCAATTTGAATTTTACCATCTGCTATAGTAGGATTCGAACCTGGGTCTCCACAGCCTTATCCTGGGTCTCCGGATTACTGGTCCAGTGACCATACCACTATGTCACTGCCTTCCCTGTTAAGGTTATACCCCACCGCTACACAACTGACACATCCAGGGACAGCGCTGGATCCTTCAGTGTACAACAGCCACAAACTCTGGCCCAAGTGCAGATCAGAAAGTCATTAATGCAAGAGAAAGTGGAACCGCACAGTTACAGCAAACGCCTACTTGTGCAATCAGTTGGTGTTACGAATATGGTATATAAAGGCCCTGAATGTCAGCTGCTGGGATCTTCTAATATGTCTCATGTCTAATGCTTGGATTTGATCATGTCTGATCGTGTCATTTTTACGTCAGACTAGAGTGCGTGAAGTTACAAGTGAAGAAGCGCTACTCCATCTGTGTATTAGCTTGGCTTCACGTCCTAAGGAATGGGGTGGGGGAAGGGGGGAGGGCAAAAATGAAACTGTGCACAGGGCCCCACTAACTCTGAATCCACCACTGGCCATTGTCTTCCAACACTTAAATCTGTATCCGTCGACCTCATCAATCCGTTAATGGGTCACCGTATTCCAGTTCAGTGATATTGAAGAACAGTAAAATGCAGTCAAATAACTTTATACTTCTCCAACGTTCAATTTTCCACTCTCCCCGATTGCAATTCATGGAATTCGGTCAATGAAATGGATTCTTTTGAAGACACGAGGTAGAATCGGAAACATGCGGGGATCTTATGTATTTATGTTACGCGGTGGGAGTCATTCTGCCTGAATGTTTGCCGTTTGAATTCAGAAGTTGGTCATCCGGATCTTTTACTTTCTGGAATTTCCTCCACAAAAACTCTTTGCCGCCTCTCCCCTGGTCTTTTCACCTTTTTCAAACCCTGTCCTGTAGCTGTACAGCCCATAGCATCATAGAATCCCCACAATGCAAAAAGAGGCCATTCAGCCTGCACCCGACCACAATCCCATCCAGGCCCTATTCCCACAACTCCACATTTTTACCCTGTTAGTCCCCCTGACACAAAGGGTAATTGTAGCATGACCAATCAACCTAACCCACATATCTTTGGACTGTGGGAGGAAAGACACAGGGAGAAGATGCAAACGCCATACAAACAGTGACCTGATGCTGGAATTGTACCCAGGTCCCTAGTGCTGTGAGGCAGCAGTGCTAGCCACTGTGCCATCCCTTGTGTACAGATTTTAATTAAAATGATCTAACAAATGACTTCACCTTTCAAAATACTTCGAGATGCATCACCACATTGTTTTTACTTCCTTGCAAGTCATAAAAAGCACAAGAAAAACAAATTGTGATAAAATAATCACATTTCCTGCGGTAACAGTTTTCTGTAACAATTTGGCCTTGGACCTGTTTCTGTGGCACTGATGTCATCAGCTGATCCTTCCAGCTTGTCAGCAACTTCCATGTTTGCTTATCCCACAATATTTATCATCTTGCATTCAGGCAAGCGGTAAGCTTGGATTTCAGCAACATGATTATTCACACAGGTATGTTTTCACAAGTGAAGAACCACTGATCCGTTTGTGTATTTTCTTGGCTTCGCAGCCCACGAGGAGTGAGGGGGAATTTCAAAAATAGCTGTGCACGGAGCCCCCGCTAACTCTACATCTGCCACTGGCCAATCTTGCAACACGGAGGCCATCATACAGCCAATTCAGCTTTGTTGGATTCTGCTGTGGTTGATGGCCAGAAAAGACATAGATCATCAAGGGCATAGAGCTCAGGAAATTCCGCCAAATCATCTGTGGGGTTGCTACTGGCCTTCTAAGACTAAGTCCCAGAAACTGGTAGTGCTAGTCAGTGGCACAGTGGTTAGCACTGCTGTCTTACAATGCCAAGAACCCACGCTCAATTCTGGCCTTGCGTGACTGTGCGGAGTTTGTAGGTTCTCCCTGTATCTGTGTGGGTTTCCTCCAGGTGCACTGGTTTTCTCCCACAGTCCAAAGATACGCGGGTTAGGTTGCGTGGCCATGCCAACTTGTCCCTTAGTGTCAGAGGGATTAGCAGCATAAATATATGAAGCTGTGGGAATGGGATTCTGGTGGGATTGTTGTTGGTGCATGCTAGATGGGCTAAATGGCCTCTTCCTGCACTGGAGGGATTCTGGGCAGCACGGTAGTACAGTGGTTAGCACTGCTGCTTCGCAGCTCCAGGGTTTCCTGGGTTCAATTCCTGGCTCGGGTCACCGTCTGTGTGGAGTTTGCACATTCTCCTCGTGTCTGCGGGGGTTTCCTCCTGGTACTCCAGTTTCCTCCCACAAACCAGGTTAGGTTGATTGGTCGTGCTAAGAAATTGCCTCTTACTGTCTAGGGATGCGTAAATTAGAGGGATTAGTGGGTATAATACGTAGGGATATGGGGGTAGGGCCTGGGTGGGATTGTGTTCGGTGCAGACTCGATGGGCCGAAGGGCCTCTTTCTGCACTGTAGGGTTCTATGATTCTATGATAACCTAAGTGCTAAAAGGAGCCAAATTCACAGTTGAAGAACAGTTCCATCAGCAATTATTCCTGATAATCTATAAACCTAAAGGATCCAAATCAAAGACCTTGGAGGAAGTTTGTGAGCTATCTACCCGCAGTGTGCCTTGAGAAAGCTCTCCATATCCTAAGTAAGACATGTTCCATGGGGAAGCCAAGAGTTGCTTCCTCATAGCTGCAGACTTAACGTTCCTGCTAGAATCAGTTGGCAGGAATTGTACCTCAGCCCCAGGTGGTTGTGGGTTTTAATCTACATTCCAGTGGACCAAAGGGAATTTGCGTTGTGGGAGGCTTTTTCACATGAAATCCGATACAGAGGTATTGCTTACCTAGTCGGGTTGATGCATACAAGTTCATTATAAAAAAAGCCAGCTCTTCTTCAGCCAACATTATCAGATCAATCAGTCAAGTGTTATTTGTGGCACCTTGCAGTTCACAAATTGGCTGCTGTGTTTGTTTACATGATAATCGTGCTTCAGAAGTACTTCCTTCTGCAGGTATGTGGTGCGAAGCTCATCTTGGAAGCCGGTTATGATACGAAGGTTGCAAACTGGTTCGGTCTCTGACAGTTGCTAAGGAAGTGGGATGGAGTTGATGGATAGGAAGCAGAGTTAGTGGCTGGGGACCCAAACATGTTATTGGTCTTCCTGATAGATGGGAATTTCTGCTTAGTCCAGTACTGGACGAGACTGAAAGGATATGGCACAGTATCTACCTCAGTGGGTCAAACTACAGGAAGCTTATGTAAAAATCTGCTGAGTAGGAAATACATTAAAAGAAAAAATCACCTTGCAGAATGGGACTGTTATGTGATCTGCAACCATAAATCTCACAATTATCAGAGCCTTGCCCATTCTGGGCTGTCAGCAGCAAGGACAGTCCTGTACAGTGTGAAATGAAGAACTGAAATATTTGGGATGTTCCAAGATTGTGATGTGGAAAAGCAGGGTACAAATAGTTTTTCAGGCTCTAGATGTACATTATGTAGACATAGATGATGTAATTTAAAGAGTTTCAAACCGATAGTTGCCATCACGGAAAAGAGGAAAGATAGCTGCATCTTTAGCAGAACTAGGGGTTTGAGGATAAGGGGTAAACCTTTTAGGACTGAGGTCAGGAGAAATTTCTTCACTAGGACTGAGGTGAGGAGAAATTTCTTCACCCAGAGAGTGGTGAATGTGTGGAATTAATTACCACCGAATGTAGTTGAGGCCAAAATATTGTCTGATTTCAAGAAGAAATTAGATATAGCTCTAGGGATAAAGGGATCAAGGAACATGGGAAGAAGAGGGGAATTGAAGTCGATGATTGCTCGTGATCAAAATGAATGGCAGATCAGACTTGAAGGGCCAAATGGCCTACTCATGCTTCTAGTTTCTATGTTTCTATTCAGGAATCATAGGATCCTACAGTGCAGAAGGAGGTCATTCAGCTCCATCGAGTCTGCACCATCAACAATCCCACCTGGGCCCTATCCCCGTAACCCCACATATCTAACCTGCTCATGCCCCTAACCTAGACATCTTGGTATTCTTATGTCTGGGTTTTATCCCCCATCTGTTTCTAATTTTTCTCCTTCGTTTTCTCTGCTGTGAGTCAGCTCCACACTACATGCTGTTTCACAGGTACCAACACATTAGGGGCCAACATTCACATCTAGAGTATGCTAATCAGTCTCAAGCACCAAGCCTGATCTAAAGAAGTGTCACAAAGACACTGTTTCTCCGTCCACAGACGCTGCCGGACCTGCCGAGTTTATCCAGCATTTTCCGTTTTTATTTTAGATTCACAGCATCTGCAGTATTTTGCTTTTATTAAGCCTGATCCATGGCCTCACTCGTCATTCACATGTACACACACTGGACTGAAATCAAAATGGCAGCCTGACAAAGCTCAAGAGGTCAGGGTACACTAAACTTGCATTATCATTGGGTAAGATGCAGAAACCCGTTGAACAATTCACTCGCCCGATACATAATCGCAACTCAACAAGATTACTCTCAGAAAGCTGTTTATTATCTCAACATCAATGTATTTCTTTTGGATAACCTTGGATGAGAAAAGAGACTAGTGTACAGAAAACTTTTCTTCTGGAAGATCGATGGTAGAATAGATTTAACATAACCTGGGGAAGGATTGCTTGCTGACATTTTGACCAAATCCCTAACCATTTAAGACTGCAACGTTACTGCAAGGAAAGTGCCCCTAGAGATGTTTAAAGGACATGATTTTGTCTGGTACTCACCAGAGTTGTTGTGACCATCTCCTCGAACCATTTGGATTGGCTTTGATTGTAGAGATCAACACAGCGCGTCAGCTCATCACCTGGAATTGCAAACAGCACTTATTAAAGACTGGGTTATGTAAACATCTAAACCCCAGCGTGCTGCTCAGTGCTTTCTGGGAGCCAACAAACACATTTCTCATGAAATAGTTCTGTTTTTAATCACATGGACCCACAAACATACATGTACACACTATCGCCACAAAGGCGCGCGCGCGCACACTATCGCCACAAAGGCGCGCGCGCGCACACTATCGCCACAAAGGCGCGCGCGCGCACACTATCGCCACAAAGGCGCGCGCGCGCACACTATCGCCACAAAGGCGCGCGCGCACGCTATTCCAACCAGTCAGATAGGGTGTTCTCTTGGAATTTGCTCCCCACCAACGTGTTGAATACAATAAAACGTTCCAAGCAACTTCAAAGGGGTGACATCAAACAAAATCTGATGCCACGCTACATACAGAGAAATTACGACAACTGACCGAGCGTTTGGTCTAAGAGTTAGGTTTTACAGAGCTACATGTGAGAGAAATGTCAAGGGGAGTAGTTGTTTCAGGGAGGGAATTCCAGAGTTTTCAGCCTAGTCTACTAAAGGGAAGGCTGCCAATGCTGGAACAATTTAGGATCAGGGATGCTCAAGTAGCCAAAATTACAGGCTTTCAGAAATTTCAAAAGTTATGGAGATAGCAGAGATTTCAGAGACGGGAAGAGAGTAAGGCCATGGATAGAGTTGAAACCAGGATAAGTATTTTAAAATCAGGTGATCAGCAAAACCACAAGGTTATAGATGGACAGGATTAGTGGGCAGCAAAGTTTTGGTTGAATTCGTGTTTACGTAGGATGGAAGATGGGAGGCCATCCAAGAAAGTAATGGAGTTTAGAGGCATGGAGGAAGGTTTTGAACAGCAGAGGCAGAGGTAGAATCAGGCGATACTACATCACACAATCATGGTGACATAGTAGACATGAGGTAGGAAGCTCACCTTGACATCAAACTGCTCCAGTCTCCACTGGTTTCTGAGGAAGAGGGATGTGGCAGGGACAGCAGAAAATGGACCTGATCTTCCTAACAGGTGGAAATTTCTGCTCGTCAGAGCATCCCTGATCTTAATCGTTCCACCATTGGAGGCCTTTCCTTTAGTAGAACAACGGAATGCCTATAGTGTAGAAGGAGGCCATTTGCCCACTGAGCCTGCACAACAATCCCACCCAGGCCCTATCTCCGTAACCCCATGTATTTATCCTGCTAATCCCCCTGACACTAAGGAGTAATTTAGCATGGCCAACCAACCTAACCCACACATCTTCTGGACTGTGGGACGAAACTGGAGCACCCAGAGGAAACCCTCGCAGATACAGGGAGAATGTGCAAGCTCCAACAGTCACCTAAGGCTGGAATTGAACCTGTGTTCCTGGCACTGAGGCTGCAATGCTAATCACTGTACCACCATGCCACCGCATTGCCTAGACAAGGCCCAAAACTCTGGAATTCCCTCCCAAAAACCATTCCTCCCCTCTACCTCTCTCATCTCCTTGCAAACATTTTGAAAAACCTAACTCTTTGACCAATCGAGTACTGGATGAGAACATAAGAACATAAGAAATAGGAGCAGGAGTAGGCCATCTAGCCCTTCGAGCCTGCCCCGCCATTCAATAAGATCATGGCTGCTCTGTCGTGGCTCAGTTCCATATTCCCGCCCTCTCCCCATAACCCTTAATCCCCTCGCTTATCAAAAACCCATCAACCTGCGTCTTAAAAATATTTAGCAAGGCAGCCTCCACCGCTTCAACGGGCAGAGAATTCCAGAGATTCACCAGCCTTTGAGTGAAGAAGTTCCTCCTCAACTCCGTTCTAAACCGCACCCCCCCCCCCCCCTTTATCTTGAGGCTGTGTCCCCTAGTCCTACTGTCCTTTGAGCGGGAAGAGTCTCTCCACCTCTATCCTATCCATCCCATTCATCATCTTATACGTCTCTATGAGATCTCCCCTCATTCTTCTAAACTCTAACGAGTACAAGCCTAGTTTATTCAGCCTCTCCTCATAGCTCAACTCCGAATGAATGAGGTGACGCAGCATCCATCTCAATGGGTCAAGCTACAGGAAGTCAAAGTAAATTTGCTGATTAGGAAATCAATTTGAAAAATCACTTGCAGTGATGTTATGTGCTCGACATTCATAAACCTCACAGTCATTGGGCCTTTGCCCTATCTAGGTTCTGAACAGCACGGACAATCTTGTACAAGTGCTTCAAAGTTCACTGCTGTATGAGAACGTGGTAAGAAGTCTCACAACACCAGGTTAAAGTCCGACGGGTTTATATCCTGTTAACTTTAACCTGGTGTTGTGAGACTTCTCACTGTGCTTACCCCAGTCCAACGCCGGCATCTCCACAGTATGAAAACATGGGCTGAGTTTACAATACAGCTGTAGTTTTAACACTCAGTCACATTACTCCCAGAAGGTGGCAGTGTGGATTCGACTTCTTGCATGTTAATGAATTAAATACTGGGACCTAAGCACATTGTTCAATGATTTATATTACTAATCAAGCTTTCCCAAGATAGCTTCATTTAGCATCTGTATGCATTGTTGCTGTTCTACACGATATTGGGAGCAGCATGCATCAAATAGCAATTTGTTTTTAAAAACATTTCTGACTGTTGTTTCTCCTGCACCTCCCCGTTCATCTCACGAAGGTACTTAGCCTTGATCGATTGAGGCATCATCGGCTGTAGACCGCGTGGTCACATGATGACACAAGGGTCAGGTGATGGGAGTGCAGTGGTTCTCCCTGGAGCATGGGCAGAGTTCAAGCACGTAGAGCTGCTGAGACTAGTGAATGACCATTGTTGTTTCTTGGTCATCAGTTATTGGAAATCAGTGCTGCTACAAGTGACAACTGCCTCCCTCCTCTTGTTCCCACCATTCACATGGCTTTTCTCCACATGCATACTTAGACAACAATTAACAATTGCCATTTAATCTCCAAGTGCATCATATCCAAGTCTGATTGTACACTTACTAGGTACAATAACTCCAGGAGTTGGCTTTAAAAGAACAGTGCTTTATTGCACATAATCAAGAAAAGCAAAAGCACAAGCCTTTGGTGAACACAAACAGGTCTCAGCCAGGACGACGGAACGACGGATCCACTTAGGGGCCTGTTTTATACAGAGCTCGGTATATGAACTCCACCAGCTAAGGTAATTACCAATCACCAGGGAGCTCGTATTCAACAAGTCCCTCAAGAAGGTCAATCAGTGATTCCCCCATGCAAGACCTGGGGGTTGTCACACTAGGCGTCCAATCAAGAATCATCCAAGAGTAGCAAGGAGGAGCTCTGTTTAATTTTATCTCTTCCCTAACCTGAGTAGCCCCGAGGCCAAAATCTGGTTGCTTTGTATTGGCCGAGTTCCTCAAGGCCAGTATTCTTAGCAACTGAGCCTCGGAAAGAACACTTCGAATGTGGTTTAACTTCATTGATATTTGTCCACCTAAATCTTCCCGCTTTTTAACTTTCTGAGAAAGAATGGAAAGGAATGGCGGAAAGGTATGATAATGATTATGTTCCAGGAAAATGCCCACATTCTCTTCGATACTTGAAAATTGTCCAGTTTCTTTCTCATTCATTCCTTGTAAAGAAGCCTTGGCATTCCTCTGAGGGCTCCGGTTTCCTCCCATAGACCAAATATTTGCGGGTTAGGTGGGTTGGCCCTGCTAAATTGCCCCTTAGTGTCAGGGGTACTAGCTAGGGTCAATGCCTGGGATTAACGGCATAGGGCCTGGGTGGGATCGAGATCGGTGCAGACTTGATGGGCCGAATGGCCTCCTACTGCACCATAGGATTCTATGATTCATTCAGTTGGCAACTCCCAGCCCTCTCTCTCAATGTGAACAAGATTGGGAATTTGCCACATGGGGAAACTTCAGGCAAAACTCCACCCAATACTACACTGTTGTTAAAATAAATTTCACACCGATCGTAATTAAGAACGAAATGCAGGATGGATGGTTTGAAGTCCGGATTTGAGAATGTCAGCTCTCGTGAGGCTCTCTGGGTAGAACCTCTATGATGTGGAGATGCCGGCGTTGGACTAGAACTTCTATGGCCATTCTCCTGAACTTTCAGCATGACTTTATGAAAGGTCAGTGGAAACAAACAGGATAAACAGCCATTTGCCTATTCTACTAATACTCCAAAGTTAAAATGGGAGATTGACAGAACTCTGTTGATTGTCTAGAGTTGGATAACACTCCCTGGTCACCAGGAGTGATAGTGATAGTGGGATGTGGGGGGGTTGCAGTCATGTAAAATCCCACAGGCAGCTTGCCCATCATCTACCTCTGCCCCGCCACCACTCCAGTTTTACCCGTGTTGGAATGCAGCATCAGGCCTGCTTGTCAGTGGGTCAATTGAAGCTATTGAGTGATTAATGCCACTTAAGGGCCTCATCTTCCCCAGCACTTGGAGTTAACATGCAACAGGAGATGCCTAGGCCAAGTGCCCAGCTGAATATATTTCCTTTCAGGCTGGGAGGAGGGTTCTTCATTGATGGGCCCCTCTGCCCATCAGATACCACACTCCTGCTCCAGCCCCCCCACCTAAATAAATCTACCACACTCAGTATGGTCTCTAAAACCCCAGCTCTCTGGACCCCTCAACAGGGTCTGCCAGCTTGGCACCTGACTCACCAGCTTACCCAGATCGAGTAATTAGTGGCTCCTCAACCCCAACTGCAGACTGGCAATGGCTACCACACTCAATGGCGCTGTCGGCACAGAGAGAGCTCCCTGATGTGAGATTTCCTGTTCCTGAGAGGTGCAAGTCCCACCTCCAAGTTTTATTAATTAGGCAGCCATTTTGCTCCTGGGTGGGGGTACCCTCACCACCCACTTATTAGCTGGGGAAGGGATGTGCAGCACACAGCACCTCACAAAATCCAGCCCTATGTTCTTGCATACAGGTCTTCCTAAAACTAAACCAGTTGAAATGTGATCATCTCTTCCTACCGAGTAGGGAGGATTTAAGCTCTGTCAGCAGTGTGCAAGGGTCACCAGCAGTTCATATAGAAGGCTCACTACCAGTTCCCTGGGCAAGTGGGAATGGACAATAAAATGTGGCCCTGCCCATATCCTGAGAACAAAGAGGGAAAATATTGAACGTCTGAACATGGCAACTTCAAATGAGCCTTCTGGAGCCAGTTAACTTGAGGAAACCATCCCAAGATGTAGATTTCATAGCCTTTAGCCTAGTTCAGTAGGATCACTGGCGTCTCCCAAAGCCACGTGAGGTTGAATCTTTGTTTTCAATCAAGAAGTTGTAACATTAACTATCGGTGATGCTAATATTATTGTGACAAAACAGAGAGTGAGAGGTTATACGAGCATCTGCGTATCCATTACCCCTTTGTTGATTTTATTTTGACGAACAATTGGCCTGGATTTTGTGATATGAATAATGGAGACCCTCAGAGCTCATCATTATCAGAGAGCTTATCAGGCTGTGACCTCCAGTATCCCTGCATTTGCAGACAGAAATCTATCCAATTTGGCCTGTTGTCCAGGGGTTTTGTTAGATCAGAATTTGACTGACAGATTTTAACATTAAACGCACAAAGAATGCAAAGTTAAAGTATTATCCATTGAACCTGCCAGTAAAGGTTTGGATTGGTGTATACAGATGACAGTGAAATTCTTTTTTCTAATTTTCATTTGTGGGATATGGGCATCACTGGCTGACCAGCATTTATTGCCTATCCCCAGTTGTCCAAGGGCAGTTTAGTGTCAAACACATTGTCGTGGCTCTGGAGGCACATGTATGCCAGACTAGGTAAGGATGGCAGATTTCCTTCCCTAAAGGACATTAGTGAACCAGATGGGATTTTCCAACAATTGACAATTCACAGTTATCAGTAGATTCTTGATTTCAGATTTTTAAAACTTGATTTCAAATTCCACCATCTACTGTAGCAGAATTTGAACCCAGGACCCCCAGAACATTAGAATACTGAGTTTCTGGATTAGTAGTCTCGCGATAATACCACTAGGCCATTACCTCACCTATCAATGGAGCAAATCATTATTACTTCCAGACAAGTCCTAACTTTTTGTTCTCGGGTAAGGAACACAGAAAAAAGACAATTCTCCATTCTGCATATCCAACCCAGAAGGTGCCCCGGAAGTTTGGATTTTTGTTCTGATGTTGGGGATGGCAGTGGGTGAAAATGGGAGTCATGGCTACCATCTCAAGAGACAGTCATGAAGTTGTCTGGCGTGGTTGCAGGCTGGACAGAAGACCGACCTTGGTGCTCCAGCTCTGTGTCGAGCTCTCCAGCCCTTACCCTGCTCCCAACACAATACCCATGACCCACTCATGCCAACCTCTGCCACCCACCGATCCCTCAGAGATCTGACACCAATGCATGTCCTTCGACCCAACACCCCATGGCCACTCTTACACCTTCCATGCCAACCCATGCTCACTCATTCCCATAACCCTGTCGAGCTCTTATGCAAACTTAGTACCAACTCATACCAACCTGTGCAGCCCCATCCACTCCCCATTGCCCTTACACTATGCCAATACACCCAGTCTCCACCATGGGCAAAACACCTGTAAGTTTAGACCTACTTCCACCTGATTTAAAGCGCACCACTCATGTCTTGGATATCCCACGATCTGACTGAGCACTTTAGCAATTGCATTTGCTTCCATGGGCCACGGATATGCTATTTAGAACATGCCTTACCAACCGCCCCTCCCCCCATCACCACCACTTCCACGGCCATTTTCGCTTAGCTAAGAGCCTCTCTGCCTTAAAATTCAAGCCAAAGTCCCTTGTACTGAAAAGATAATTTTACTAGTGCGTGGATTCTCATTCCTTTGCAACTTCATTGTTGCTAGAGATTCAAGACAAAATTCAAATTGCACTCTCTGAAACCTTTCCTTCACTATTTATCTCTCTCAATCCCATCTTTCTTCTTTTCATTTAGCTTTCTGTAAATGATTTTACAACACTTTAAGAGGCGGCATGATGACACAGCACCAGGTTCGATTCTGGCCTCGGGTCACTGTCTGTGTGGAGTTTGCACGTTCCCCTCGTGTCTGTATGGGTTTCCTCCCACAGTCCAAAGATGTGCGGATTAGGTTGATTGGCCATGGTAAATTAACCTTAGTGTCAGGGGGACTAGCAGGGTAAATATGAGGGATTACAGAATAGGGCTTGGGTGGGATCGTGGTCAGTGCAGACTTGATGGGCCAAATGGCCTCCTTCTGCACTGTATGGATTCTATGATTAAATACTTTAATCGATATTCCCTGCTTTAAACTCTGCACGTCTCAACCAGGGTTTTTTAATTCGTTTGCTTCAGGTGATACATTTCTGGTTACCCTGCTCACACGCCACAGGTTCTGTGTCGAGCACACCAGGCTGAAACGTGCCTCTGCTAACTGTATGCTGCTGCTCAGAAGTGTACCAAAAGTCTGCAGGCAGCTGGAAACCTAATGAATGGCGACAGCAATTCCTTTGCCAGTGACCACAAACCCGAGCCTATATGTTTAAATAACTTCCTTTGCCAATACATGAGAAGTAGTATTCTGAACTCTCCAGTTAATGTTTGCTTGGGTTTGAGGGGCCACAGAGCCACCTCGGACCGTTTCAAAACGGTCGCTTTGTTTTTGGACCAGAGAAATTTATGTAAAATAGCAGCAACGTGCTTTGTAAATCATCAGATTGAGACACAATATTCTTAGAGGGTGGACATCGTACAGCTAAGTGGAGAAGTCTCAAGAGAATAGGGACCTCTCAGTAGACACAGCAAAATGATAGTAATCACTGATAGATAAATAGCCAATGAAAGATATAACGTTACATCAAGGGGTTTGAAATTCTTTCACGGCAAGTTCCTTGCACTATTTCAGCAAGGCCTATATTATTTGGACTGAAACACAAATGCTGTCCGTTGAAGTGGTAACGAGTTCACTTTGGTATCAGCAGACAAAAACTCAGAGCTTTTCAGTTTGCATTTGCTGGTCAGCAGAGTTTTTTTTTAGAAAAGATATTTAATAACTTTCATAGAACAGCAGCCATGAAGGGTTCTGCGTTTCCGAAACAGCCATTCGATTTTGATTCATGTTACTTGCTCGTAACTGGAAAAGTGTTGACTTTGGTCCGATTTTCTTTTTTCAAAAGAGTATTCCTGACACATCTGCCAAGTTCAACAGACTGCAGAAAGGCCTCAAACCTCTTGCAGTCTGGGGTTGATTTGATGCAGAGATCGTGTGTGTATGTTCCATATTTCCTCTGCTCAGCATGGCTGACCTCAACGCTGCAAATCATTTGTCTTTTTTTTTCAAAAATAGTCCACAAGGGAGAGTGGTGGCACCCTTCACCCAGATGTTCACTGGCATGACCTAGCATGTATTCTCAAGGCGTATTGAGAGTACTCAAATCCAGTCTGCATAACTGTACTGACCCCCATTTCACTCCTGATCACCACGCTTAGTAAAATTTGTGACCTTTGGGTAATTGGACTGTTCCTGGAATTGAGTGTGACCCTTCAAAAATTTTGGATTGGCCAAAAAAGGAAGGCGCTCTTTAAAGTCGTCTTATGCTTATTCTTGACCCAGAGCCATTAGACATTGACTGTTTCTTATCATTTGTCATCAGATTGGCAGGGTCCACTTTTCACAGAGAATTGTGCCAAATGGGAATAAAAATGGAGAAAATGGGACTGGCAGGACCACTGTCTGGTACATTCAGTGCTGGAAGCTCCCGTGTGTAGGAGTCAACCCAAGCGTCCTACAGGATTGCAGCCTTGCTTTGGGAAGAATGTTCAAGGAATTTTGGAGGGCTGAAGGGTCTGTTTCTGTGCTGTACATTTCTTTGACATAACAATAGGAATAGTCATTTAGAATCATAGAATCCTACAGCGCAGGAGGCCATTCAGCCCATCGAGTCTACGCCGACCACAATCCCACCCATGCCCTATTCGCATAATCCTATGCCTTTACCCTAGCTAGTCCCCCTGACACTAATGGGTAATTTAGCATGGCCTATCCACCTAACCTGCACATCTTTGGACTGTGGGAGGAAACCGGAGCACCTAGGAGGAAACCCATGCAGACACAGGGAAAATATGCAAACTCCACACAGTGACCCAAATCGGAAATCAAACCCGTGTCCCTGGCACTGTGAGGCAGCAGTGCTAACCACTGTGCCACCATGCCGCCCAAGCATGTTCTACCATTCAAAGAGACCATGGCTGATCTGACCCAACTTGATACACCAACCTTCACCCCGTATTCTTAACTTTGGTTAACAGAAATCTACCAACTAGTCTCAGAGTCACAAGCTTCGCACACAAAGCAAAACTGAAAATGCTGGAAAATCTCAGCAGGTCTGACAGCATCCATGGAAAGAGAATACAACATTTCAAGACTAGTCTGGATCAGAACTGCTGAGATTTTCCAGCATTTTCAGCTTTTGTTTTAGATTTCAGCGTTGCAGTATTTTGTTTTTACTAAACCTCATCCATGTTGGGTGCGTAAAGCTTTTCACCCCTAACAAAACTCGCTTTAATTTTCAGGTAATTTTCCCTACTTGGAGACTCGCTAGTGAAATGGTTCCTCTCTTACTGCCTTTCCAGTAGCCCCTAATATCTTGAGTGCCTAATGTTCTAAATTCCAGGGAGTATAACCAAGGTGTGTTTGATCTCTCCCCATAATTTAGCCTTAGTGTGTCCAAGGTACATTCTGATCAACACACAGAAGCATAGAAAATAGGAGCAGGAGGAGGCCATTTGGCCCTCTGAGTCTGCTCCGCCATTCATTATGATCATGGCCGATCATCCAACTTGGTAGCCTGGTCCTGCCTTCTCCGGTCCTGCCTTCTCCAGTCCTCCCTCCCCCAACCATATCCTTTGGTTCCCTTCACAGTATTTTCTCTGAGGTTACTGTATCCTTCCTGAGGCATGGCTTCCAGAACTGAATTACCAAACAGTGGCCCTGCCAGTCCCATTTTCCCCATTTTTATTCCCATTTGGCACAGTTCTCCGTGAGGTGCCAGTGAAAAGAGGGCCCTGCCAATCTGATGGCAAATGATAAGAAGCAGTCAATGTCTATTGGCCCTGGGTCAAGGATAAGCATAAGAGGCCAATCATCTGCAGGAATCTGATCTCAGAATTTACACCAAGGTCATGACTACAGGTGACCTCCATTATAACCATGCTGGAGAATGTAGCATCCACAAGAAGTCACCCTATTATCACACTACTGGGAGCACTTGCCCGCCCAACAAAACTTCAATGTGTGGAGGAGAGGGCTGGACAAGGAGATTCAGGTGGTGAACATAAGGGCGACATGGTGGCACAGTGGTGAGCACTGCAGCCTCACAACTCCAGGGACCCGGCTTTGGGTCACTGGCTGTGTGGAGCACATTCTCCCCATGTCTATGTAGTTTTCCTCCAGGTGCTCCGCTTTTCTCCCATAGTCCAAAGATATGCATGTTAAGTGGATGGCCATGTTAAGTTGTCCCTTGTCTCAAAATGTGTGGTTTCAGGGGATTAGCGGGGTAAATGCATGGGATTACAGGGAAAGGGCCTGGGTAGGATGCACTGCCAGAGGCTTGGTGCAGACTTGATGGGCTGAATGGTCTTCTGCACCATAAGGCTTCTATGATTTTGCACAGAAATAACAGTATGAGTGTTCAACCGCACTAAAAAATCATCCTGGGCCTTCTAATCAGGGGTCTAGGTCACAACCCCAACCAGAGAGACACATCTGCCTCATCAAAAGGCTATGTCATCTTTTTACCCTACAAACCAAAACAGGGTATCCCAGTAAGGCCAAAGGTGCAAACACTCCCAGAAAATCCTCAAGAACAGCCACACTCCCTCTGCTTCTGTGCCTTGTTTGGGGTGGGTGGCACATCCTTCCCCATCCCAAACACTTCCACAAGTAACTCTCGAAAAAGTCAAGATCCCGCCACCTCCCTATCCTGTCAGGATTTGAGACTAATCTGAAACAGCGAGAAATTCTGGTTCCTGCAGTTTGAACAGCAAATGGCATTGGAACTGTGCGTGTGCCTTTGATTACACTTTTATAAAAAGTTGAAATGCCTGAAGAAACAAAGAGGAAGAGCTCAATGAACAATGCAAATGGGCTTTTTATCATTTTAAAGATTTATTTACTAGTGTCACAAATAGGCTTACATTAACATTGCAATGAAGTTACTGTGAAAATCCCCTAGTTGCCACACTCCGGCATCTGTTCAGGTACACTGAGGTAGAATTTAGCATGGCCAATGCACCTAAGCAGCATGGTTAATAAGGAGTTATAATACTGAATTCACCGTGTGTAAGGATTCAGGTGAATGGATAGACACCTCGAACATTGGTCTGTCATTCCTGCAGATGCTTATTCACCCACTCTGCATTTCCCATATTCTCTATTTTTCCCTATGTTTCCAGCAAGTTTCCTATCTCTAAAAATCGTAGCATTTTACAGCACAAAAAGCAGCTGTGCAGACCACCGTTCCTCCCCCTCTTCTCTTTGCCATTGGCGGAGGCACAGTGGTACAGTGTTTAGCATCACTGCTTTACAGCGCCAAGGACCCAGGTTCAATTCCCCATTCACCATCTGTGCGGAGTCTGCACATGCACCCTGTGTCTGCATGGGTTTCCTCCGGGTGCTCCGGTTTCCCCCCACAGTCTGAAAGACATGCTGGTTAGGTGCATTGGCCATGCTAAATTCTCCCTCGGTGTACCTAAATAGGTGCCAGAGTGTGGCAACTAGGGGATTTTCACAGTAACTTCATTGCAATGTTAATGTAAGCCTACTTGTGATACTAGTAAATAAAACTTTAAAATGATAAAAAGCCATTGTTGAGTAGGTTTTCTCTTTAATCATTTGTGGTTGGAAGTTATGATTGAATCTGCTTCCACCATTCTTTCAATCAGTGCATGCCAGGTCATCATAATTCACTACGTGAAAGATACCTCATCTTCCTCACTGGCCCATTTGCTAATTCTTCTAAATCAGTGTCCTCTGATTACTGGCTTGCATACCTGTGGAAGCAGTTTTTCCTTATTTGCTCTATCAATGGCCTTCGCAGTTTTATTCACCTCTATCAAATCTCCCCTTAACCTTCTCTGCTCAAAGGCAAACAATTCCAATTTTCTACTCTCTCTATATAATTGGCCTTTCATTCCCAGTGTCAGTCTGGTGAATCTTGTCCAAGGACAAGAGAATTAACAAAAATGGGAATGCACAGAACCGGAGACAGTACATCGACATGGATACAGAATTGGTCAGAAGGCAGAAAGTAGAGTTGATGGTTAACTACAAAATGTGGCGAGGAATCTGTACTGGGGCCTCAAGCTTTTCATTATATTTACAAACATCCTTCACCCAAGAGAACCACAGATCCCGTACTACTGATGGACACGTTAGGTGGCATTGTAAATAGTATAGATGGGAACATAAGGTTGCAAAGGGGCATCGATAGATGAAATGACTGGGTAAAACTCAGATGGAAATTAATGGGGAAAACTGTGAACTCTGGTTGAACACAGTAAGAAGCCTCACAACACCAGGTTAGAGTCCAACCAGTTTATTCGATAGTAATCTCTCAAGCTTTCGGAAACGGTGCCCCTTCATCAGGTGTGTGGAAGGTGCTGATCAGAGAAGGACATATAATGTCACACACAGTTTATAGAATACTGATTAGAATGCAAGTCTTTACAGCTTACCTGCTATTCAAGTCTTAAAGATGCAGACAATGTGAGTGGAGATAGCATTAGCATAGGTTAAAGAGATGTGTATTGTCTCTAAACAGGACAGTAGGTGAGATTTTACAAGCCCAGGCAAGTCATGGAGGTTACAGATAGTGATTGAATAGCAGGTAAGCTGTAAAGACTTGCATTCTAATCAGTATTCTATAAACTGTGTGTGACTTTATATGCCCTTCTCTGATCAGAACCTTCCACACACCTGATGAAGGGACACAGTTTCCGAAAGCTTGTGAGATTACTATCGAATAAGCTGGTTGGACTCTAACCTGGTGTTGTGAGGCTTCTTACTGTGTTTACCTCACTCCAACACTGGCATCTCTACGACATCAACTCTGGTTCAACACAGATTAGAGGTGATGATAACAGAGAACGTAGAGGTCCAAATCACTGAAAGCTAACGGACAGTGTAATGGAATCTATGGTTTCAAAGCTTGTTTTTGTTTTCTGGAGACAGACCCTGTAATTGAAAAGGGAAACTGATGCTACCAGCTGCTGAGACTGGATTGGAGATCGGAAACTAAAACTCCCAGTTGGAACCTTACAAAAGAAAACAGAGCTCAGTACACGAGTTCAGTGGTGCAGAGTAGGCAGGCTGAACATAGAGAGGTTGGATCCAGATGTTGAGAATAACCAAATATATAATTGCTGTGGTTATTTCTGTAGCTTGAAGATGCCACTGGTGGATCTGTGCACCCAGACTGACATAAATAGAACTAGGGAGGTACCATTTTTAGTGAGGAACCTGTCCGTAGAACTCAGGTTACCTGTTCACTGCTGTCAGCTGAGCATCAGGCTAAATCCTCAAAGAAGAGGAGCTGAAATTCTTCATGAAGAAGACAGAGAATTACAGTTTTTATTTAGTTTGACTATTAGTGTCACAAGTAGGCTTACATTAACATTGCAATGAAGTTACTGTGAAAATGCCCAAGTAGCTACACTCCAGCACCTGTTCGGGTACACTGAGGGAGAATTTAGCAGGGCCAATGCACCTAACCAGCACATCTTGCAGACTGTGGGAGGAAATGCACGCAGACACAGGGAGAACATGCAAACTCGACTTGGTCACTCAAAGCTGGAACTGAACCCGGGTCCCTGCCACTGTGGGACAGCAGTGCAAACCATTGTGCTACTGTGCCACTCACGGCATGCAACTTTAAATTTAAACTTTAAACTGAAATTCTTCACGAAGGTGACAGAGAATTCAAGGGCTTTGACTGAAATTGATGCCAAACAGGTTGATTAGATCGCTGGGCCAATTTGTAAAGATCAGTCTTTGTTGTGTGTGACATTTAATGTGTAATTTATAGTTTATAACTAACTGGCTGTTAATTCAGGTTTGACTTAAATTGATTCTGGGTTTTCAAGTATAGGTGGCTAGTTAACATAATATACAGCGTTTGCTTTTGTTTGGCTCTTGTACAGTAAAACTTCTTTTGGTTTATACTGTGGAATCTGTGGCTTCTTTCAGTAAATAACTGGAATTTCGAATTCCTTCTTCCGTAAAAGAAGTTACTTACTTCGACCAAGACAATATGAACAGGTGCAAAGAATAACTGAAACCGCAAATAAGATGTTGACCTTTAAATCATGAGGGCTGAATTCAAAGGGATTGAGATTGAACACAGCTACATAAAACTCAGGTTAGGTTCCAGCACTGCACCTCAGGAACTGAATAATGGTCTTGCAAGTGGTGCAACGCAGATTTACCAGAGGAATACAGGCACATTTTTATTTTATTTAGTCATTCACAGGATATGGCCATCATCGGCTAGACTGGCATATATTGCCCATCCCTAATTACGCTCAGGAAGGTGATAGTGAGCTGTCATCTTGAAGCACTGCCATGGTGCAGGCTCACCGACAGTGCTATTAGGGAGGGAGTTCTAGGATCTTGACTTAGTGACTAAAGGGTTAAATTATGAGACAGGCTAGACTTATACTCCATTAAATACAAAGAATTAATGGGTGATCTAATTGGGGTAATTAAGATGATTAAAGAATTGGATATGCTGGTTAGAGCATAACAATTTCTTCCTGCAGACCAATCCAAAACATGTTGACGTTAACTTAAAATTAAAGTTAAGCTGTTGAAGGGGCGACATCAGAAGGCCCTTCTTCACTGAATGGAATCACAGAATCTGCTATGCAGAAGGAGGCCATTTGGCCCATCGAGTCCACACTGACCACAATCCCACCCAGCCCCTATTCCCATAATCCCTCATATTTACCCTGCTAACCCCCTGACACTATGGTTAACTTAGCATGACCAATCAACCTAACCCACACATCTTTGGACTGTGGGAGGCAACACAAGCACT
Source organism: Carcharhinus amblyrhynchos (assembly GCF_965287045.1). Lineage (NCBI taxonomy): Eukaryota > Metazoa > Chordata > Chondrichthyes > Carcharhiniformes > Carcharhinidae > Carcharhinus > Carcharhinus amblyrhynchos. Next base: position 42,248,942 of record NC_137344.1, on the reverse strand, counting down.
CGGAGGAAACCCACACCGACATGGGGGAATTTGCAAATTCCACAGTCACCCAAGGCCAGAATTGAATCTGGGTCCCTGGCGCTGTGAGGCAGCAACGCTAACCACTGTACCACAGTGGGTGGAAAGCTTTCTTCCCAAACAGCTGTTGTGGCTGACACAAATGAAGATTTTAGAATTATATATTACTACAATTTTGTTTGGCAGGGCTAGTAACTACAGAACCAAGGTGAGTAGATGGAATTAAGATGCAGATCAGCCATGATACAGCTAAATAGTGGAACATGCTCAAGGGGCTGAATGGCCTCTATGCTGCTCTTAGGGGGACCAGCTGGGATAAATGCATGGGGGTCAGTGCAAGCTCAATGGGCCAAATGGCCTCCTTCTGCACCATAGGATTCTATGATTCTAAGTAGCATTCCTTATTAATATTTGTATTTAAAGATTATTATTTTCCCATGGTTGGCACTTCAAAAGAACCGGGCTCATTTGGGTTACAAAATGGGTGAGAAATTGGAGATTATGGCTCTCAAAATTGTGAAGTTTTAATATAAGTCATTGTAAATAGAGGGGTGGGGGAGGGGAGCAATGCAAGCAGCCGTAAACAAACTGACAAAAGGATAAATCAAACCACACATTTCTGTACTTATTTTTGTCCATGGTTTTATCTTTCTCCATGTATTGTTACTTGTACTTTAATGACTGCCTGTCAGGAGATTGGCCCATTAAGGCAGATGCAGAGGCGGTGTTAAGTTACAGTAAAACGCATGCGCGCCGTGTGCAGTGTATATGATGTTCTGGCCAAGAAGAAAGTGGGCATTCTGAGCTGCTTTATTTACATTGGCTTGACCGAGCCCAGTTACTGCAGCATTTTGTTCCAAAACAGCAACAGGGGGATTTTTTTTTTGCCTTCGATTGTAATTCGCAACAGCTGCAAATTTTCAGCAAAGAGAGGAAACATTAGCCAAAGTCAGTCCGCTAAATATACAGTCATTGGGAATGGAAAGGAAGCAAAATAATTTTTTTAAAAAATTGGGACACTGCTTTGTGACTACAGATGTTCAGAATTCCCAGTTTCCCACATCCATTCTGACAAAAGCCAAAATGTCAACTGCAGTCAGCGCCCTGTTTTCTGGAATTATTGTGCATCACTCCCCTCCGTTGCTTGGTAATGTGCAGAAAAGTGACAATGAATTTCAACGCAAAGCAACTTTTCAACAAGATTGTGTGCCAAACAACAGAACGTTTCATGGGATCTTGGGCCAAGTGGGGAAGTTGCCTCCACTGGGGGTGCTTTGGGACTCAGTGAGATTGAGTCCTGTTTACACAGCAGGGTGGGTTTCAGAGTAACCACAGAAATGTTGAAATAAGTTCAACTTCATTTAAAAGCAGCAACAACTTGTAATGATATAGTGCGTTTGGTAAAAGATCCCAATATTCTTGCTTCATAATCAGCCACAAATCTAATACCGAGCCATGTGGGGAGACAAGACGACCAAAAGCTTGGTCAAGTGTGGGCTTTATGGGGTATGTTAAACAAGGAAATATCAGGAGACAGAAAGTTTCGTACCCTGAAAAGTGTGATATCATTTGCATTCAACAGCGTTCATCTGCACTCATTTTGATATCGGTTGTGCTCATAAGCAATCATTGGGCGGCACGGTGGCCCAGTTGTTAACACTGCTGCCTCACACCCCCAGGGACCCGGGTTCAAATCCAGCCTCGGGTCACTGTCTGTGCGGAGTCTGCACATTCTCCCCTTGTCTGCGTGGATTTCCTCTGGGTGTTCTGGTTTCCTCCAACAATCCGAAAGACGTGCCGGTTAGGTGCATTGGCCATGCTAAATTCTCCCTCAGTATACCCAAACAGAGCAACGAGGGGATTTTCATAGTAGCTTCATTGCAGTGTTAATGTAAGCTTACTTGTGATACTAATGAATAAACTTTAAACTGAGCTGTCATTTGACATCAACTGCACTCAAAAACATCACTTAACAATCATCTAAACTTACATGTAACGTACCTGACATTAACAGAATCAAACCATAGCGTTCAAACATTTGTAATTAGCAACATCACACTAAGTATTCCAACACCAAGTTTTGATCAAAAACAGAGCTGGACTTTGTTTTGATGATGTACTTTTAGTTTTTCTTGAGAACATATAATTTTTGAAGCACAACCCAGCCCCCAACACGTCCATCCAATACCCCCCCATTCCCCAGATTGCAACAAGTCTCTCCCCATAAATCCCCTTGACCACCACCCCCAACCCCGAGTTATTTTTCCTCCACTGCCTTCAGCCGTGCAATTTTCACCTTTCCCCATCCCCACAGTTTTTAAAAGTGAAACTTTTGGCACTATCAGGTAATATGACCAAATGCATTCTCAAGGAGACTCAAAGGCTTTTTTGAAAAATTCATGGAAAAATCAGTGGATTGATTTCCCAACATTGCAGGTTCCTGACCTCAATGTCAGGATCCAGACGTCTGTGGAAAAAATTCTTGATGGTATCATGATGTGGAGGTGCCGGCGTTGGACTAGGGTAAACACAGTAAGAAATAAGTAACCTGGTGTTGTGAGACTTCTTACTGGGAAAAATTCTCACCTGGGTGTCTGAAATGGAGGGTGGGACTTTCAGGTCCTGCTAGCAAGGGGCTGGAAATTCCCAACAGGTAAGTCTTTCATTCCTTTGCATTTACCTTGATAAGTATAAATATCCAAACCCAAAATAATGCCCCATTCCCTCCCACCTAGATTATAGCAATTCTTTTATCCCATCCCCCACTCCTCTCGCCATCCCCTCTCCTTCCTCCCAACCCATGCCTTATTCCCCTATTGCACCCCCTAGTTCCCCCCTTCTTTCCCCTCTGCCTCCACCCTCCCTCTCCCCTCATCTCCCCTAGCCCCTCTTTCCTCTCCCCCAATACTGAACTGCCCTCCTTTTTTTCCCCCCTCCCCTCTAAACCCCCCCACTCCCTCCATTCTGTAAACACTCCCTACACCCAGCACATTTGGTACTTTTGAGCATCATTGAGAGCCCCGAGCACGCTGGGTTAGTTTTCAGTACATTGGGATAGCCTTAAGTGCAAGGGGTAGCTTTAATTGCAAGGAATAGCTTTAGTTGTGCTGGAAACCTCTGAAGCATCGGATCTAGGATTGCGTGCGCTGGATAGTTTTGACCACAGTATCAAATTTGATGTCAAATTCATTCTGAATGATAACTTTTGATGTCAAATTGTAATTGAGCAAATCGAGGACACCTGAATGCACAAACGATCTTATAATTTTTGGGTAGGTTAGGTAGGAAATTCCAGGGCTTAGGACCTAGATAACTGAAGGCATAGAGCCAATGTGGAAAGCAATAGATATATAGTTACACTTGCACCTAGGCATTATTCAAATGTCACATTTGTAACTTTAGCTTTTTGGCTGTGGAGCTGGTTGAAGATAGGCAGAAGCAAACAGTATAAAAGCTTTGTTTTTCAAATGGATGTGAATCAAGGTCAGGTTGCTTCCAGTCAGAATCGCCAAAGATGAGCTTTTATGTTTATCGTTGGCAATCCCTTGGAAACCCACCTAGTGAAATTGGTTTATGTACCCATCTTGTCTTTTGTTTTGCTGCAGCATAGAATACGTATTTAACGTTATTCTCTGAATCACTAACGTGATGAGGTGTGCTGACGGGGCTGGACTGAAGTACATGACTGTTAGATGCCACGCTGTGTCAAGTCAAGAGCTTTAAAAGATTAAACAATAGATTCAAAATTGGAGCTCTTTCCACTGTGACAGCTAATGACTACCTGCCAAGTGTCAGCCTCGTTATTGTAAAGCCTTCACTTGCTGATTTGTTTACTGCTGAAAAGCTTAAGGGACAGTATTTTTTTTTGCTCAATATCCTCCACTTTTTAATAGATTGCAAAACAATATACTTGAAGAGATATGGAGACGGAGGGGGAACATCCGAGAACAGTTTCATTCATCACATGGCTGACTCAGATCACAGAAATCTCTGCATGACATAACTTAACAGGAATGTGAAGCTGTGCCAGGACTGTAGCAACTTTTAACTATGACTGGAAGAGATTTGCTGCTGTCTTCATATCTCTGTGCTGAGAAGAAGTAGAGAATTTGCAATCTCGTCTATGCAGTTTGAGGCCCAGTTCAAAGCCATTCTATTGTTGACAAAGTTCACCAAGAACATAGAAACGACTGATGTGAGAGAGAGAAATTTGGAAGGGGTTGCAGGGGGAGGTTGTGAGAAAGAAGTCCTCTCTTACAGCAGGAGTGTTGCTTTGTCCATAAAATTACTCAGATAATCCATAAGGGGAGGCAATGGTACTGTCACTGGACTAGTAATCCAGAGACCCAGGTTCGAATCCCACCACTGCAGATGGTGAAATGTGAATTCAATAAAAATCTGGAAATAAAACCATTCTCGTAAAAACCCATCTGGTTCATTAACATCCTTTAGGGAAGGAAATCTGCCTTACGTGGTCTACCAATGACTCCAGAACAATGTGCTTGACTCCTAAATATTCCTTCAAGGGAAATAAAGGAAGGGTAATAATGCTGGCCCAGGCAGCAATGCCCAGATTCCATGAACAAATAAAAAAAAAGACGACCCCTGGAGCCTTGGAAAGATCTGACCTGGGTGCCGAATGTGTCATTTGCAGAAGTGATTCAACATACAAAAGATCTGATTATGTAGGAAACCCTTAGCTTGTACATCCAAGAGGGAGAGAGTCATGTGCAAAGGCTAGTAATGTATTTGTGCGTCACTTTTATCGAAGACAAATTAAGAACTGACAGAATGATCCACAAGAGTTCAGTCCCTTGGAAGTCTGAGAGATAAGGAGAGAAAAGGTGCAAACTCGCAGAGATAGCCAATCTGGGAAGTTCACAATAAAGGGATGGGTGAGAGAATACAAGCGAAACCCAACCCAGCAAATCTGTCAGTCGGAAGACTAATTTTTTTTATAAAGTATCATTAAAGAATCATAGAATCCCTACAGTGCAGAAGGAGGCCACTCAGCCCATTGAGTCTGCACCTACACAATCCCACCCAGACCCTATTCACACATCACCACCTATTTACCCTGCTAATCCCCTAACTCTACGGTCAATTTAGCATGGCTAATCAACCTAACTTGCACATCTTTGGACTGTGGGAGGAAACCTGAGCACCCGGAGGAAACCCATGGGGAGAGCGTGTAATTCCACGCAGACAGTGGCCGGAGGCCAGAATTGTACCCCGGCACTGTGAGGCAGCAGAGCTCAACACTGCACCACTGTGGTACACAATATTATATTCTTTAAGTTTTTTTTCCAACATAAAATGATAAGAGTGCTTTGAACAATGAGTATTCCATTGTTAAATAACTTCCCTTTAAAAACTATTCCATGCATCTGTGCAAGCTATATCTTCTTTTACTCTTATTGAATGGTAAATGCAGTATGCAGGTGTTTGAACCAACAGGAAGAAGTCAATTGATTGAAGATCCTTTTTGCCAACTAACATCAGAGAATAAGCCAAGCAAGGGAAGTTGGTAAAATGGGAGAGAACAATAAAACAAATGTAAGAGGCAGAGCTTAGACCCATCTCATATACTTAATATCCCAAACACCATGTCCTACCCACCTGCTTGTGTTGATTTCCGTCTGGCTTTCTTGATGTCTTCCTCTGTTTTGTACGTGGATTTATTCTCCAGTAGCTGAGTTTTGAATTCCAGATCTTTCTGCCTCTCCGCCAGAGCTTTGCGAGCCTACAGAAACGGTAACACCAGTCATCACAGATCCAAAGAGAAGTCAACCTTTCCTTCTTGAAGTCTACTTGAACAATGATAGATTGCAGTTAAATAACTGAACCTACCAACGTGCTAAGCAGCACGAGCAGCGGACGCTGAACACAAAGTCAGACCCAATGCACAACCAACAACAAAATAAAACAGAAAATCCGCAATTGAACAGGTTGTGTTCCAAGCGAGCCATTAAAAAAGGCTGGGGAAGTAGGCAAAAGGACTCCAGACCGAAAGTAACCAGTGGCTGAAGCTGCATCTGGAGATAAGGTTATGAAACATTACGAAATGATCATGGGACAATTAACATGATGGCTGGAATTCTCTGGACTTGGACGCCCCGCTCCACAACCAGTGGGACCGAAGAATTCCAGCCACGGGGCGAGGTGGGAGAATTCCAGATTGATAAGACAGCTATTGTTGAACCATCTGATAAGTGAGGCAACTGACGTGGCTATTGCGATCAGCAAAGGACCACACACACACACACACACACACACACACACAGGGGGAATCGGCAAAACCTGTGTGTGAAAAGTTGACAAAAGATTGAACCCTTTGAAATGACAGTGACCACCGAGTGCATTTAAAATGATTGTAATTCATTGCATTAACTGAAAAAACATTAATAATATGCAGCAGCAAAAACAAAGTGCTGGAGAACTTCAGCAGGTCTGACAGCATCCGCGGAGAGAGAATAGAGCCAATGTTTCGGGAAGGATCATCCAGACTCAGAATGTCAGCTCTACTCTCTCTCTCTACAGATGCTGCCCATCCTGCTGAGTTTGTCCATCATTTTGTGTTTTTGTTTTAGATTCCAGCATCCGCAATACTTTGCCTGTAATAGTTTACAGATTTGACTAAGATATGTAACTATTACAGCACACTGAAGCACCAATACACAGCACCACTACAGTGGGGTCAAAGGTACGTAGAATCCCTACAGGAGGAGGCCATTTGGCCCATTGAGTCTGCACCAACTCTCTTTGACAGAGTACTTTACCAAGACCCTTTCCCTCATGCTATCCCCATAACTGCACACATCTCCCATGGCTAATCCATCTAACCTACACATCTTGGGACACTAAGGGGCAATTTAGGCCAATCCACCTAACCTACGGAAAAAACCCATTCAAACACAAGGAGATTCCACAATCACTCAAGGCCAGAATTCATGGAATCCTACAGTGCAGAAGGAGGCCATTTGGCCCATAGGGTCTGCACTGAGCACAAGCCCACCCAAGTCCTATCACTATAACTCCATGCATTTACCCTTGCTAGTCCCCCAACACTAACGGGCAACTTAGCACGGCCAATCCACCTAACCCGCACATCTTTGGACTGTGGGAGGAAACCGGAGCACCCGGAGGAAACACACACAGACATGGAGAGAACATGCAAACTCCACACAGACAGTGACCTAAGCCGAGAATTGAACCCAGGCCCCTGGCTCTGGGAGGCTGCGGAGCTAATCACTATGCCACCATGTTCCTGAGGCTTGTTGTGTTGCTATTGAGTGACCAGGCCATCTTCATGACATTTGTAGGGGCCCTACAGCAAATCAGTAAGTCATGGTTAGCGAGCCATAGTTATGGGCACAAGAGATGCATAGCCTAATACAATGTCAGATATGAGAAATCATTTTAAATTTATATTGAAATAGCACGAGACACACACTCATTTTGAAACTTAACGCTAAAATAAATTCTCAAATTTGTTGCTGTTACAATGGAGCACAAAGAGACGTTTCTCATGCGGCCTTCGCGGGCAACCCGTAAGAAATAGTGGCCCAGAAGTTTGTGTGTCACCATTTCTTGGACACATAGTTAAGTGCAAGGTTGGGTGCCTACATCCCAATGCTGAGAGCCCGTGCATTACCAACACTGGGCCTCAGGCCTCAGGCTTCATTTCAAAGAGTCAGGCGCGTAACAGGCAATAAGAGATGGGCATGCTGAACAACATGTTGCTCAAGTGGCGTTTGAGAAGAGGGAACCTGCTTGCAGAACTGTTCCTAGAAGGGGGTAGGGCAATGGCAGAGTGTGTCCCCGATTTGTGTTTTAACACAGGAGTGCTCCTGTTGATGACTCAGCATTCCGGTAAGTATGAGGGCCTTCCTGGCAGCATAACCACCTTAGCTAATATGGCCGACAGCACACTTCCAGCAGTAAGCGTGCATTCTTTCCTTGTCCACCATCTTTGGAGGCTGTTTAGCACCTGAAAAACAGTCAAATTTCTAGATGTTTGCAGGTCAGGGCCCTTTAAAAAAAAATCTAAATGCTGCAATGATCACTGTACAAATGAATTACACATGTTCTGTATTTGGCAGCTGGTCTAGGGTTGTTTCTGGTTTTAACTCCGCACGCAGGTGAGCCAAGGCAGTGATCCACACACCCACACCATGAAATTTCACATCTGGACATCTTTAGCTGTTAACTGGTCACACGTGAGTCATATAGGGATTTCCTGTCAAATCATCACTTGGAACAAGGTCTGCACATTTCGTCAATGAGTGCAGGCCATGGGAAGGATCTTACCCCCACGAGGTCCATTTCCAGGTCACAAACTCAATCTCCCAGTTCATGGGGCTACCAGTTGTTCTTTCCTTGAGCAAAACAATAAACAGCCCGTCTCTGGCTTAGGGGGAGAGGGTAGGAAGCCTTGTTGGAACAGCATTTCCACTTAAAGAGACCCTTGCAACACTCTCAACAGCGACACTTTTCAACGGACCTACCCTATATTAAGTTGATCTTTCACTACACCCTAACTATGACTGTAACATTACACCCTCTCCTTTCCTTCTCCCCTATGTACTCTATGAATGGTATGTTTTGTCTGTAAAACGCACAAGAAACACTACTGTCCACTGCATACCAAAACATGTAACAATAATGAATCAAATCAAGATCACTGTGTGGAGTAATTCCTCTCACTAAAGGAAGAAAAGATGAGGAAAACAAATGGAAGATGCAGGGATGCCGAACTATTCTTGCTCCCCCTCAACTTCTCTGGAAGAAAGAGTGGAAGCCATCACAAAAAGCCCGTTTTCCAGAGAAACTGAGTCAGCCTTACCGAACAGGCTTAGTCTGAGACTGCAGAGGAAATGAGCATTCGCAATGTTGTTCCGAGGACATGGATCCAATGTCATGAATATTTCAATGAACACCAAAGTTCCGGCAAGGTGATTGCCCCATGATCTCTACATCTTTCACTGCTTCAGCCAACGCCGAGGCAGTGGCCATTTACACCATGCTCCGTTTTATCTTATAATCTTTGATGTGGTACATTGTGAAATATCTTTTGCAAATCCAAGGAGACCTGTACATACACATGCTAGTTACATGATCTGGTATGACATTGGACCCAACGTAGTTCAAGTGCAGACTGTCCCAATCATGGCATCTGCAGGGCAGGAGGCGGCCAATTGGCCCATTGGCCCATTGAGCACCGACAACAATCCCATCCTATTCCCCTAACCCCACCCCCTCCAATCCCCCTAACATCAAGGGGCAATTTATCATGGCCAATCTACCTAACCCGCACATCTTTGGAGTGCGGGAGGAAACCAGAGCGCTGGGAGGAAACGCACGCAGACACAAGGAGAATCTGTGAACTCCACACAGACAGTGACCCGAAGTCGGAATTGAACCGGGTCCCTGGCACCATGAGGCATCAATGCCACCTGCCACCCCAATGGTATAGCCCTCAGTTTTTCCAGTACTGACACCAATGGTCTATGAACCAAAACCCATTTCTCCCATCCTCCTCTCTCATTCCTCATTTCTCACCGCCCCTACCCCTACCCCACAAATATCTTACGGTCCACCCTTAATGATCACTTCACTCCTGACAATCATCAATCTTTCCTCATTGCATAAGACAGGAGAGGCAATGAAGCAGAGGTGCAGGTGCATTACTGGTTATTCAGATGGTGACAGAAACGGATGCTACATGGTGATGTAGCGTGGCTCCCTTACAGGTGGTTGCTAATGGAAAGATCTGGAGGAGGGGAGGGTGAAAGCATTAGACATCACACTGCCATTTACAATTAGCTGTCACTCATGTTGAATCAACGTTGCCTGTTTGTACAAGGCTAAGTTGGATCTGTCATCCATGTGCAGCACAAACAAATTATTTCCCCCAGGAAGTGAGAGAAGGCAGTGGAGTCCAATCAGGGGAGAGGCTGGACATTGGGAAAAGCATTGATTATGCTTCATCCGCTCCCACCACCAGTGCTAAAACACTCGCCTCCTGTGTCACAAATAGAAAGAGTGGCATAAGGAGATAAACACCTCACATGAGAGCAGGTGCTGGAGAAAGAGAGGGCCGCACAGAGATCCCTGCAGAGGACCCTTCAAGCCTTTCGCAGCCAGACAGGGATGCTGAGTTTGGGTGGAGGTCGTCCAATATTCGTGAGGCAAAGGGAAACATTTGGGCATCTGTCAGAAAGTCCCGAGGTATAGGATCCCCAGTACTGAATATGGAGGAGTCCATCTTTGTTTATTTTCTTACATGGAATCTGGGCATCGCTGGGAATGCCAGCATTTGTTGCCTGTCCCTAATTGTCTTTGGAGGGCAGTCAAGATTAAACCACATTGCTGTGAGTCTGGAGTTGAGTGTAGGCCAGAATGGGTTAAGGATGGCAGATTTCCTAAAGGACATTAGTGAAACTAATGGGGCCCTACGACAATCAATGGTCACAGTTACCGAGACTAGCTTTCTTCTGAAATTCTTTTTGTGGCCCTGGTGGTCACATGGCTGCTCTTAAAGCTGTCCTATGACAAGGGTGTGGCTGCTCCTCACTGGTGTGAACAGTAGGTATTGACTGGGGTATCTGTTACCTTCCCAAGAGCCAATTGCTGAGGCTACTTGGTGGAAAGAGGTTGAGGAGCCAGGGACTGCTGAGGGATGAAAGCATGATGGCTGCCCAGTGCTCAGTCCAGTGGTTTCAAACCAGCTGCACATCAAAGAAATGAAATCCCTTCAGATTAATTAAAAACAAGTCTGGCTGCTCCAATGGTGCGTTGATCACCATACCAGAGCAGTCACCAACATGCTGGATCTGTGAAAATTCTGAGAGGCAGGCAAAGTTGACAGCCTTCTTTACTCGGCCGGCTGTATCTATCTCAGAATTCATCTGGTTAGATGCCCATACGAACCAGGAATCCATGACCTAGATTGTGAAGTCATACAAGACGGCCATTCAGCTTTTCGGGTCTGCACATGACCACAATCCCACCCAGATCCTATTCCTGTGACCTCCTCGTAGTTACCCTGCTAATCCTCCTGACAATAGGGTTAATTTACCATGGCCAATCAACCTAACCCGTACATCTTTAAGCTGTGGGCAGAAACTGGAGCACCCGGAAGAAACTCCATGCAGATACGGGGAGAATGTGCAAACTCCACACAGACAGTGACCCAAGACTGAGATTGAACCCAGGTCCCTGCACTGTGAGGCAGCAGTGCTAACCACTGTACCACTGTCGCAGATATTGGCAGCTGAGTCCTGGAATGAACAGCTGACAGAAACTGAGGTCTGTGGTCATCAAAGGCAATGTGGAGCCACCTTCTCCTATTGGCCTTAGGTCTTCCTCCAGGCAGATGCACAGGCCAGCCACCGTCTCCCGCAAGAGTCACAGCTTTTGAAGGCACTCCAGGAAGTTGACGAAGCTGACCCTCAGCCTCTGCTCAGGACTGCGCTTTCTTTTCAGTGCTACCCTGTGGCCACTCTGCATGTGACTGTGCAGAATGGGTCCTCTTGCAGCTGCCTCCACTGCCACTGTGGCTGCCAAGCAGAAGGATGTTATAAGTGAGCACAAGTAGTCCAGCCAGCTGGTGAATACGTGGACCCCACAGGACTATAATATAGAAACATAGAAAAAAGGAGCAGGAGGAGAACATTCTGCCCTCTGAGCCTGCTCCGCCATTCATTACGATCACGGCTGATCGTCCAACTCTATAGCCTACACCTGTTTTCTCCCCATAATCTTTGATCCCATTCAGCCCTAGCCACCTCTTGAATACATTCAATGTTTTGCAATCAACTACTTCCTGTAGAAATGAATTCCACAGGCTCACTCAGAGATATCGAAGGGACTTGAACAATTCAGCACTAAGTTGCTGTCCCCACGCAACAGTCCTCCTATCAACAGAAGTCTCTGCATGTGACTAACTTTAAGCTCATCTGTTGAAACCTTTATAATGCTGTCAATATTAGTTTTTAATGACTTCCTGGTGTGTGTTCACCTTCTCCAAGCAACTGGGTTGCAGACAAGTATGCGACCAAATCACAGAGGAAACAGCCATTGCATCCTTAAAATGGCTTAAAATTAGATAAATTGGATGGGTAAAACTACGTCAAATGGGTTTTGATGTAGAAAGTGAGAGGTCATCCACTTTTGACTAAAAAAATCATTGGTGTATTCTCAAAATGGTTAGGTCTAAAAAAGACACAGACGACCAGGTACTTGGATCACTAAAATGTCAAGGACGGCGCAGGAAATGATCAGGAAGATCACTGGAATACAAGAGGGGTCATCCTTCAGCCATACAAAGCGCTGGTAAGACCACACCTGAAGTACTGAGAGCAGCTCTGGGCATCACACCTTAGGAAGGATAAATTTGCCTTGGAAGGACTGCAACATAAATTTACCAGAATGACTTCCCAGGTTTAAGTTAAGAGGAGGGATTATACAAATAAGGGCCTATTCCATGGAATATAGTACATTAAGGAGTGATCTGATCAAAGCTTTCAAGATGTTAAGGAAACTGATAGGGTAAATAGAGTCAAAACTATTTCCGCTGGTTGGAGAGTCTCGGGTGAGGAGGTAAATTACAATATTACCATATGGTGGTATGGCGTTGGCTGGTAACTTAACGTGAATGAGCACAGAGAGAAGAGAATGGGAGAAAATGAGTGAGGCATGCAGAGGAGCCCATTTATGAGAGTTGATGGGTAGCAGTTTTCAAAATTGCTGACTATACAGGCCAAATTTTTATGCCCAGTTCTGTTAGCTCTTCATTCTGACAGTGAGGAACCTTCCTTTTGTTTTTCCAACTTCATTAACATTATTCTGGAAGAATCAACCCAAGATTCAGCCAATAATATCAGAACCATAGAATCCCTACTTTGCAGGAAGAGGCCATTTGGCCCATTGAGTCTTTAATAACCCTCCAAAAGAGTATCCCACCCAGTCCCTCCCCTCCGCCCAATCTCTGTAACCCCGTGCATTTACCATGGCTAACCTATACATCAAAAAGGGGCAATTCAGATAAAAGCAAAATACTGTGGATGCTGGAATCTGAAACCAAAACAGAAAATGCTGGAAAATGTCATCAGGTCTGACAGCATCTGTGGGGAGATAATACAGCCAACATTTCAAGTCTGGATGATCCTTCATCAGGCAATTTAGTGTGGCAATTTAGTAATCTGCACATTTTTGGACTGTGGGAGGAAACCAGAGCACCCGGAGGAAACCCATGCAGACACGGGGAGAATGTGCAAACTCCATAGAGTCACCCAAGGCTGGAATTGACCCAGGGACCCTAGCGCTGCAAGGCAGCAGTACTAACCACTGTGCCACCAGATTGCAACTGCTGATTTGTCATCTACATTCTTAAAGCACTCTGCAGTGGAAAAAGGGCCGCTTGATCCACAATGACCCTATACTAATCTCCAGTAATATCAGGAATCAGAGACAGCTGCTTGCAATGAAATGTAGAACATCTTCCTCTGGTATGTTGAAAAGAAGTTTATCTGATCATTGGACAAGCTCCAGACAATCTCAGTGATTTATCATTAGCTTGTGGGTGAACAGGCATTCCAATGTGAAGACAAAGACTTCCCACTATTTCTGACATGCAGCTGATGACTAATTATCTAAGATGCTTTATTCCAATTTATTGGATCGTTAAATGTGATGAAATTTGACCAGGATTTCAGCAAGCATCTTTGTTACATTCCTGCAACTAGTGTTTGATTCAGGTTTACATTGCAGTTCGTACGTCTTGTTGCATTGCTTGTCCAATAACCAAGACGAGTCTCTCATATCAAATCTCAAAATATAGTTGAGAGAACCCATCTATATTTTAACTGCTAATAAAGGACACAGAAGTCATGTTACAGCTGATAAAAACCAATGGAGTGATTTTGACTTTGTACAATCGTGTAGCATGCGCAATGGCAAACCAGCAGCCTTCACAGCAAGAGGAATTGAATACAGGAATAGGGATGTTTTACTGCAATTGTATAGGGTGTTGGTGAGGTCACACCTGAAGTATTGTGTGCAGTTTTGGTGTCCTTATCTGAGGGATGATGTCCTTGCTACAGAAGGAATGCAGCAAACGTTTACCACGCTGATTTCCTGGGATGACAGGTCTGCCACGTGAGGAGAGACTAAGTCAGTTAGGATTATACTCTTGGAGTTTGGAAGAGTGAGTGTGGATTTCTTATAAAATTCTAACAGGGTTAGACAGGGTAGAAAGAATGTTCCCGAGAGTGGGGGAGTCCAGAACTAAGGGTCATAGTTTGAGGATAAGGGGTAAATCATTTAGAACTGTGAGGATAAATTTCTTCACCCAGAGAGTGGTGCATATGTGGAACTCACTATCACAGAAAGCAGTTGAGGCCAAAACGTTATGAGATTTCAAGAAGAAATTGGATATAGCTCGAAGGGCTAAAAGGATCAAAGGGAGGTGGTGGCATAGTGATGTTGTCACTGGACTAGTAATCCAGAAATCCAGGATAATACTCTGGGAGCCTGGGTTCAAATCCCACCGTGGCAAGTGGTGAAATTTGAATTCAATAAAATTCTGGAATTAAAATAACTATGAAACCATTGTTGATTGTCGTAAACACCTACCTAATTCAGTAATGTCCTTTAGGGAAGGAAGTCTGCGACTCTTACCTGGTCTAGCCTACATGTGACTCAGGGATGGTCAATAAATGCTGGCCCAGCCAGCAACAGCCACTTGCCACGAATGAATAATAAAAGAGGGATATGGGGGAGAAGGCAGGATCAGGATATTGAATTTGATGATCAGCCATGATCAAGATGAATGGCAGAATGGCCTACTCCTGCTTCAATTTCCAATGCTTCTAAAAGTTTGTTTATTAGTCACAAGGAAGGCTTACAATAAATAATACTGCAATGAAGTTATTGTGAAAATCCCCTAGTCGTCACACTCTGGCGCCCGTTCGGGTCAATGCACCGAACGAACAATGCACCTAACTTCTATTTACATCTCTCCTGAGTTTTATTTCCATTGATTATGTAGCTACTTTTTGGTGTTAAGGAAAACGTCCAACAATCCTGAAATTACTGTCTGTTCCCAGTCATATTTCGAAAGGAAATCAGCGGCAACCCCCAAGGGAATGATATAAATGGCCAAAAATAGACATTTCAACCATGACTCAGTGGGTAGCACTCTCAACTCTAAGTCAGCAGCCTGTAGGTTCAAGTGCTAAACCAGGAATTTGAGCACAAGTTTTAAGCTTCCACCCGAGTGCTGCAGACAGATGTGCCCTTACACCCAGATGTCAAACCTGCCCTCTCAAGTAGACATGATGGTCTTACGGTACAATTTCACACAAGAGGAGAATTTGCCTGATGTCACGTACTATACATATCCCTCAAACTAACCCCCAAAAAAATGATCTGGTCGTGTTTGTGGAACATAAGAACATAAACATAAGAAATAGCAGCAGGAGTAGGCCATCTAGCCCCTCGAGCCTGCCCCGCCATTCAATAAGATCATGGCTGATGTGAAGTGGAGCAGTTCCATTTACCCGCCTGCTCCCCACAACCCTTAACTCCCTTATCAATCAGAAATCTATCTATCCGTGACTTAAACATATTCATTGAGGTAGCCTCCACCACTTCAAGGGGCAGAGAGTTCCAGAGATTCATTACCCTCTGAGAGAAGAAGTTCCTTCTCAACTCTGATCTAAACTGCACTGCCTCCCTCCCCGCCCCCACCCCGGCCCCACACCACCACCCCCCCCCCCCACCCCCACCTCCTTATTTTGAGGCTGTGCCCTCTAGTTCTGGTTTCCTTTCTAAGTGGAAAGAATCTCTCTACCTCTACCCTATCTAGCCCTTTCATTATCTTCTATGTCTCTATAAGATCCCCCCTCAGCCTTCTAAACTCCAACGGGTACAGGCCCAATCTACTCAATTCTTCTCATAAGCTAACCCCCTCATCTCCGGTATCAACCTGGTGAACCTTCTCTGTACTCCCTCCAAGGCCAATATATCCTTTCACAAAGAAGGGGACCAAAACTGCACACAGTACTCCAGTTGCAGCAAGACCTCCCTGCTTTTATATTCTATCCCCCTCACGCAGGAACCCTACTGTGTGCAAATTTGTTGCTAGGTTTCCAACATTACAACAAGAACTGTACTATAAAGATATTTAATTGCTCAAAAGCATTTTCTGTAGGGAGATTCTATTCCCCTTTGCTGGCGTTACAACAGACGCTAGTAAAACTCTTGAAGAATTTCAGGGCTAATAATGAAATTTCAGAAAGTAAGAGAGGAGAATACCCTCCATTATATAATTTTTTAAGTTAATTATTAAGTATTGTTGGAAATGACAATGTTTCTCCTTTCTTCCCAAGTATCTCATACCTTCTCCACGGCAGCATAACGAGCACTTAATTGTTTGCGGAGGTCAGCTATATGATGGTCAAACTTCTTCATATCCTTCTTGAAGTTTTCTCGAAATGCTAAGAGTGGTTTCTCCACTTCGCTTTGCAGCTAAGGAAAGAGAACAGAAATAAAATCTCATCGAGTAGGGGAGTTTTTTGTGTAATTTTGGGAGTGTTCTCCAAAGGTTTACAATCTTGGTCAGCACCGATAAAGCACCGTCTGCTCCTTTCGTGACCATCTCACTGCACAAGGGATGTTCTTTAATAAATTTACTTTTTACATGATAGTAAACATCAGAAACTTTCAAATATACATACAGCCTGTTCCCCGGGCACAATAAAATAGGATTTCCTGTAATTAAAGCAAATGGAGGAATTGTGCTTTGCAAGTTGTTGGCACGGTTCTGCAGTTGTGTTTATCAACTCTGATGCATGTCCACTGCTGGCTGAGTTGGCAGCTGCATGGGGAGCTCAGGCATGGAAAGCAATCTCTGGACATCACCAAATTATCTGATCTGAGTCAGGGCAATAATGAGGATGCTTGCAGTTGGCTTCAGAGCTTCCAGGCTTGTGAGTGGGAGTAGGGGAATCAGCCAACATTCCCACTCCTGATCACTGCCCAGTAATTCCTCTTGGACAGCACCTACTTCCTCAGCTGTGATTCCCATGCCCCAGCATGGCCAATAGTCGAGCTCTCCCCTGCCTGGAGGTGAATGGTCACTTGTGCAGAACATTGAAAGGCACATGGAAATAGTCTGCCCGATGTGAGTTAGTATGAGAATAAAAACATGAATGGGAGAAAGAAATCAGAACACTGAGAGTGTGCTGTATTGAAAGATGTGGGCTTATGTATCACATCTGTAGCACTACTGTTATAACGTCCAATGTCACATTTCCACTGGCTGCCACACTTTCCAGATATCCGTGGCTGGGGAAAAAGGGTCTCCCCCCACCCCCCTACTAGGAGAACTTCCAACCACAAAGAAAGGACATTTTCCATTTAGCCCTTTTGCATTTTCATCGGCCAACATGGTTCACATATGGAACAGCAGGGGGCTTGATAAGTTTATTTTGAGTTAATTCATAGAAGGAAATAGGAAGCCCTAATACAAACACACATATAAAACATGGACACACACACACACAAACACCCACATCTGCCCAGTTGAAACCCTTCCAAACGTTCATGTCTCTAAATCTTTATCTGATCACGTTCCCAAGTACAATAGCACAAACATAATAATTATAGAAAAGTCTACCGGCTATGCTTTTTGTGTATCATTAACAAACAGTAATTTTGGCTTGCAGATCGCTTCCCACGTTGACTAGCAACTCCTAGCTTAGCAGAGTGCATTTTTTTTATTATCTGGGAAATAAAGGAACATTTGCTGAACTATTGAGACAGGGAAGGAATAGGGGAAAACAAAAGCTCCTGCGATCTTTTTCCTCACTGACTTCTTTAACAGATTTAGTGCTACTTGTGCAACTGAGCCGGGGTTTGTATTTAATGTTTTTGCCACAGAGGTGGGTCAATCAGTAAAATGATTTATTACCTTCGACGAAAACTTCAGATGAACCTCGGCCTCATCTGCCAAGCTTTTCTTCACCTGTGTCCAAGACTCTCCCAAGGTGCTGCCAAGGGCAAGCGAAAGAAAGAAAAGGAAGATTTTGAGAAATTAGAAATGGTCACAGGTCCAACATCAGAGCATCCATTTTTGATATCGGTTCCAATTACCCTCTTCACTATATTCTGCAAACTATGTTTTACTGTAAAATTTCCTCTTGGGGCACATGTTTCTCCATTCATTATGTATAATGACATTATAAACACACTGAACGAGAACAATGTTAATAAATTTGGTACATAGCTACCAAGGTTCTTCATCCAAAAAACGTCTACTTCAATAACATGCTTAGTAATTTGTTCTACAAGCCTATTACCATTTGTACAGAACTTCTGCCGAACTAGCATTCTTACAAATACAAATTTCAGTCAGCACAGTCTTATCTGATATTTTTAACATACGTATATCAAACTCTTCTTTGCATTATCGCTGAATAATACCCATGTTAAACAGTACATACAAGAACAGTGCTGATCACAATTTCTAATTTTAAACACATACCTCCAATATTTAAACCTTTCCAGCAACTTTATTAGAAACAGAAAACATAGAAACAGAATCCCTACACAGTGCAGAAGGAGGCCATTTGGCCCATCAAGTCTGCACTTACAACAATCCCACTTAGGCCTTATCCCCTGAACCCCACACATTTATCCTGTTAATCCCTCTAAGCTATGCTTCCCGGGACACCAAGGGGCAATTTATCATGCCTAATGCACCTAACCTACATATCTTTGGACTATGGGAGGAAAACCAGAGCACCCAGGGGAAACCCATGCAGACACGAGGAGAAAGTGCAAACTCCACACAAACAATGACCCAAGCCAGGAATCAAACCTAGGTCCCTGGAGCTGGGAGGCAGCAGTGTTAACCAATGTGCCACCGTGCCGTCCTCTTAATTCCTTTCACCGAATTGAAAACTTCAACTGGGAGTCTTGAAAGTCTCACTTTTCTCAAAAACAAAGGCTCAGATGGCTTAATC
The DNA here is from genome assembly GCF_965287045.1 of Carcharhinus amblyrhynchos. Taxonomy (NCBI): domain Eukaryota; kingdom Metazoa; phylum Chordata; class Chondrichthyes; order Carcharhiniformes; family Carcharhinidae; genus Carcharhinus; species Carcharhinus amblyrhynchos. Next base: position 42,229,893 of record NC_137344.1, on the reverse strand, counting down.
TTTATCTAGAATTTAAATTCTGGATGGTCAATCACCAATTCAGACATTCAAGGGAAAACAAATTCTCTCTAAAATTAAGTGTTTGGCACCGAGATGGACTCTTTGTCCAGCTGTAACCCCTTTAAATTAGTGCATGATCCCTATGACAATACACCACTGCTGATCTTTTATAATAAGGTGGTGAAGGGAGAACTGCTGCTGAGTTCTCTGATCACACTTTGCAGGTTTAACATCAGTGGGAAGTCCAAATCACTTTGCATTGACATTAAAATTGGAGGGATGGTATCTGACATAAAACAATGTTATCACCTCCTGCATACATATTGCTCTCCACTGAATTGATCATTCATCCACTGGAGGAAAACTGGGATATTAAACATGTTCTTTCATTACACACCAAGATAAATATGAATTGGATACACACCCAAGGTTTCCTCTGTAAATTGGTGCTAATTCATCAACCCCCGAGTATCTCCATGTTTTCATAGAATCATAGTATCCTATAGTTCAGAAGGAGAACATTCGGCCCATCGTGTCTGCACTGACCACAATCCCACCTAGGCCCTATCCCTGCAACCCCATGCATTTACCTTAACTAGTCCCCCTGACACTAAGGGACAATTTAGTATGGCCAATCCACCTAAATCGCACATCTTTGGACTGTGGGAGGAAACCGGAACACCTGGAGGAAATCCACGCAGACACGGGGAGAATGCGCAAACTCCACACAGACAGCAATCCAAGCCAGGAATCGAAAACCTAGGTCCCTGGCGCTGTGAGGCAGCAACGCTAACAACTGTGCTGTCTCTTGTTTCTCCTTTGCGCCCCTTTATAAAAGACATATGCGTGAAGCAACTTTTCAATCACCCCTCCTTATCTCTCGTTTGATTCAACATCCCAGTTCCTTCCACCCATGAAGGGCCTGAAGATGTTTTTTCCTACACAAAAAGTGCTTTATAAATACAAGTTGTTTGCTTTTGCAGTTCCAGCAATGGACAGTTAGTTGGCTCCGTGGGATGTGACCGAGCAAGGAGGCATTTTGATTGAGGGTTGCAGTGAAACATGAAACATGTGCTCAACATGCCTTCACATCTACAGAATTTATAACTGGCACCAAGCAACCCTCACAATCACATGTAATCTTTTTTAATGATATGTCTGCCCAGCAGTGGCAAAGTATTTCATACTGCTAATATATAGATAAAAGGCTATTTTAGAAGTGATAAATTCCTATTTTAAAATAAGGCAAGCATTGATGAACGACACAGACATTGCTTTATGCACTCAAATTAATGGTATTTGTCATTCTCATTCAATTTGTGCTAAAATTCTCATACCCAGCTCACTTTGACATCAGTCATAATCCATTTAGCACACTCCTACATCTTTGCTGTGTTACCATTATTATAACGGATGAAATCAGGAGATTAGGCCTTTCCTGACAAGTTGCCTTCCTAACAAGCACCCATAATGGGGAAAGGTCTTGTGCCAGGAACATGCAATCAGAGAGGGTAAGTTTTGTCAGGCTACACTCCCAGTGCGGAGTCTAACTTGGCAGGAATTTAGATCGGAGAGTTAGGCGTGGAGGTCTGCATGGCCAATTTGTAGTGCTCCCAATTTTCTGATCATTAAAATGAATGACCAGAAATTGAGCATATCTTGAATCAGACGCACGGATCTCTCCCACTCCCATGAATGGATGCTTGGCGCTGGGAACAGCTAATTCAATGTTCTTTGCTCCAGTTGAGCAACAGACTGTTCTAAGAGTGGAGTCTCACAACCTTGGTCTCAAACTTGTTGCAGCATTCAGGACTGCAACACTTGGTATGGCTCCTGCATCGTCCAAGATCGCAAAAACAACAAAGGGTCATGAACGTAGCCCAGTTCATCACACAAACCAGTCTCCAACCCATTGACTCTGTCTACACTTCCCGCTGCCTTGGAAAAACAGCCAGTGTAATCAAGGACTCCAGGCTTACTCTCTTCCGCCTTCTTCTGTCAGGAAAAGGGTATAAAAGTCTGAGGACATGTACTACTTGACTCAGGAACAGCTTTGGATCGACCTACCTCATATTAAGTTGATGTTTCTCTACACCCTAACTATGACTGTAACACCGCATTCTGCAACCTCTCCACTCCTTCACTATGTACGGTATGCTTTGTCAGTATAGCACACAAGAAACAATACTTTTCAATGAGTAACAATACATGTGACAATAATAAATCAAATCAAATTAGACATTTCTTCTTTCCTGCAGTCTTCAGGCTTTAATAGTCAAGTACAGGATAATTTAACCATAACTCCCTGCTCTTTATCACCGTCTCTCCTAGACATGGTTAGGATTAGCTTTAACATTTCACATCTTGAAGAAAATGTCCAACATGAAATAAAACTTCTAAATGAAAGTTTGTCATTTTCAAGATTTTTCTTTCAATTGCTGGCACTTTGGTTAAAATCCAGCCAACAGTGTGGTGAAACGTTCCTCTCTGGCTGGGTTTAAAAGGTTCAAAGTAAAATGAGTTTGAAAAGTCATGACCTAGTTCAGAGCTGGCCTGTGCCCAATTGGACTATAATTTGACATTAACTGATCCAAAATTGGCAATCTTATCCAAACTGGAAATTAAGAATGGCTGGTTTAAGAAGTGAAAATAGAACGGAAAGAGGCCTGCACGGTGGCACAGTGGCAAGCACTGCTACCTCACAGCGCCAGGGACCAGGGTTGAATTCTCGGCTTTGATCGCTATCTGCGTGGAGTTTGCACGCTCTCTCCCCGTGTCTGCACGGATTTCCTCCAGGCGCTCCGGTTTCCTCCTCCCACAGTCCAGAGATGTGCGGGTTAGATAGAATGTCTATGCTAAATAGCCCGAGTGTCAGGGGGACCAAACACTTTGTTGCAGATCAGTGACCAATACACAAAATAGTCCAAACACACAACGAAAGACAATAAGGCCTTGTTAGCACATTGCCCCTGCTTGGGAATTAATGCGGTCAAACTTTACCTTGATGCTGGACAATTATTCTTTGAAGTATTAATGTGTGCACAGACCAGGGAAATGAATAAAATTCATCAGATTGGCCTTTCCTTTGTCCATATATCAATGCTGGTTACTGGCATCTCCTCAGAAAACCACAGCTGCATTGCATGTAAATTAAAATAATGGGCAAAACAGCCCCAGCTCAATGAACAAACAACTATCAGTGACAAGGATTCAGCAATACCATGACATCTTTGAAAGTTCCACATCATTTCTCTAATGACTGATATGTTTGAAAGTAAGCTACTTCAGTGGTCCATATCTTCTGGTCTCCAGGAACTGAACATATAACCCAAGATATGTGTCAGGACACATTGGAAGGGGTGTGGTTGGTTGATGGAGTAGTCAGGAGTCTATGAGATGGCTGTAGCGGGTGGGAGGTGAGTGACTGGGGGTCACTTCTGCACTTACCCAGGAGTTAGGCTAGGATTTTCCTGTGCAATTATTCAGATAAGTAAAACGAAGCTGTCAGAAGTCTCCAAGCCCAGAGTTGAAGACTGACCTCCATGGGAACTGCCTACAACGTCTGAACTCTTGACATGCAATTTCCTGGCTCCCCTCGGACCCTCCACAAAAGTCTTCAACTCTGGAGTCGGAGACTTCTAACAGTTTCATTTTACTTATCTGAATAACTACACAGGAAAATCCTAGACTAACTTCTGGGTAGCTACAGAACTGACCCCCAATCACTCATACTGACCTCCCAACCCCGACAGCCACCACAAAGACTCCTGGCTACTTCACCAACCAACCACTCCCTTCCAAATGCCCAGACCATCCCACTTGACCATGCTAACCCCTGAACACCCACTTGTTCCGCAAATCCAACCCACCTACCTTCTCACGTATGTACCTATTTTATTCACCCCCCCCCATCCAAACCACCATCTTTATATTGAAAGACTTTCATGTCAAAGACACTACCAGAACCACTTAATTTTAATTTCAATTCAATTGAATTGACAGCTGTCTATGTATGAGCAGAAATCTCATTATTTCCCCACATACAAATACCACCCTGAGAAATCTAATAAATTCATCTCAAGTCTTCCAGATAATCAATAGTCCAATTGGATCAAAACAGATCAATTGACCAATACATACCACCAGCTAGTTTCTGTCCTTATTGCTTTCGAAGTACTTGTACCAATAACACCTTGCTAATTATCCTACTGCTTACTATTAGTTTCTATCCAGAAAATAGAAGTTTGTTGTTTTGCATTGTCATCAGTCCCAAGGTAGACGTCTGCTGATTTTCATAATTTGTGCCCTCAGGTGACTCAGCAGACCAATGCTCGAGTCATGGCTCATTGGGCAGAGATGGTAAAAATCGCCCTGGGGAAAATGATTTTTCAAGACTGGGTACAGCTCTCTTTCTTTCTGCTTTTGTCGTAGTGAAGTATATGCAATCAGTTTCTGACTAGGATACAGCTGATTGGACAAGGCTTTGATCCACGTTAGGGTTTGTGGCAACTTCCTCCTGCACACCAATGTCAATTTGGTCTCTATTCAATGAGCTCTTCAGAGTGCTCGTAGAGTGTTATCACTGTCCTCCTTGAGATCTGGTGCCATCCTTAGTTGTGAAACGAGGATTGTTTGGAAGCTGAATTTTTTTTTGGGTATGTGGATGTGTCCATGGTGCTATTCTGAATCAATAGGAGAACAATGTGGTCTTGATATGTCTCACTATATTTGAGTGCAAGTTGCATATTATGTGAATTTGGTTCATAAGGAAACTCAACTTTGCGTACACAACCCTTTTCTTGTGCTGTGAATGAGGTAGAAGTGCTGGAAGAAAGCCTAAACTCTGATTCTGTAGTCATATGGACAGGCCATTAACAAAAATCGCATGTTTGAGGAATAATTTGATTTGATTTCTTATTGTCTCATGTATTTATGAAAAGTATTGTTTTTTGTGCACTATACATACAAAGCATACTGCACATAGAGAAGGAGAGAGTGCAGAATGTAGTGTTACAGTCATAGCTAGCGTGTAGCAAAAGGTCAACTTAATGCAAGGTAGGTCCATTCAAAAATCTCTTGGCAGCAGGGAAGAAGCTGTTCTTGAATCGGTTGGTATGTGACGTCAGACTTTTGTATCTTTTTCCCGATGGAAAGAGGTGGAAAAGAGTATGCGAGTCTCTAACTCAACTGATAATGTGGTCAGTGTGGTGCCAAGCCTATACAGACGAAAGATTTAAAGCCACTGTCTAGTATGGCGTTGAGATGCCAACCAAGGCAACCCTATAGGTGCCAAAACTAGCCCAAGTGCCCCTGAGCTGCATCAGAGATTGGAAAACAAGCAGCATTCCAGTTTATGAACGCTGTCTGGCGATGCCATCAGAAGTGTGCAAGTTTGATCATCTGACAAGGACAGGGTTGTGTTTGCTTGTAATGTCCTTTGTGGTTTATCAGCCCACCAACGTTTACATCTGGCCTCAAAGAATGGATGACTTGTTTAGGTACTCGAGGGCTGCCAACAATAATGGACCCATTTCAAAACAACGGTCAGGATCTTCATGGGAGTGTAAACTGTCAGATACTAAGACCGAAGGCATTTCAGTGAGCTCATCAATCTTTAGCCAGAGTTACTAACACCATCTTTCAATCTGGGCTGGGTTTAAAATTTATGTAAATATACAAATTATTCTTATTTGGAAGCAAGCCCACATTGCTTTCAGAGTGTAATAAGTTGAATAAAGTTCAAGTAGAATGTTGTTGCTGAGGATTTCTTTCCCATTTCTGAAGGATGTCACAGAGAAGATGCAATATTATGTGGGCTAATGGGTGTACTCAGTTACTCAGGGAATAATGATCCTCATTTTAATTTGTAGCAGCCAGAAGCGAAAATCCTGATCGAAGTGTAGAGGTAAGTGTTGCCAAATTTATAAGGATATGTTTCTGCCAAGATTCCAGCTAGTGAAATCCAATGGGCTTCTGCAGAACAGAGACAAGTTGTTAGCACATATGCCAGTGTGGCACGATGAACATGATTCATCATTGGCATCAATATTAAACCCCCCCCCCCTTCCCTGCCACCACCTCACAACAGAGGTGTGTGCATGTATACGCGTGTGTGTACGTGCATGTCACAGGTGTGCATGCATGTGAGATGAGGTTGGGGAAGTCTCAAGAAAAAAACAAAATATATTGGATTTTTTACAGCAATGAGCAGTGACGGGATGAGACCACCCACCTTGCAGAATAAGGGTACTTTCATTAACATTTTTAAAACTATGTTCATACTGTGCAATTGGGATAGGACTTGTATTTAATGGTTGTCAGCTGGGTTTCCCCCAAGACCAGTAAACCTAGCAATGGCAGTTCCAGAATGCAAATGCTTTTTAGCAACTTTCCCTGTGAGCCAAACCTCCTGGCCCCTCAAGGAAGCCTTTGGCTTTTCCACTGTCTTTCTCCTACCGCAATTCTCAATCTCTCTCCACTCAGTAAACAACAACCTGGAGCCTGCTGCACTAACACTAATATCCAACCCAACATGCCCTGATCTGCAAGAGTGGTCTGGCCAATGTACAACATAAATTCAACATTCCCTCCTTGATTTTGGTTTTCAAATATTTATATTCCCAAACTCAAGACCATAGGGTTTCACGGAAGACTCCCAAATATTGGAATAAATTGTAATACCAGCTAGCTGAAATTCAAACTTGCACTGCTGTTGGAAAATCCCATTTGCTAAAAACTGATAAATAGATCTTACTGTCACTGCAATAAGTGCATCCCTTGTAGTAAAATTCTTAATAGCAATTATGGATGGGATGTCCACTATGCAGCCTTCAAACAAAAGGCTAAAGCAAAATATCACTCAGACTCTCACATCCGTGTCAGAAAATTATGGATTTGACTCCACGACTTGATTGCAAAAACCAAGACCAATGTTCCAGTGGGGTACCATTGGAGGTGTCGCATTTGGAAGTGTCTTTAAACTGAGACCCCAACTGTCTCTTCGTAAGACATGTATGGCACAATTTTGAGGAGGAAGATTTGATTTGATTTATTATTGTCACATGTATTAGTATACAATGAAAAGTATTGTTTCTTGCGCACTATCAAGACAAAGCATACCGATCATGGAGAAGGAAACAAGAGAGTGCAGAATGTGGTGTTACAGTCGTAGCTAGGGTGTAGAGAAAAATCAATTTAATAAAAGGTAGGTCCATTCAAAAATCCAATGGCAGCAGGGAAGAAGCTATTCTTGAGTCAGTTGGTACGTGCCCTCAGACTTTTGTACCTTTTTCTCGACGGAAGGTGAAAGAGAGTATGTCATGAGAACATAAGAAATAGGAGCAGGAGTAGGCCATCTAGCCCTTCGAGCCTGCCCCGCCATTCAATAAGATCATGGCTGATCTGTCGTGGCTCAGTTCCACTTTCCCGCCCTCTCCCCATAACCCTTAATCCCCTCTCTTATCAAAAACCCATCAACCCGCGTCTTAAAAATATTTAGCGAGGCAGCCTCCAACACTTCAACGGGCAGAGAATTCCAGAGATTCACCACGCTTTGAGTGAAGAAGTTCCTCCTCAACTCCGTTCTAAACCGCCCCCCCTTTATCTTGAGGCTGTGCACCCTAGTCCTACTGTCTTTTTTGAGCGAGAAGAGTCTCTCCACCTCTATCCTATCCATCCCATTCATCATCTTATACATCTCAATGAGATCTCCCCTCATTCTTCTAAACTCTAACGAGTACAAGCCTAGTTTATTCAGCCTCTCCTCATAGCTCAACCCCCTCAACTCCGGTATCAGCCTAATAAACCTCCTCTGCACTCCCTCCCAGGCCAAAATATCTTTGCGCAGGTGCGGCGCCCAAAACTGCACACAGTACTCCAGCTGCGGCCTCACCAATGCCCTATACAGCTGCAGCAAGACCTCCCTACTTTTATATTCAATCCCCCTCGCGATGAAGGCCAGCATCCCATTAGCCTTCCTGACCACCTGCTGCACCTGCAAGCTGGGTTTTTGCGACTCATGCACAAGGACCCCGAGGTCCCTCTGCACCGTCGCCTGCTGCAGTTTTTTGCCACGTAAGTAATACTCCTTCCTACCATTATTCCTACCAAAGTGGACCACCTCACACTTGCCAACATTAAATTCCATTTGCCATTTCCTGGCCCATTCGCCCAGCCTATCTAGATCCTTCTGCAGACTCTCCACACCCTCCGCACAATTTGCCGTTCCCCCAATCTTGGTGTCATCAGCAAATTTCGACACCCTACACTCGGTTCCCTCCTCCAGATCATCTATATAAATGGAAAAAGCTGAGGCCCCAGCACCGACCCCTGGGGCACTCCACTAGTCACCATCCGCCAATCCGAATAGCACCCGTTGACCCCCACTCTCTGCCTCCTATTTGACAACCAGTCCTCTATCCACGCTAACACCCTACCCCCAACTCCATGTCCCTCGACCTTCTGCAATAACCTCTTGTGAGGTACTTTGTCAAACGCCTTCTGAAAATCCAGAAAGACCACATCCACCGGCTCTCCTCTATCCACTGCCCTAGACACATCCTCATAGAACTCCAGTAAATTTGTCAGACACGACTTCCCTTTAATGAAACCGTGCTGCATCTGCTCTATCAAGCAATTCCCTTCAAGATGCCTCGCAATTTCCTCCTTAATGACGGATTCTAACATTTTACCTACCACAGACGTTAAACTAACCGGCCTATAATTCCCCGCCTTTTGCCTGGCACCCTTCTTAAACAACGGCGTAACATTAGCCGTTTTCCAATCTTCCGGCACTTCCCCGGATGGGGTCTTAATTATGCTAGCTGCTTTGCTATGGCAGCAGAAAGTGTAGACAGAGTCAGTGGATGGGATGCTGGTTTGCGTGACAGATTGGGCTACATTCATGACCTTTTGTAGTTTCCTGGGATCTTGGGCAGAGCAGGAGCCATACCAAGCTGTGATACAACCAGAAAGGATACTTTCTATGGTGTATCTGCAAAAGTTGGTGACAGTCATAGCTGACATGCCAAATTTCCTTAGTCTTCTGGGAAAGTAGAGGCTTTGGCGGGCTTTCTTAACTCCAGTGTCAGAGTTAAGAGGAGAGTTATTCCCCATGTCCTGGTTAATATTTATCCCTTAATCAACATCACTATCTGGTCATACTACATTGCTGTTTTGTGCCAAAGTGCTACATGCAAATTGAATCATAGAAACCCTACAATACAGAAAAAGGCCATTGGGCCCATCAAGTCTGCACCAACCACAATCCCACCCAGGCCCTACCCCCATAGCCCTACATATGTACCCAATAATCCCTCTAACATATGCATCCCAGGACACTAAGGGCAATTTTTAGCATGACCAATCAATCTAACCCGCACACCTTTGGACTGTGTGAAGAAACCGGAGCATCCGGAGGAAATCCAAGCAAACACGAGGAGACCCGAGCCGGGAATCGAACCCAGGTCCCTGGAGCTGTGAAGCAGCAGTGCTAACCACTGTGCTACCATGCCGCATTTCCTACATTGCAACAATGATCACTTCAAAAACACATCACTGGCTATTCTGCTGCTGGGATATAAAGAAGTCTCTCGAACAGCGCTTAGTTATTAAGGGACAAATACAATTCAGTCAGATGGCAATTTGATTGTGGTCATTTGGACCAAATGACCACAATCCTAGCATCTGGCTATGGAACTATTCAGTCTCAAAGGATAACCATGTGTTCTCATGTCAGAGTGCAGGTGATCAGGAAGTGACTAAAACGGACTTGTTCTTCAATTCTGCCTTCTCCTTTCTAATCTAGATTGGATTGATCTGTTCGATTCATCCCACAGGCAACTGTCCTCACAAGTCAATAACAAAGACATCCTGATAATGAGCCCACAAAGTTAATCACTGCTAGGTTCCCAATTAATTCAAACGCAAGAAGAATGTGTAAGACTTGCTGTTCAATTGCAACAAACCTGGTGAAATTCTCTCCGTCAGCAAGTGTGGTAGGGCTCCTTGCACCTTACCATGCAAATACCCAAATCCCTCCCTGCTTGTTTGGCTGCTAGAAGGAATTACCCGGTTGTCTGAACCGTGCCACCTCCTAATTCCACATTGGCAAGTTCTGCTTGAAATCTCAGCTTATAAAAACACAGATCACCTCATGACTCCCCGGTGAAGAACATTTCCATTCAAACATACAGCAGAGTTTAGGAACATAAAATGACTAGGAAATGGTGAACTCACCCTTCCTCCATGCCTGCCAGTGGACTCTGCGAGAGTTTCGCTAGGTTTTTGGCATAATCCTCTTCAATTTTAATCCTTTGAACAGAAAAGGAAAAAAAGATACAATTTTTTTTTCCTGAAGAGATGTCCCTTGCAGTACAAAAGGGTGGTTTCCCAATTCAGTGCTCCTAGACAAAACACTGGACTGTAGGCACACATCAGAATATTGCATAAACTCAAAACATATTCTGTAAATACAAGCTTTACCCTGAACATCTGTGCTCAAGACGAACGGTGCACCCTTTTTTGCAAAATGGGGGTTAATTGAATAGCTCTGCCAAAGGGCCAGCACAGGTATAATGGGCCAAATGGTCGGTTCTATTTTGTATTATTCTCCGATCCTAAAAGCAGGTGCGCCAAGTGACCGGAGCAAGATTCTCTGCACCCAACATCATAATACCTACTCCAGACCTGACAGGTAATACACAAAGGAAATCAGCAATCAACCCTAGCACTTTGGTTTTAAAACTAAGTACGTCTGTTGATAAAACCACAATTACGTTTAATTGAAAATGTTTAACTTCATAACAAAATTCAGCAATCACGTCATTATAATCACATGCGTGTGCAAAACATATGTCATGTTTCTATCACCCAATATACATTTAATATCCTTGCGTCACAGTTCAAAAAATTGCCAAAGAATCATATGGAAAGTATTGCTCAGTTTTACAACTCAAACATCACTGCATTCACCCAAGTTTAAAAATTCTCAAATGATCAGTGGTTAATGAGTCATTGAAAGTTACTCTTCCAGAAGATGTTCAACAATGCTCAATTTGTTAGCTTGTCTTCTTAATCAATAAACACCTCACAATAATTGTTCTGGGAAGATCTTAGTCTTGGGAGCTCGGCAGGGGCAATCTCGCAGCATTTTCCTTTTGGCTACGAACAGAGGACAACAAACAAACAGACACAGGCAATCAGTCCCAATTTTAAAAATTTGAAGACTGTGAAAGCCCATCAAAGGATTAGAATGGAGTGGGTATTTAAGAATTGCTCTGCTCCAGTCAAGCAGGACGATCCACAATGATGTAGCAGAGTGTGGCAAGTTTCTTGATTATCTGCATTACTGCACAGAGCAAGCTTATATTGATAGAAGTGTGAAATTGATGATAACTGTGGCTTTCTACAGTCACGAACTGTGAAACAAAGTTAGTGGTTCGTATCTGGCCTCGGCTCTCTGCCTCTGGAACACTGAGGGAGTAAACAAGTGACTCATTTACCCTGTTCTGATCACAAAGGAATATCGCTTGTTTCACTCTTGGATTACACCATCATGTTATTAGATAATGGGCAGTATGCACACACCTCGGAATGTAAGATGTTTAGTTCAAAGTTTATGTATTGGTGTCACAAGTAGGCTTACGTTAACACTCAATGAAGTTACTGTGAAGATGCCGTCATCCCACACTCTGGCACCCAAGACAGAATTTAATATGGCCAATGCACCTAACCAGCATATCTGTCAGACTGCAGGAGGAAACCGGAGCACCCGGAGGAAACCCACGTGGACGCAGGGAGGACATGCAAACTCCACACAGGCAGTGACCCAAGCCAGGAATCAAACAAGGGCCCCTGGCTCTGAGCGGCAGCAGTGCTAATCACAGGGCTACCGTGCCGACCATAGAAGTTCAGACTTCTCACAGTGTTAACAGTATAACTAACTGAGCAGCTATCTCAGGTAAGACTCCAACTTTGTAAATGCAAAGCATGACCACAAAGCTGCTGCAGAAGATTGTAGAGCATCGAGTGACTGGATTCAAACCGGGCAATTTAAAAGAGCTAATGTTGCAAAGTCTTCTGGAATTTTTACACTGATCTTGCTGAGCAAACCTACAGGATAAATTGCCAAGACATTCCCTAGTTAGGCATTTTTTGCATTTGTGATGGCATCAAACTAGCTGTGTCTCCATCTCTGCTGATACTTTGGTCAGGGCACAGATTGTTGGTTATGCAGGGAAGGATTACTCTTGATTATCAAGACTAGACTGGGCTAGCAGGAAGTTGGCTGGAATGCATCACATGCTGAAAAACAGATAATCTTGAGAGGAAAAAAAAACAGCAAACAAAGCAGTCGTCCTGACCTATTTATAGTTCAGGAAGTGGCTGTGGGGAGTCCCGCAGTGGGAAAAGCGAAATCAAAACCAACTGGAATAAAGGCTGATTAATCCAAAAATGTGGATGGTCCAAAACAGCTGTGGATTTCTTCAAATGTGTTGGTAGGGAATATCTGTACAGAATGTATCCATTGATGAAATATAAAAGCGTTGCTCACAATTGATATTTGACACAGTTCATCTCAATCGTTCCCACTGGGAGGGGCACTGACTGTAGTGGCTCCTCTGTCATATCTCACCCCATAATGGAGAGGTAAATTGAGAGGCACACAAAAAAAAAAGCTTACCAGGTTCTTGCCTTGTGGCAACTTTAAACCAGCCCCTATATGTAACTATCTGAAATATCCTGTACCAGTGAAGCTTATAATATTGGTTACAGCTCATTTTCCCCCCCTAGGCTGTGGCCCTCAGCGAATGTACTGCTCTACACATCCCTGGACTTCCAACCTCAGCCAGCCCTGAGAAGAAGATTGCAGGAGGTAGGCATAAATACAGGAGATAGGTGAATAGATAGTGGGGCTGTGAACCGAGCTGGCAGCCCAGGCCTATGCAGTAAATGTCTTGGTGCGCTCGGACCGACTGTCAGAATGAACTCTCCTGTCGCAGATCCTTGCCAAGAGGCGAGCATGAATCAGGAAATTGCTTGTGCGCTCCCCACTGTTACAATCTGCACACCCAGCGTGTGATGCTGGGAAAGCACATTCAGAATGTCTGTCATAATTCAGTGATTCACTCTCACCTCAAGTCAGCAGGCTTTGGTTTCTCCTGGGGCTCAAACACTATTCTGAGTGAGTGCTGCACGGTCAGAGGTGGATAAGACGTTTAATCAAGGCTTTGTATACCCTCTCAGATGAGTGTAAGGGATTCCATGGCTCTGCTTTGAAGAACAGGGGAGCTCTCCCAGTGCCCTGGCTGATGTTTATCTCTTGGCCAACCTCACTACATGAAGGGATTACTGGCCATAATCACATTGGCGTTTATGGTATCCGTCTAAATTGGCTGCTGCAATCTTCCCCTGCAACAAAGATCGCCTTCAAAAACACTTTGGATGTCCTGTGGTTGTGAAAGGCTTTATATAAACATACAGCCAGGATTTTCCAGGCCACCCCCACCAAAGTGTATTTTCCAGAGGCGAAGGCAGTTCGCCATTGGTTGCCAGCGAGATTTCCAGTCCCGCCAACATCCAAGATGTTTCAATTGGCTCACCCAATCCACCCGGGGTGGGGCGTGTGTGTGTGTGTGTGTGTGTGTGTGTGTGTGGTGGTGGAGGAGGAAAGGTGGTGCAGTGTATACCTACAGTCTCAGTATCTATTCATCTACCTCTATACTTTGACAGGACCAGAAGAACCTGGATGAGGCTGGGAACTCCCACCTCAAGTCTTTCTTTTTCCCTCTGTAGGGTACAGAAAACTGGAGGAAAATGGGATTGCGCACAAATCATTAGCTCCACTTATCTTGATATCATCCATGCGTGAGTTTCAGATCTCACGCTCAGTCATCACATTATCTCAGGAGAGGATATTTCATTCAATCCGTACAACAAGCTGTCTGGATATTTCCTAAAGGCTGTGAATTAGTGCCAAACTGGACATCCCATTATAAGCTTTCCCCGTCATGCCAAAGAAGCAGATGTCCTGAAAATCCACAGCAACAGCAGCACAAGGAAGATAGCTAAGTTGAACAAGTCTAGTATTCAACGTACAGTATCAGATAGCTTTTTGCCAATTCCCTCTGCAATGGATAAAAGAGGGTGAATAATAATTTATCGTCTTAACACGTGTGGCCCAATCTCTTCATTCCCACATAGCTCACAATTGGGCCACATCCCCAAGGAAAGGCATGCTTTCATTACACTTTCATAAATCTCAGTTGCAAATATATAGGCGACGTGTTCATGCGATTACCTTTCCCTAATAAACTCTGCCATTTCTTTCTGCATTTGTTTGCCCTTGAGTTGTTTCACCAGAATAATCTCAAATCCAGTAATCGTGCTATTGCTCTGGGTCTCCTTTCTGTCTGCCTGTTGAGAAAGTGGGAAAAATGAGTGTTTAAAAATGTACATCTTAATTTTCATTCAATTCACTCGGGGAGCTTTATTTGCGCTGCCCGAATGTTGACACGTTCAGAAGTTGTAACCGCTATTGGTTCACTTTTATTGGATGCTTCCTGTTGAAGTCCACGTTTTAGATCCCACTCTGTTCTGTTCAACCTGCCTCACTGGTCACTGGGAATTTTGTTTGCGTGTCCAGTTAGCCACGAAGTGGGAAGACCAGACAGACAAAAGTGAGTGGCACTGGAGAAATTAAAACACAACAAACCAAAAAGCACACAGTAAAGGGTAAACTTACACTGGCAGAAGAGTTGGACATTTTGTTGTGCCACTGTTCAGGACTCTATGACTATTAAAAATTGGCAACACAAGGGATTATGGGGAAGAGCGCAGAAGCGTGATGTTGAGGGAAAGGATCAACGATGATCATATTGAATGGCAGAGAAGGCTTAAAAGGCCAAATGGTTTACGCCTGCTCCTACATTTCTACTCATCGATCTACATTAGCTGTAGCTCAATGGGCGCACTCTTGCCTGTGAGTCAGAAGCTAGTCCCATTCTAGGTCTACACACACAAAATCTAGGCAACATCAGTGCAATACTGATAAAAATATAGAAAATAGAAGGAACACTAGGCTATTCAGCCCTGCCAATCAATATGAGCGGGCTGATCCTCGATCTCAACAATATACTCCTGCGCCCTCCCCATAATCCTGGACACCCTTAGAGTCCAGAAATCCATCTATTTCCTTCTTAAATATATTCAATGATTTGGCCCCAACAGCCTCCTATGGTAGAGAGGTCCATAGATTCATCTCTGAGTGAACAAATTTCTCCTCACCTTTATCCTAAATGGCCTACCCCGTATCCTGAGATTGTGACCCCCTTGTCCAGAGGAAATAAAATCCCTGCATCCTGTCTGCCCAGCCCCGTCAGAATTTCATACATTTCAATTAGATCCCCTCTCATTCTTCTAAATTCGTGAGAATACAGGCCTTGTGAAGCCAATCTCTCCCCATACAACAATCCTGCCATAGGGACATAATAACTAGGAGCAGGAATAGGGAATTCAGCCCCTCGAGTCTGTTCCACCTTTCAGTACAATCAAGACGGATCTCACCTCAGATTCAACTCCATTTGACAGCCTGTTCTCCATAACTCTTCAACCCGTCATTAATTAAAAATCTGTCCAACTCCCCCTTAAATATACTCAATGTTCTGGCATCCACCACACCCTTGGATAGTGAATTCCATAGATTCATGACCCTTTGAGAGAAGTCATTTCTCTTCATCTCTGTTTTAAATCTGCTACCTCTTATCCTAAAACTATGACCTCTTATTCTAGATTGCCCCACAATCCTCTCCATATCTACTTCGTTAATATCTTTTATCACCTTAATTCCTCAATTAGATCGCTCTAGACAGTATAGACCTAAACTGATCAATCTCTCATCATAAGACAAGCCCCTCATCTCCGGAATCAGTCTAGTGAACCTCCTCTGAACTGCCTCGAATGCCATTACATCCTTCGTCAAATAAAGGGACCAAAACTGTACTCAACACTCCAGGTGTGATTTCACCAATGCCTTGCAAGAATACTTCCTTATTTTTATATCTTATTGCTTCAGCTATAAATGCTAAAATTCCATTTGCTTTTCTTATTACCTGATGTACCTGCATATCAGCTTTCTGTAACTCATGCACAACAACACCCAGATCCCTCTGCATCAAAGCACCCAAAGTCTCTCTCTACTTAGATAATAAGTTGCCTTTCCATTTTTTCCGATCAAAAATGGGTAACCTCACACTTAACCATTTTAAACTCCATCTGTCATATTTTGGCCCACTCACCTAATCGATCTATATCCATTTGCCATCCCAGAAATCAATTTGGTGAACATTCACTGCACTCTATCTATGGCAAGTATATTCTTTCTTAGATAAGGAGACCAAAACAACACATAATTCTCCACATGTATGGTCTCACCAAGCCTGTATAGCTGCAGCAAGATACCCTTGCTCCTGTACTTAGAAAGTGCTGCACTATCAGAGATAATCTTTCGGGTAAGATATTAAACACAGACTCTGCCATCTCAGGTAGACATAGAAGGTCCTAGCCACCACTCAAGACAACAATTTCTACTGTCACAGACAATATCTATCCCTCAGTCAACAGCCAAAGGTGTGTAGGTTAGGTTGATTGGCCATGCCAAATTGCCACTTAGTGCCCCAGGATGTGTGGGTTGGGGGATTTGCAGCATAAATATCTGGGGATATGGGGATAGGGCCCAGGTAGGATGCTGTTTTGGAGAGCTGGAGCAAACTCAATGGGCTGAATGGCCGTCTCCTGCACTGTAGAGATTTTATGAAAAAAATTCACTAAAAACAGATTATCTGGTTATCATCCTATTGCTGCTTAGAGACTTTGACCTGTAAAAACTGGCTGCTACATTTCCTGCATTACAGCCGTGACTACACTTCAAATGTATTTCATTCACTTAGTGATATTCTGAGGTAATGAAAAGCATTCTATGATTACGCATCTCTCTTTCTCTCAATGAGCACCTTCTCACACACCTCACTGCATTCAGCTCAAGGGCTGGGATTAGGGTCTGCACAATCAGGGACACAGGGGAGGGACAACCTAAAGAGAGATAGGAGAAAATAACTTGAGAAGAAATAAGCAAATGAAAAGACAGTAAGAATGAGAGAAATAAAAATACGAAGAGATATTTTAAAAAATGAGAAAAATAGATTAAAGCTGAAATATTTGGCTCAAACTTTGATAATGAGAATTTGGAGAAAGATAACACTGGCGGAGACAGTTTCTATTCTCACCTTCCTCGCTTCTGTCAGTTCTTTGCTTTTTTTCAAAATATAAATGCGAATATTAAAGATCACATGGCATTCAATTTGGAGACAAGTTTAATTCTCTATAAATTTTAGACTTTTCTACTTAAACCTACCTCTGAGCCAGTGAAAAAAATGCCACAATTCTGATGGAAATGCACTGAACTAGCCATCGTTGGGTTGTTAAAAAAAACAGCTTTGACAAAGGGTCATCTGGACTCGAAACGTCAGCTCTTTTCTCTCCTTAAAGAAGCTGCTAGACCTGCTGAGATTTTCCAGCATTTTCTCTTTTGATCCCTGGGTTATAGCTGGATACACTGCAAAGAATGTCCAGCGTCCTCTGCCAGCCCTGATTCTGCTCGTGAGCAAAATGGTGAAGCTTTCCTTACCCAGAAGTAGTCACAGTAGCTCCAATCGTCCCGTTTGAGCAACTGCTGTTCCGGCATTGTGTCCGGATGCGGGAAGGTAACACAGTTTATCTGTTTAAAAAAACATATACATGTTTTTTAAAACCATGAAACAAATTTATCAGGAAAATATAAATGGGGAAACTTCCTTTGCACTTCTCACACTGTTTGCATTTCAGGCAATTTAGTCGGGGACAAATTATAGTATTTCTTTAATCAGCCAAATAATGCCATTAATTATCATGCTCCAACATTACTCTTGAATAAATTCTTCAATGCTGCAATATTTCTTCAAAGATCTTTGTCATTTCCAAAAGCTGTGATGAGAGGATGGTTCCACCAAGCCTTTACTGTATCTAAATAACCAATCTTCATATCCCAACCATCACAACGTTCAGTCGCGTAGAGAAAGGTAACAGCTGGATATGGTAACTGGCTTACATTTCATCTCTGCAAAGCTTCTCCTCTACCACAAGGCTCAACTTGGTGAATGCTTAAATAACTGCACAATTTGAACAACATGCAGGAAGCTCATCATCATCCGGGCAAAGTGACTTCTTGATACTGGACTTCTTACTTCCTCCGCCACCATTCCATACCACCCCCCCCCCCAACTTCACCATTCACCTTGACCCTGCATTCCCCCACCCTGTCACACCATCATCCTCCTACACCATCACCAACCCTCCTACCCACATCCATCACCAACAATGTGCCTGCAGTATGTAGTATCAACAACAACTCATCAAGGTTCCCACCCCCAACATGCACCAGAGTGTGGTGACTAGGGATTTTCACAGTAACTTCAATGCAGTGCTAATGTAAGCCTACTTGTTGCACTAATAAATGAACTAAACCATCATCAAAAAAGGCAAAGGCAACAAAAATCATAAGAACACTATCACTCCCAAGATCTCTGCTCAAGTTACAGACAATATTAACTTGGAGATGCCAGTTTCCACATTATGATTGAGTAACAATCCTGAAATTCCCCATCAAACCTCATTGTGGCAGCATCAGTACCACAGTGGGTGTGGCAGTTCGCGAGGTCCATTACCATCCCTGAACACTAAGCTTTGGCCAGTAAATGCAGCCTTGTCAGCAGCTCCCACATCCCAAGTATAAATTAAAAGGAAATGAAAACAACCACCACCCACTGTCCCATCTTCCAGCCGTGCACACTCCCAGAAGCTGCCACTGGATAATAATCAGACGGTGAGACCTCAAGCTGTGTCTCCTAATCTACCTTTAAATCTGTCTTGTGGAGATGAACTACAGATAAAGATTTGCATGTTAGATGGATTGGCCATGCTAAATTACCCCTTAGTGTCAGGGGTACTAGCTAGGGTGAACTCATGGGGTTATGGGGATAGGACTTGGGTGGGATTGTGATCGGTGCTGACTCGATGGGCTGAATAGTCTCCTTCTAACCAGACCTCTATGGGTCAGTAACTGCACCATATGCCGCAGTTCATTCCACATGGACTAATCGGGCATATATTACATAAGAACATAAGAAATAGGAGCAGGAGTAGGCCATCTAGCCCTTCGAGCCTGCCCCGCCATTCAATAAGATCATGGCTGATCTGTCGCTGCTCAGTTCTACTTTCCCGCTTTCTCCCCATAACCCTTAATCCCCTCTCTTATCAAAAACCCATCAACCCGCTTCTTAAAAATATTTAGTGAGGCAGCCTCCACCACTTCAACGGGCAGAGAATTCCAGAGATTCACCACCCTTTGAGTGAAGAAGTTCCTCCTCATCTCTGTTCCAAACCGCCCCCCCTTTTATCTTGAGGCTGTGCACCCTAGTCCTACTGTCTTTTTTGAGCGGGAAGAGTCTCTCCACCTCTATCCTATCCATCCCATTCATCATCTTATACGTCTCAATGAGATCTCCCCTCATTCTTCTAAACTCTAACGAGTACAAGCCCAGTTTATTCAGCCTCTCCTCATAGCTCAACCCCCTCAACTCCGGTATCAGCCTAGTAAACCTCCTCTGCACTCCCTCCAAGGCCAAAATAGCTTTGCGCAGGTGCAGCGCCCAAAACTGCACTCAGTACTCCAGCTGCGGCCTCACCAATGCCCTATACAGCTGCAGCAAGACCTCCCTACTTTTATATTCAATCCCCCTTGCTATGAAGGCCAGCATCCCATTAGCCTTCCTGACCACCTGCTGCACCTGCAAGCTGGGTTTTTGCGACTCATGCACAAGGACCCCGAGGTCCCTCTGCACCGTCGCCTGCTGCAGTTTTTCGCCCCGTAAGTAATAGTCCTTCCTACCATTAGTCCTACCAAAGTGGACCACCTCACACTTGCCAACATTAAATTCCATTTGCCATTTCCTGGCCCATTCGCCCAGCCTATCTAGATCCTTCTGCAGACTCTCCACACCCTCCGCACAATTTGCCATTCCCCCAATCTTGGTGTCATCAGCAAATTTCGACACCCTACACTCGGTTCCCTCCTCCAGATCATCTATATAAATGGTAAAAAGCTGAGGCCCCAGCACCGACCCCTGGGGCACTCCACTAGTCACCATCCGCCAATCCGAATAGCACCCGTTGACCCCCACTCTCTGCCTCCTATTTGACAACCAATCCTCTATCCACGCTAACACCCGACCCCCAACTCCATGTCCCTCGACCTTCTGCAATAACCTCTTGTGAGGTACTTTGTCAAACGCCTTCTGAAAATCTAGAAAGACCACATCCACCGGCTCTCCTCTATCCACCGCCCTAGACACATCCTCATAGAACTCCAGTAAATTTGTCAGACACGACTTCCCTTTAATGAAACCGTGCTGCGTCTGCTCTATCAAGCAATTCCCTTCAAGATGCCTTGCAATTTCCTCCTTAATGACAGATTCTAACATTTTACCTACCACAGACGTTAAACTAACCGGCCTATAATTCCCCGCCTTTTGCCTGGCACCCTTCTTAAACAACGATGTAACATTTGCCGTTTTCCAATCATCCGGCACTTCTCCGGAATCCAGCGATGTCTGGAAAATAACCACCAATGCATCCACTATCACCTCCGCCATTTCTTTCAGAACCCTCGGATGCATTCCATCCGGTCCTGGGGACTTGTCCACAATCAGCCCCTCCAGTCTGTCGAGCACCGCCTCTCTAGTAACAGTAATGTCATTAAGACCCTCCAGTCCTACCACCTTTCCATCGCTAACACCCGGCAAATTATTCACGTCCTCCTCCGTGAAGACAGAAACAAAAAAGTTATTCAATACCTTAGCCATATCCTCATCCCCTACCACTAGGTCCCCTTTCTCATCCTCTAAAGGACCAACATTCACCCTAGCCAGCCTCTTCCTTTTTATATATTTATAAAAACTCTTGCTATCCTTTTTTATATTAAGCGCTAGCCCAGCTTCATAGTTTCTCCTACCCTTCTTTATCAACTTCTTTGTCAATCTTTGTTGACATTTAAACCTCTCCCAATCCTCTTCTCGCCCACTACTCTTAGCTACTCTAAATTCCTATTACTTCTCTCTTATTGCTTCCGCTATGTAGTGTTAATTAATGGTTAGTTAAAATGTTGAGATCCAAACAGTTTAAAGGGCAACATTAGTGTTGGTGTAAATGTGATGAGTGGAGGTATTTACCACTCGGGATGGACTCCCATTTACAGCTGGCATCATCACTAAATCTCCCATCATTTCAAAATAGTTCACTCAATAATTATTTCTGAGGTGTTAACATTCCTATCAATGTCCCATGGATATCAAGTGATGAATAGCCAATGATTTTTGGTGGCATTAGCTGAGGAGGGAAAGTTAGCTTGGGCACTTGGGAAAACTCCCTGCTTTTCAATGAATACCAAGAGTCCATTAATGGCCACCTCGACAGAGGGTGACAGGGTGCCAGGTTAACGTCTCAGTAGAAATTCATGAATGAAGTGAAGGTTCATTCATGAAGAAAGTGAAGATGGCAAATGAAGCTGCAACACAAATGTCCACTCTGGGCGCAAGACTGTGGTCCACGAAAATGCCCTCAACTGTGCCCATTTTACCTTCATAAAGGTTCCAGATGACCATAGGCTGCTCTCCCGTTTGAGGGGGAGACTAGTGATGATTTTGACTAGAGAATCACCACACCTCAGGCAAGGGGTAAGGTTGAGAAGGCGGGTCCTTCATGAATAACGTCAGCTGGTACGGGAATTGGACCCATGCTATTGGTGTCACTCTGCATCACTAACCAACCATCCAGTCAACTGGGCAAAATCAACCTTCACAAGACAGGGACAAGGACCATAATTTGACATTAGCACCTCGGACAATGTAATACTTCTGTAAAACAATACTTCTTTTGACAGTTGAGGGGACAGGACTTGAGCCCACAACCTTCCAATCTAGAGGCAAAGAGCATGGCCAACTGAGACAAGCTAATACATGGAAGCAAACAATGCAGCAGAATCATAGCGTCTTTCTATTTTACACTCCAGTTGATCTTGGTTAAAAGATGCCCTGCAACTGACTGAGTTTATTCATGTGATACAAGGATTCATTCCTTCAGTTAATGTCACTCCAGTGGATTTGCTCCTACAAGCGAGATTATGTAGAACTCGAATTGTTTAGAAAGCTAGATGATGACATAAAGTAAGCCACAAGGAACTCATTTTAAATCCAATCCAAAATACTGAAATACACATTTCTCCATCACTAATTCTGTGAGTTCGATTCACAGAATTAGTGAAATAGGATTGGGTATTCTTACTTTGGTTCCCAGTGGCAAATGCCGCTGCATAGAAAGCATTCTTTCTGGATTTATCACAGCTTGGTATGGCTTCTGTTCTGCCCAAGACCACAAGAAACTACGAAAGCTTGTGAATGTAGCCCAATCCATCATGCAAACCAGCCTCCGATCCATTGACTCTGTCCACACTTCCTGGCACCTCGGCCAAGCAGCCAGCATAATTAAGGACCCCACACATTCTCTCTTGCACCTTCTTCCGTCGGGAAAGATACAAAAGTCTGAGGTCACGTACCAATAGACTCAAAAGCAACCTGCTGCTATCGGATTTTTGAATGGACCTTCCTCGCACTAAGTTGATCTTTCTCTGCACCCTAGCTATGAGTGTGACACTACATTCTGCATCCTTTCCTTCTCAATGAACAGTATGCTTTGTCTGTATAGTGTGCAAGAAGCAATACTTTTCCAGTCTATACTAATAGATGTGACAATAATAAATCGAATCAAAATTGCC
The DNA here is from genome assembly GCF_965287045.1 of Carcharhinus amblyrhynchos. NCBI lineage: Eukaryota > Metazoa > Chordata > Chondrichthyes > Carcharhiniformes > Carcharhinidae > Carcharhinus > Carcharhinus amblyrhynchos. The sequence goes on along the minus strand of NC_137344.1, from coordinate 42,206,972 downwards.
TTAACTCAGAAAACAATCATGCCATTCAGGTAACGATGTGGCACTGGTGTTGAAGCCTTTTAGATTGTTCTAAAGGTACGTTACTGGAATAGGTTAGGGAAAACCAACTCTACATTTAGCCCATACTACGTACCTGTTTTGTAATCTTCCTCAGCATGAAAAGCAGAAAAATATCCTGCTCTGTATCTGCGACATTCTGCACTGTACAATGCAAGAAACAGAAGAGAAGATGATTTGTTCAAAGGAAATGAGATGACAAAAGATTTGGGCATACCAAGTGATAATATCACCCTCTACCCCAGAGGGCACAGTTGATGACTGAGTTCAGGGTGGAGATCGAAAGACTTTTGGGCACTAACAGGATCTAGGAATGTGTGGATAACTATTTTCATGTCCTAATGTGGGAGTTTATTGAATGGCAGAGCAGGCTCAATGACCCATAATGCTGATAGCTACCCTATTTCTGACATTCTCAATCACAGAGATGCTTCTGACATTGGCTAATCTGCAACTTTCAAAACTCCAGTGTTATATTACTGACTCCCAGTATAATGTCATCTCAAACAGGAATTCAGTTTCAGCCCCTACTTCAAAAATGGTACATCACGCTCTTGGCTCATTACACTCACTGACAATTAATTCAGTAGGCATTCTTTTGATTTAAATGTCTGAATATACAAGATCTGGTATCTTTATTTGTTGTACCTTATTACCTTCAATGTGCTTCTATTACTACTCAACATTTTATCTGCTCTGCTGCCCGGTCCATTTATCATTCAATAATGGAAAGCAAAGCTTGAGTTTTTGTTAGATATCTATATACTAAAAGTAGTGGCTACATTCAACACAAACAGCCTGTTTTTACCCTTGCCTCCAAAGAAAAGTGCGCTTAGTTCATAATTGGTGGTGATATTGAAGTATTGACCTCTCCTTAGTTCCGACCAATTCCAATCTGCCCACTCCCCTCTCTAACTATATATATAGTTAGCTACATTTCTATCCCTCTGATGAAGTCACATGCACTCCAAACATTAACTCTGTTTTTCTCTGTCTACAGATGTTGGCAGCCCTGAGTTATCCAGCATTCTCTGATTTTATTTGAGGTGAAGTTTGTCTTGGTCAATTGTTTTGTTCTATTGCCTGAGACCAACTTGACCCCTATTTTCCCCTTCACTAATAGAACCGGGGTGGGGGGTTAGATAAATTTTAAATATTTATCATTGAATCATAAAATCCCCACAGTGCAGAAGGAGACCATTCGGCCCATCGAGTCTGCACTGACCACAATTCTACCCAGGCTATATTCCCATAATGCCACGTATTTACCCTGTTAATCTCCTGAGACTATGGTCAATTTAGCATGGCCAGTCAACTTAACCTGCACATTTTTGGACTGTGGGAGGAAACCGGAGGAAACCCATGCAGACAAAGGGAGAACGTGCAGACCCAGGGAGAAAGTGCAAACTTCACAAAGACAGTGACCCGAAGCTGGAATTGAACCTGGGTCCCTGGCACTGTGAGGCAGCAGTGCTAACCACTGTGCCACCCGATTCGATCAACATCCATATTGAAACAAGCACTTATAGTTGTTCAACAATTGATTTCTATTCTGCATATGCAGCGCTACCCACAACGTACAATCCAGGCGGTGTGCTACTGGTTGTGCGGCAGAGTGGAACTGTTGCTTGCTAATAATCAATGTCATCTGCCAAGAGTGGGCACCAATGACTTTGATGGGACAATACTGCCCTTGAGTATTTGGCACTGAGCAGCCTCACAGGTAGCCACTCAGAGTTTGCAGGTAGGTTTTTGGAGGCTTTTTGTGAGGGATGGAGGCACATTACTGCTCCTCTTGGCCCCAAAAAAGTCAACTCCTGTCTATCCCAGGTGCCTAATCCCTTACAGATGTCTCCAAGGGATCATTTCATCACCCTTGGCCTTTACTTACTCCAGCTCTGAGGATGTCCAAATAGATTTGCCACTTCCTGAGATCAGCTTCTCTTTGGTGTTAAGACCTTGCTAGTCAAATTAAACTAAGGCATAAACAAAAAAATGGTACAACCATCCAACCACTTTCATCAGGCTAAGAGATGGTAATCTCATGAAAACCTACTGTACAGCCCAATGCTGCACCGTATGATGCCATCATTCACTGATAATTGCATCTAGTCTTTCCTCGTCTGCAGGTGGCAGCATTAACAGGGGGTTCACCCGTTCCCTATAAACAGGCACAGACTGAAACTGCTGGATGGGTTTGGAGAACTTGCTCGTTATCCACAACTCTAAATAATCACTTAGAAAAGTGAGGAAAGATCGGCTCCACTTCCATCCTCAACCAAGGAATTGTATAGTTATATCGCATACAACACATCTCAGGGTAATTTCCACAGTATGACCAGAGGGGAGCTGAGTTCTCAGGAAGCACAGGAAAGAGAACTGGGGTTACAAAGTTATAACTCCACTTCCGACTCATGCTCAAGTTGAATCTGATATCTTAAGGGGACCACACAATTTACCCCATTAAATGGCTTTTGATATCACTTCAAAAACAATGAGGGCCCAACATATATTTTTATGATACATCAAAGCATTTCATCTATTACATGCACTCTTTTTAGATCATTTATTTGTGCAGACTTTCTTTTTGCAGTTATGAACCTCCAATATTAGGTTCCCACCATGCTGTTGACAGGAATAGAGTGTTTCTTCACAACTCTCAACTGGTAGCAACCTTGCAGGCGCTGCTTATACTGCCAAAAGTAATTCAGCACCCCAACTCACATTGAAGGTGCAGGGAATTGGACTGGTATTTGCAAGTGAACATAACCTTGTTTCACCGTAGATGCCTTGGCCAACTGGCACCAATTTAGCCTTGCTTTCACTGAATACAAGGACTCTCAAAACCTACAGAAGTGGATCTCAACATAAACGCCTGAGCAGGCCCAAGGGAAACCTCCAGTACTGGACTGCAGAACATGCAAGGTCAGAGGGAAGTTGAATCATTGAAACGTAAACTGTGACCACCACATCACTTTGGCTGCAATTATGCTAGTGAGGGAGGCTAATAATTCTGGGGGAAGGAGGTACTTGCGCTTATAGAAATATCTTGAAATGTCGCAAAGGCAGCTCCAACCCTGGGCGCCACAACCCTCACAATGAGTACAGTAAGGAGACAGGTCTCAAACCCACCCCAGCCAGAACAGGGTTTGAACCTCATGCTGTTGGCACCATTCTGATTCATACTGGCCTGGCACCCCAAGGAGTCGGAGTTGTTGTGGTAACATGCACTTTTACATGCATGTTGTAGTCCGGAACTATGGCTAGTGATGGTAGGGGCCCCATCACATGGCTGACCAGACAGCTCTCCTGTTCTTTACCACCTGCGATTGGCATGCGTTGGAAGGATTTACAAGTTGGTACTGAAAACGGTTGGCTGCAGTGAGAACACACCTTTTTTGGTCATCCAGTTATGGAGTGGGACTTTCAAATACTAAGGGGGCCTAAAGGTATACATTCAGGCTGTATCCCAGGTTAGTCTCATTCCTGCCTGGTAACTGGCCATTTGACCTCCACCCAGCAATCTCCACAAACATGACCCATTTCTTTTCTCTTCATTCTTTCACGAGATGTGGATGCTGCTAGGTTCAAATTGTTCTTGAACTGAACAGATTTCTCGATCATTTCAAGAGGCAGTTAATAGTCAACCAATTGTCATGGATCTGAAGTCACACACAGACCAGACCGGGTAACAGTGGCAGACTTCCTTCCCTAAATGACATTAGTGAACCTAGTGATTTTTAACAACAATCGATGATAGCTTCATGGTCACCGTAATTGAGGCTAGCTTTACATTCCAGATTTACTAAGTGAATCCAAATTCCACCCACTGCCATGGTGGGATTTGAACCCAGATCCCCAACAGATTAGTCTGGACTTCTCGACTAGTTCAGTGACATTCCCACTATGCCGCCATCTTCCCATTTTCAAGACGTCGAGCATGCTAAGGTTTTCAGTCTAGATAAACCTAAACCAAACATAGAGCATTTAAGTTACTCTTTCATTTTGCTTATCGGCAGTTGGTTGAATTTAATGTGTCTCATTTTTAAGATTTGCACTTTAAACAATTCCTATTTTCAATGCTGCACTCGGTGATCTCTGTGCATATTCCAGTGCTCCGCAGTTCCGTTCTTAACCAATTATTTAGCTAGTTCTTTCTGACTGCATTAGTCAACACAATAATTATCTTGGCACAATCTCCAGGGAATGGCAGGGGAAGCCCTATTTGAAGTCTTGGTTGTTTTTATTATTGCTGCAAGCAACAAATGTACAGAGATTCTTCATCAGAAAATATCAATAGGAACGTTGTATCAAAATGATGGCAATTGTGTCACTTTTCATTGTATTTCTTTGGCTTCTCCAAGCTCCTAACCTTGATGTTGTTCAAGATATACATGAGACTTAATAAGGATCACCCTGATCTAATCAACCGAGTCAACTTAATGCAAAATTGCTTACTTTGAATCATCTGTTCATTTGAAATGCCATTTATAAATCTGTACTCTGAATAAAATTGTTCAGTATATATTATTAGACAACTAAGGCCATAGTTCTCTAGTCTTGCAGGCCCTGCTGCCACTGTCAGTGAGAATGGACAATTTGGTGCTCAGCCAAAACTCCATTCACTGCAGTCGGACTGGAAAATCTTTTTTTCTCCTCCAAATTATTCCCTCGTCTTCTAAGAAATTCTCCAGCTGCTCACTCTGGTGGGATTCTGTGGTCCTGCCGGTGATGCACTCCTTACCAGGGGTTTCCTGGTGGTGTGTGAAGGCTTCAATTCACATCGACAGCAGTGGAACCAGAGGATCCTACTGCCAGCAAATGGCACGCCACCTCCCGCACTGTGGGGATGCAAAGAATCTCGTTCACTGTCTCATGTTGGTGTATGTGGGACACTGCAGTGCTGGCAGTTTTTAAATGGGTGTCCAAGCAGCATGTGATGAAACCGTGAGGAGTCAAGTCTAAGCTGATCCTCACTGAAGCTCACACATATGCAACTCCTTCTAGGAAGGTCTCTGAAATAGCAAAATAGATTGATTTCCTCCTACCTCTTGGCCAGGGACCCTACAGCCAACTACAGAAGCTAAACACCATTCCAGTTATTGTCAGCCAAGGCTGAGATTCAAACCAAGCATTATTTTAATCTAATGTCTGCAACTCCCTAACAATGCAGTCGTCTTGTGAAGCTTTCAATTCTTTAAAAATAAAGCAGTAATTCAGGTAATTGGATGAGTGAGTGAGTTAGTACATCAACTAGTAGGACACAGGTTCAGAACAACAATTCTTCATAGCTTGGGCTTTCCAGCAACTGGAACAGTATGTCAGTGGAAAGGACAACCTCAATGGACAAGACAATATTCAGTAAAACGCTCAGAGGCAGCAGCAGCACAAGCCTGGTAACTATTTCTAAAAACAGGAAATGCTGGAAATACTCAGAGGATCAGATAGTCTATATGGAAAGACAGAGTTAACATTTCACATCAATGATCTTCTCCCTATGACAGTTCACACTCTATTCCACTTGAGGTGCAAGTGATTCTACTCATTATGACCAGCATGCCATTTCACCTGTCTCACATATATTATGCATAATATTAATTTTAAACACTATGTCCATTTAAGCCCAAATTCTTTATTGTAAAGTTTCATGGCTACATTTGGAATAGGCAGTGTTTTACCCACACTTTTGTGTTACAAAAATGAAAATATGGAAGTTGTTACATGAGTTGGCCTGATCCTTCACAAACTGTGTGGGGTAAATGGATTGGCCATGCTAAATTGCCCCTTAGTGTCAGGGAGACTAGCTATGGTAAATTAATGGGGTTATGGGGATAGGGCCTGGGTGGATTTGTGGTCGGTGCACACTTGGTGGACTGAATAGCCTCTTTCTGCACTGTAGGATTCTATGATTCTATAAACTGTGCTAGGCCAGGACCTTGCTGAGAAACAACATGGAAATGCACATTAAGGACACAGAGCTGTGATATTCAGCTACAAAGCACAGCAGAAAATGTTACTACTGGTGCATTCAGATGAATTTTAAAAGATGTGATATTCACTGCCAAATAACTTCTTTAACACTAGAAATTTAATTTTATAAGTGTGGACTATCATTCCTTCAGAACGCAATTTCTGCAGAATTAAACACAACATTTTTAAAGCTTTTCTTTGTTTCCTATCACATCTTTATTTACCTCAATTGCTCTTGATGTGCACGATTTTAACATTTATTTTGATATTCTCATTTAAGCTTCCTGGTGTAGACTCAGTAAGGTTTCTTCAATCTAACTAGTTGATGAGTAAACTGTTGCTTGCCCTGTTCCCATATTCCACAAATCCCCTACAGATTCGGAGCAGGATTAGATCCGTTCCACCATTCCATAACGTCATTCAAGGATCTCTGGCAGCCATAAATTGCTGCTCAAATGCCCATTAAAAGTCTATGCGCAGCAGTAAGCATTGTTAACAGGGAAGCACCATTTCTTCCATATAAAATCTCAACTGTTATGTAAACTGGGACACTGTAACTTCACATATTCTCCAATGGAGGAACTGCAGTTTTACCTACAATACAGAGAAAGCCAACGTTGTAACTAACTACTTTTTTGCTTGCAAAATTGCAGTATATTTTTCTATTTTACAATAAAAACCATTGTAAAATCAAAGCATTATCATAAACAGAAAATGACTTTAAAATGGTGACCTATGGGCTAAATTATTTTTTTCAATATTTCAGCTGAAGATTACCCTTGGTTTTGAACCCCTCTGTGCAGTACCACTGGAGATCAATAACTATGAATAAAATTCAAACAGAAAGATAGAACAGCAGTGATAATAAGAGTCAGACAGAATTGCAGCTATTGCCTGCAGTCATTTTTACAATACAGTAAAAGGTCACCAAGCTTAAATATCAATTTATTCCATGCCTTTAATCACATCATTGCGTTTGGCAATTTGATCATACGAGTGTCACTAGGTGCCTAAGACAATTTAAAGATTTAATATGACATTTGTGCCATTTGTTTAGTTCAAGCAAAATTCCCTCGTCAGAAAATCTGAATGATTTGATAATGAATGGTATTGATAAGATGCTGAAATAAAAATACTTGCTGTGTGTTACCGGCATTTTCTGTTTTCATAGAATAAAATAGAATCATAGAATCCCTATAATGCAGAGGGAGGCCACTTGGCCCATCAAGCCAACAACAATCCCACCCAATCCCCATAACTCACATATTTACCCTGCTAATCCTCCTGACACTAAGGGGCAATTTTTTAGCACAGTCAATCAACCTAATCCGCACATGTTTGGAGTGTAAAGTAAAAATAAAGTTTAAAGTAAAGTTTATTTATTAGCCATAAGTAAGGCTTACATTAACACTACAATGAAGTTACTGTGAAACTCCCCTAGTCGCCACACTCTGGCGCCTGTTCAGGTCAATGCATCTAACCAGCACGTCTTTCAGATTGTGGGAGGACACTGGAGCATCCGAGGAAACCTACGCAGACATGGGGAGAACGTGCAAACTCCAACAGACAATGACCCAAGCCAGGAATCGAACCTGGGACCCTGGCGCTATGAGGCAACAGTGCTAACCACGTGCAAGGAAACCGGAGCACCAGATGGAAACCCACACAGACACAGGGAGAACGTGCAAACTCCACACAATCACCCAAGGCCGGAATTGAACCCGGATCCCCGGTGCTGTGAAGCAGTGGCGTTAACCACACTGCCCTAGAGTTTTCTTCTAGGAATGGTATATTCGATGGTGTAACAACTTGACAGGCACATTATAAACTGAACCCTGCAGGCTGACTAGAACAAGAAAAGACCCAAAGAATTCTTGTGAGGTCCTGTGGGTCAGGATTTAAGCACAAACACCTACACTGCAATTCAGCGAGTGATGAACGTCTGAATATCAGGAAGTTGTACAGGTATTAGAAACTATTTCTAACTTCGTCACCTCTCAGATTGATGTGTGGCCCTTCAGGAATGACAAGAGTCAAATATTATGCCACACACGTAAAGAGCCACAAACTTCAGAAAGTGGTGCTCCATAAACCTCGCTGTCAGGTCACTCCCATTGCAGGAGGGAAATAAATGGGCTATCACATCAACCGGTTTCCCTGTGTTTGAGCAACAGAAGGCGAGGAAAATTACTTCACTTTAAGGTTGTCATCTTTTGCCAAGTCTGGAATTAATGATACACCCATCGGCAATTACAGATGTTTCCTTACATCTGTAAGTAATAGGTGGCTTCAAATCCATTTAAGCATGTCATTTGGGGACGTTCCCGCAACAATCAGTCTCTCGCCAAGTTGCAATTAGGTTTGATTCAAACTGCACAGCCAAGGAGTCTGGAAGATTATATACAGGGCTGTTTCGAACTTTTATTCTTTCATTCAGTCTTAGATTACAGGACAATGGGATGAAGAAAGAAATTTATTCAGAGGGGGGCTAGGTAGGGCCAGTACATAAGGTGGGGGACATGGGACTTGATTGTGATGCATACTTTGCAAAGGAGGACATGGAAAACAAATTGGCCCATTTTAAGAAGTCTGATTCATGTCTCAGAAATCTCTGACAAACTGTTTTAAACTCAGACTGTACACCTTCCATTAAAATGGAGCATAATCCTATGCAAACATGTACTTGGCAGCTTTCCCGCAGGTCTGACTAGGGGGTTCCCTGTATGTGAACTAAGTCCTCACAAAGGCTACTTTTCACCAGCCCTTCCCAGTTCCAACAAACCTCTTCTGGATTGAGTTGGGATTTGCAGCAATTAAACCTTTATTTAGGCCCACGCCGATTCCAGGAGCAAGGCTCAGGGAATCATTGCTCTTGGGCAGGATCATGCGAAACTTAGGTGGACATACTGGTAAAATCCCACCCTTAAAAGTTTATTAGTGTCACAAGTAGGCCTACATTAACATTGCAATGAAGTTACTGTGAAAATCCCCCAGTTTCCACACTGTTTGGGTACACTGAGGGAGAATTTAGCTGGGCCAATGTACCTAACATGCACGCCTTTCAGACTGTGGGAGAAAACCGGAGTACCTGGAAGAAACCCATACAGATACGGAGAGAAAATGCAAACTCCGCACAGACAGAAATCATAGAAATTGAAATCACAGGAACCCTACAGTGCAGAAGGAAGCCATTTGGCCCATCGAGTCTGTACTGACCACAATCCCATCCATGCCCTACTCCAATATCCCTACATATTTACCCACTAATCCCTCTAAATTATGCATCTCAGGAATCTAAGGGGCAATTTTTATCATGGCCAATCAATCTAACCCGCACATCTTTGGACTGTGGGAGGAAACCAGAGCACCCAGAGGAAACCCACGCAGACACGAGGAGAATGTGCAAACTCCACACAGACAATGACCCAAGCTGGGAATGGAACCCAGGTCCCTGGAGCTGTGAAGCAGCAGTGCCGCCCCGCTGCCCCAAAGTGACCTAAACCGGGAATTGAATCCAGGTCCCTGGTGCTGAGGCAGCAGTGCTAACCACTGACCGTGCTGCCCTATTGTGTGGAGCAAAGCTTTCTTTTACGGGCTCATCACTTGAATGAAAATAAAGCAAACCCTTCACAACTATTCAGAGAACATTTTCAGAATCAGTGTTCGAAGGTAGAAGAGAAAGCCAGCTTCTGCTGCATGTGCCACAGGAGTCGAGCATAGGAAAATAAACAATCTGCACGGATAGCTTGCTGTTTATGCAATGTGGTAGGTCAGTGTGGTCTCTCATGGAGTTCTCTTTGCGCTACACACCACAACTATCGCAGGCTTCACCTGCTGTTCACTGAACAAGGCTTTGTCTGTGCTGGGAGCTGCTGCTCCAGGAAATGACACCACTGGATGAAACAGACAAATTTTCACAACATGCAAGATGTTCTATACCTTCCAGAATACAACACTGGACACACATGATACTAGATGTGTATCATGGTGTATCCAAGCTGCTGTCCTCACCTGCCAGCATGTAGATTATTGAAGTCCTTGAGCCAATAAAGCTTCTTTGACCATTCCAAATTGCTTTTGAGCGTCAGCCACATTGCTGTGGGTCTGGAGTCACACGTAGGCCAAACAGGGCAAGGATGGCTGATTTCCTTCCTAAAGGGGCGTCAGTGAACCAGATGGATTTTTACAACAATCAATGATAGTCTCATGGTCACCGTTACTGAAACTAGCTTTCAATCCCAGAGTAATTAATGGAACCTAAATTCCACTAACAATCATGGTGGGATTTGAACCCACGTCCCCTGAGGATTTGCCTGGGCTCCTTAGTTATGAGTCTAGTGACAAGTACCCACCATCTCCTGGAAATCTGAATACCCTGTCATTCTCATTTCCTTCAACCCATTTTCTCACCATCTCCTGTCAACCATTGCTGCTGCTTACCTTTATCTTCACCCATTCCTGAGCCACTCCTACGTCAAGTTAGTTCCATTTGCTCTAGTCTACAGTCACTCCCTTTGCCTCCTTGACTAACCACAAGCAATTTTCCAAGAAATCCCCAAACAGATACTGAAAAAGATTCTATCATTGCCTAAAAGCATAGCAGTAGACCATAAACCTTGTTGAGCCTGTTCCACATTCAATACAATTATAGCTGATCTTAGGCTTGAACGCCACTTTCCTGCTCAGTCTCCACATCCATTGCTAAAAATATGTTTATCCAAGCCTGAATTAGTCAACAATGAACACCCACAGTCCTCTGAGGCAGGGAATTCAAAAGATTCACAATCCTTTTTTGAAAACATTTCTCCTGATCTCAGGTTTAAATGATGGAGACGGTGCCCTCCGCCCTAAATTCTTCACTCAGGGGTAACAACCTCACAGTGCTTATCCTGTCAAGCTCCTTCAGAATTCTGTATGCTTCAATGAGATGTGAACGGCACAGCGGTTAGCACTGTTGCCTCACAGCACAAGGCACTCGGGTTCAATTCCTGGCGTGGGTCACTATCTGCATGGAGTCTGCACATTCTCCCGTGTCCCAGTTTCCTCCCACAGTCCAAAAGACATGCTGGTTAGGTTCATTTTCCAAGTTAAATTCTCCCTCAATGCACCCAAACAGGCACCAGAGTGTTGCAACTTGGGGATTTTCACAGTAACTTCATTGCGATGTTAATGTAAGCCTACTTGTAACATGAATAAATACCTCCCATTCTTATAAAACTCCAGATAATATGGATACTCAACCTCTCATCATAGAGCAACCCCCTCAATCCAGAATCTAATCCGGTGGACCCTCACTGTATTGCTTGCAATGCAAGTATATCCTTACTTAAGTATGGAGACAGATAAGTATACATTATAATTGTGGGTTTTCACACATGGGCATGTGAATCATTTGCATTATTTTTAAAGTAATATGGTTGTAAATAGTGTCATATATTTTTGATTTGGTTGATATATAAGGTTCCAACCTAAAACTCAGAAGTTCCAATGACGCACATTTTGTCTCTTGAGTTTTCTTTCAGCTAGTCATTTTAATTTTTATTTTAGTAAGTTTTTTGGTCAATAATGCATTTAGCACGACCCAGCAATAAACCATGTTGATGGATTGACTATTGATTTTTGCATTTTATGATACAGAAGTCACTTTTAAGAATGAATCTGTTGTACGTGAGTTGGTTTTCAGAGCTAAAATCCTATGAAATAAAATTTCTACTTTTTGAAAAAAAAGTATGGAGAACAGAACTATACAAAGCATTACACCACAATCATGTACAATTGGAGCCAGACTAATTCAGTTTTGCATTCCAATCCCCTTCCAATAAAGCCAACATACCATTTGCCTTCCTAATTGTTTTCCATTCCGGCATGCTAAATTTGTGTTCCACATATAATTACACTGATGGCCCTCTAAATGCCAACACTTATAAGTTCACACCTTTTAAAAATTATTCTGCTTTTCTATTTTTAATACCAAAGTAAATAGTGTCATACATCCTAACAATATGCTCAGTCTATCACCTTGTTGCCTACTCATTTAACCTGTCTATCTCTTTGTGCCTATTTGGTCCTCTCTCAGCTTGCGTTCCATTTGTATCATCAGCAAATTCACATATATTTCTCTGAGTCCTTTGTCCAAATCATTTACATAGATCGCAAACAGCTGATTCCGCAGCGCTGATCCTTGTGGCTTTCTAAGTGCCACAGCCTGCCAACTTGTTCCATTTATCCCTACTCTCAGCTTCCCGTATGCTGAGATATGACCCCCAACTCCTTGAGCGCTTATCTAGAGTGTAAGTATTTGGGAATCATCTTATTAAATGCCTTGTGGAAACCCAAGTATACCGTATCAATAGGTTCCCCTTTATTTACCTTACTAGTTACACCTGCAAAAACAATCTAATAAATTTGTCAAACACAAATTCTCTTTCTTGAAACTATGTTGGCTCAGTCTGAGCACATTATAATTATCCCAGCATATTTTAAAGATTTTCTCAATAATCAAAAAGATTCCAGCACCTTCGCAATGAATGGTAATCTGGCTAATTAGCCCAAAAATCCTCTATTCTCACTCTTTTTTTTCAACAGTGGAGTTACTTTTGTTAACTTCTAATCTACTGGGGCCATTCCAGAATCGAGGGAAAATCATAACCAATGCATCTATCTCTATAGACGTCACTTTCAGAACTGTAAGATATGGTCCATCAGGTCCTGGGGATTTATTGGATTTTATTTCCTTATGTTTCGCCAATACTTCCTCACTGTTAATATTACTTTACATTGTGCCTTTTATTGTGATGACAGACACAAAATATTTTTTCGATATCTCTATCATTCCCTCATTCCACATGATAATTTCTCCTGTCTCTGTTTCTGAAGGACCAAAGTTTACTTTAGCTACTCTCTTCCTTTTATATGCTTGTAAAAGCTCCCACAATCTGTTTTTTTTATTAACTTTTTGGTGGCCTTTTATAATTTTTAGAAGTAGTTCCAATCCTCAGGCTTACTCCATTTGTTACACCTGAGAAGTTTGTTCTTTGATGTAACACTGTACTTAATAAGCCAAGGCTGCATCTTCCCTGCTGAGTTTCTGTTTTCCAATAAAACATGTACTTTTTGAATATTTTGAAGTGTTTTTTTTGAAGTTTCCTGCGATCTATCACGAAAGCTTTTAGTCTATTTATCCAATCAACTTTAGGCAGCTCTTCCTTCAATCCTACAGAGTTGGCTTTAAGTTTAAGATTATGTCACTTTCAACCTTAATATAGACTTCAGTCAACTTGTCATCCTTCATACTTCAATTCAACACACAATTCAAAGTCTCCTCACAGCTTGTCATTGATTCAGAATAACATTTTATGTTAAAGAACTGTCCTGGGATTTTCCTGGGGTTTACTGATTATCAAATAGCTATCAAACTGCACAGAATCAATCACTCTGTAAATTAGCTCAAAGGTTTAGAACATAAGAACATAAGAAATAGGAGCAGGAGTAGGCCATCTAGCCCTTCGAGCCTGCCCCGCCATTCAATAAGATCATGGCTGATCTGTCGCGGCTCAGTTCCACCTTCCCACCCTCTCCCCATAACCCTTAATCCCCTCTCTTATCAAAAACCCATCAACCCGCGTCTTAAAAATATTTAGCGAGGCAGCCTCCACCACTTCAACGGGCAGAGAATTCCAGAGATTCACCACCCTTTGAGTGAAGAAGTTCCTCCTCAACTCTGTTCTAAACCGCCCCCCCCTTTATCTTGAGGCTGTGCCCCCTAGTCCTACTGTCATTTTTGAGCGGGAAGAGTCTCTCCACCTCTATCCTATCCATCCCATTCATCATCTTATACGTCTCAATGAGATCTCCCCTCATTCTTCTAAACTCTAACGAGTACAAGCCCAGTTTATTCAGCCTCTCCTCATAGCTCAACCCCCTCAACTCCGGTATCAGCCTAGTAAACCTCCTCTGCACTCCCTCCAAGGCCAAAATATCTTTGCGCAGGTGCGGCGCCCAAAACTGCACACAGTACTCCAGCTGCGGCCTCACCAATGCCCTATACAGCTGCAGCAAGACCTCCCTACTTTTATATTCAATCCCCCTCGCTATGAAGGCCAGCATCCCATTCGCCTTCCTGACCACCTGCTGCACCTGCAAGCTGGGTTTTTGCGACTCATGCACAAGGACCCCGAGGTCCCTCTGCACCGCTGCCTGCTGCAGTTTTTCGCCCCGTAAGTAATAGTCCTTCCTACCATTCTTCCTACCAAAGTGGACCACCTCACACTTGCCAACATTAAATTCCATTTGCCATTTCCTGGCCCATTCGCCCAGCCTATCTAGATCCTTCTGCAGAAATTTCGACACCCTACACTCGGTTCCCTCCTCCAGATCATCTATATAAATGGTAAAAAGCTGAGGCCCCAGCACTGACCTCTGGGGCACTCCACTAGTCACCATCCGCCAATCCGAATAGCACCCGTTGACCCCCACTCTTCCTGAAGACTTGCTCTCAGGATATGCTGTCATAGTTCATAAAGGACCAGAGGCATCTCTTCCCATTAGACAGACAATTGGTTATACAGGTGAACATCCTTTATCCACACATATGAAAACCGAAAGTATCCAAAACACCATACATTTTTTTTTGAACAGCTATGCAGTTAAATGCTTCTTAATAAAGCAATGCAATATCGTACAACTGACATAATAAATATTAACAGATAAAAAGTTGGGTACGAGAGAGTTGGCAAACATTTTAGCTTCATTTGAAGCAATTTTTAAAAGTGGCATCTTGGCCTTTTGGCTAAGATGCAAATGAGATCAAGCCTTGGAGGAGGAGCTATACCTACTCCAATCAGCTTGGATCATGTAGATCAAGCCCAAGATAGGAGGTGGTGAGAGCCCTGTCTTGTCAGCTTGGATCGGGAATGTCTCAACTTGTTCAGACTCTGAATTGGACTTGATTTGATTAAATTGGAATAAAAAAATGTAAGTAGACGCAAGTAGATCTG
This sequence comes from Carcharhinus amblyrhynchos, assembly GCF_965287045.1. Taxonomy (NCBI): domain Eukaryota; kingdom Metazoa; phylum Chordata; class Chondrichthyes; order Carcharhiniformes; family Carcharhinidae; genus Carcharhinus; species Carcharhinus amblyrhynchos. The sequence continues at coordinate 42,191,949 of NC_137344.1, read as the reverse complement.
AAAACCTAAATGCAAATAGCTCCAACTTTCAGAAAAAGGATACCATATCTATTGTTGCTTAAGGGACATTACTTTATAAGCATGGGGACAAGGAAAGAAAGCAGGCATTTTGGCACTACCACATCCAGTAAGGGATTGAGCCCATGCTAGTGGCATTATTCTACATCACGATAGCCAATTAGCCAACGGACCCAACAGCAGATTAGATACGTATGCCGTAGCGAATAAACAGCAACAACTTAGTAGCAGCTTAATATACTTTACATTACAAGGTACAGTACTCCTGCCTTTCTCAGAGTGTTATGTATGCCACACAAGGGACATGAGCAAATAATCTTAGCGGACAATTCAATGCTGTACTCAGAAAATGCTACATTGCCTGAGGTGCTGTTTTTCAGAGGCTCCATCTGCACACTCCGATACACGCAAAAATATCTCAATTCTCCTACCTAAGAGTGATGGAATACTCACTGATGTCCTGATCAATTATCTACCCTTAAACCAGCACCTAGAAACAGCTCGACTGGCCATTTATTTCATTGCTGTTTGTGGGAGATTGTTGTGTGCAAACTGGCTTCGGCACCTTTTATATTACAACAGTACCTCAAAAGTACTTATTCGGTTGTAAAATATTTTGAGAGGTCATGAAGTCATGAAAGGTACTATATAAAAGTGAGTGAAGCTGTGGAAGAACCTCCATTATAATTAGATAGAAATGGAGGTGGAGACACAGACATCCTCTTTGAAGAGTCCCAGAAATCCAGTACAAAATCTCTTGGTGACCATCGACCTCTATGCTAATCTTGCTCTGGAAGTTTCGATCATCATTTTTATTGGTGCTACGTTCATTCCATTCACCAGGCTCTTATATAAGGTTATTCTTTGTCTACCTTGATTTCTTTTGTCATCGATCAGGGGCGGGGGCTGAGGAGCAGGAGTCAGAGAATGGAGAGTCCAAGAGCGGGAACCGTGGAGTGGAAAACGAGAGCAGCAGAGGTGAGAGTGCAGGTTGTGGGGGGGCGTGTGGGGAGATGGGAGCGCAGGTTGTGGTGGGGGATGGGGGAGAGGTGGGAGTACAGGTTGTGGTGTGTGGTGGGAGAGGAGGTTGTGGTGGGGGGAGATGTGAGTGCAGGTTGTGGTGGGGCAGGAGTGGAGAGGTGAGAGCACAGGTTTTGTGTGTGTGTGTGTGTGTGTGTGTGTGTGTGTGTGTGTGTGTGTGTGTGTGTGTGTGTCTGTGTGTGTGTGTGTGTGTGTGTGTGTGAGAGACAGAGAGAGACAGAGAGAGACAGACAGAGACAGAAGCATGCGTGTGCGCTTCCTGTGTGTGTGTCTGGGCGTGTGTTGTCCAAAACAAGAATTCAGTCTCTAGCAATACACTGAATATTAAACAAATTTGTGAGCAAAAGCAGCAATTAACACTTCTCCCATTAAAAAAATGACAAAAAGACAACTTTTTGAATTATAATAAATGTATACATAAAAATAGAAAATCTTTTAACCATTTGTTTTTGTATGTTTGCATCCATCATACAAAGACAATAAATTTATTGAGCTTGAACTCAAGTTAAGAAGACTGTTTCTGAGGTGTTCTGTCAATTCTCCGGGGAGGTCAAAAGAAAAGTTGGGAAATCTTGATTTAACACATGCATGTAATCACAGTGCTCTCCACATTCAGGCCACTTGTAACATTCATACTGCTGAGATTAACAAGGAGGAGGCCATTTGTGCTCTCAAAAACCTTTCACTATTCATTTGCTGACCTATGCCTCAACTCCATTTTCCCACTATCGAACTGTACCCTTTGATATCCTTAGCTAATAAAAATGTCAGTCCTGATCTTGACAAATTTGAATTGATCTTGCATTCTCAGGTGTTTGGGAGCAAGAATTTCCTTACCTCCTCCAAGACCAATACATCATTTCTGAGGTGCAGTGTCCAGAACTGAACACAGCGCTCCAACTGGAGTCTGATCAAGGCTTTCTACAACTGCAGGACAACTTGCTCTTCTTAGTATTCCAGCATCTTTGTTACGTTTTACACCTGTGTACTAGCTACTAGCATCTTGTGGAACAAGATATTTTATGCTTCCACAATTCTCAATCTTTTGCCATGAAGAAAATATCCCAATTTGGCTTTCTTTGATCCAAATTACATGATCCCAAACTTTAACAACAACTTGCATTCACAGCACTTTTAGCATGGTTAAAATTTCCCAAGACATTTCACAGAAGCATAATTAGACAAAATTTTGCACTGAGTTTAATAGGACAAGTGACCAAACCCTTGACCACAGAGATATATTTTAAGAAGCATCTTAAAGGAGGGGAGAGGTGCCGAGGTTCGAGAGTGAATTCCAGAGTCTCGAGCTTAGCTGGTTGAAGACACGGCCATCGCCAATGGATATCAGGCTTCATATTAGCCTAACTTTGGAAAAAAACAGAGTTCTGCAATGGTTGTAGAGATTGGGGAAGTTACAGAATCAGGGAGAAGCGTTAAGGTAATGGCAATTTGAACACAAGGGTGAGAATTTTTAACATTCACATTGAGTTCCATCTGCCAGAGTCTTTTTTACTCACTCACTGAACATCCCTGGGCAACTTCCATCGTTCATCTAAGCAATTCTGAACTGAGGTGTTACTGACTCCACTCAGAGCTTGTATGGTGTAACTGGAAGGTCCAGTTTGTGACTGACTTCAGCTGAACACTTCAGTAAGGATTATGAATTGCAACTACTCCCAGTTTTCTCCATAGCACGAGAACTGATTGTTTTGATAGTGAGGGCATTTGAATCAATATATTTCATTTACATTGCTCTGACCATTACTTGCCTCACTAGCAGTAACTTCGACTGGTGAACAATGAACTCAATTGAAAACCTGATCTGACCTGAATTGAATCCATTCAGATTCATCCAGCAACACCTAAATTGGTCCACTTTATATCTGGTGCGGATGCGCATGTTCACACTTCTTGCATTCACATTCAGATGTAAACGAGGCTGACAAGGCTGCATCTGCGGATGCTTCGTCTTGTAGGGGATGTATAGCCAGCACCCACAACTTAAAGCATAGCGCAGAGGTGGAGGGACAATTAAATAGAATGATGAGATGGAATTTCAGGCAAACTTACTGCATTGGTTTGAAGTTGGCCCTAATGATTAGTGTGGGAACAGGCATCAGGTGATGGCCTAGGGTGGGCACAGTAAGCAGTCTCAGAATGCCAGGTTAAAGTCCAACAGGTTTATTTGGTATCACGAGCTTTCGGAATGCTGGGTCTCACCGGATGAAGAAGCAGCACTCCAAAAGCTCATGATATCAAAAAAACCTGTTGGACTTTAACCCGGTGTTGTGAGACTTCTTAGTGAACAGGTATCTGTAATGGAAAGCTAATGGTTAGTATGAACAGGAGACTATGTCAAGGTATAAAAAGGAGCATATTTAATGGTATTTGTGATGGTCAGTTGGAGATAAATAAATGGCAAAAATATTTGCCTTGTACCTGTCATCACAAAGAAAATTACACTAAAGGATCCTTTACTCTTTATTCGTTCGGGGGAATGTAGGCATCATTGGCTGCGCCAGCATTTATTGCTCATCACCAAAGGAAAATAAGATCAACCCACATTGTTGTGCATCTGAACTCACATGCAGGCCAGACTAGGTGACAGATTTCCTTCCCTGAAGAATACTAGTGAACCAGATGCGTTTTTACAACAATTGACAATTGTTTCATGATCATCATTGTGGGCCTCGTAATGCCCTGCTCGCCACTGCCTCGTGGTGGCGGGGGCTCAGGTTCAATTCAGTCTTGGAGCACTGTCTGTGTAAAGTTTGCATGTTCTCCCCGTGCCTGTGTGGATTTCCTCCAGGTGTTCCAGTTTCCTCCCACAGTTAAAAGGTGTGGGGGTTAAGTGGATTAGCCATGCTAATTACCCTTTAGTGTGCAAAGATGTGTAGGTTAAGTGGATTACCCACCACAAATGCATGGGGTTTTGGATATAGGGTGGAGGGGAGGCCTGGACGGGATATTCTTTTGGAGAGTTGGCACAGTCTCGATGGGCGGAATGGCTTCCTTCTGCACTAAGGGGATTCTATGGTTTTGGAGTTTTAATTATAGATCCTCACTGAATTCAAATCTCATCAGCTGCTGTGGTGGGACTTGAACCCGAGTCTCTGTGGCATTGCCCTGGGTGGCTGGATTACTAGTTCAGTGACAATATCACAACACCATCACCTTTCAATAAAGGTGAATTACTGTAACAATTGCTTCATAAAAAGTCACCCTGCAGCCACGTCTCTGTAATGACAATTAGATTTGATCAGTTTACTTCTATCTGTGCTGTCAATTCACCCACCTAGTTGTAAATGCTGCATGTATTCAGAGAGAACACCTCCAATTCTCTCTTTTTGCTATTTTCACAACTTCTATCTTTATCTGCTGGCACACTCTTAAGTTTGTACATTTTGTATTTAAACCAAAAAAAGGAGAGGTTTTAGAGTCAGAGAGGTTTACTGAATGGAAACTGGCCCTTCAGCCCAACTTGTCCATGCCGCCCCTTTTTTTAAAATCGCAAAGCTTGTCCCAATTGCCCGCATTTGGCCCATATCCATCTTGCCCATGTAACTGTCTAAATGCTTTTTAAAAGACAAAATTATACCTACCTCTACTGTTATCTCTGGCAGTTTGTTCCAGACACGCACCATCTTGTGTGAGAAAGATTTGCTGCTCTGGACCCTTTCGTATCTCTTCTCTCTCACCTTTGACCTATGCCCTTCAGTTTTCGTCTCCCCTATCTTTGGGAAAAGATGTTGACGATCAAGCTGATCTATGCCCCTCATTATTTTATAGGCCTCTTTAAGATCACCCCCAAGTGATCCTAGAGAGGTCTATGAAATAAGTCTGCTGCTGGTCCTTTCAATTGACTACACAATAACAGAGTCTTAAAAACACAAACATCCACATTTCAATAAAAAAAACTTAGATTGCAGCTAGTAACAGAACAAAATTTCAGGTTTCATTTATTTCTCCTTCCCTATCCATAACAGGTGTCTACTATCTCTTCCTGGACCATCCCGTCTGTGACCTCTTGAGATTCTGAGCTCAGAAACAAAGTGCCTCCTTAGTGGGCAGGCTGATGTGAAGTGGTCCATAGTCTGGGACTCATGACCAGAATCACACTTTGCCTTAACCCTCATCTTGTGGAGCAGTTGGCTACATCATCCATGTCCTCTGAAAATTTGGGTGAACACAATCCACTGACTTCAAGCAAAGGTTAAGGCCAAGAACCTCTGTTGTGTGGTCAATGATGAGGAAGGAGTAGGTTCTTCATGCTGCATAGCAAAAAGGGCAGCACAGTGGAACAGTGGTTAGCCGCAGGGACTCGGGTTCGATTCTCAGCTTGGGTTGTGTCCGTTTGGAGTTTGCACATTTCCTGTGTCCGTGTGGGTTTCCTCCCACAGTCCAAATACGCGCGGGTTAGGCAGACAGGCCATTTAAATTGCCCCTTAGTGTCAGGGGGACTAGCTAGGGTAGATGCATGGAGTTATGGGTATAGGGCCCGAGTAGGATTGCAGTCGGTAGACTCAATGGGCCGAACGGCCTCCTTCTGAGCTGTAGGATTCTATAATTCTGTGTCTGTAGTGAACTCTTATTCATTATCCAACAGTTCCATCATCTAGACAGTTGGTAGATAGTAAACTGTTATCCTAATAACTTGGAAACCAGTTTGACACATTGCTCACTGTGCCTAAGCGTGTTTAGTGTGAACCACTTCTCACGCTTCCACCGCAGACCGCCAAGCCCAATAATTTTAATTACCAGCTTTGTCCATTGCACGCCCGTTTCCAACGCAGTGCATCCTAGTTCAGTATTTTGGTTTAGATGTTAGCTTGAGAAAGGCAGGAAAAGACTTGAAATGGCAGACTTGTTAACTATTCACAGATTGCGACCATATCACCTTAACAATAATTGAATGCACCTTTGTTAGTGCAATAATTCAGTCCTCAAGCAAGCAAACTGGGATTTGAATTACAGAATTTTACAGAATAATCCCTCGCACATATGTTGGCTCTTTAATTGAATCTTATTCTCCCATGACCATTTCTGTTTTCAATGAGGTTAAACAGAAACAAAATGACTTTTTCTAGATGGAAGCATCTTCTTCCACTTTTTAAGTTTTTGCAATTGCAACACTGTCTCTAATCTGCCTTGTCCAATGTTTCACCCTTTCTATGACTGCATAACAGTCATATCATTGGCGTTAAGCTGTCGGATATGAAGATTTGCTGGTTTACCCCTGCACTATAACACTCCTACCCTCTCTTAAATAATAGAAATAACTGTCATATGGACTGAGTGTAATTTTTTTTTCCAATGGTCTGAAATCCAGGAGTACATTGGGGTGGTCTGCATCTTGGCTGTGTGCCTGGTTGGCTGTGTACTTAAATTCATATGGGGAGAAAGATAAAACTGGGATAAATGTCAGATATGTCAAATATATCTTGGCAAACATTCAGGACAGCTGCCAGACATACTTGAGGTATAGAAGGTAAAACATGCGGTATAAATATTAATGAATAGTCATTTGGTTGTACAAAATCTTGAGTATTGCTGAAAAAAAACACTGATTATGCTAAGAATTACACTGAAAACCAATTTAGAATGATCAGTCGGGCTTGCAGCTTGACTTATGCTACATATACTCGTACACAAGACCCTGCCCTTTGCAGACAGAAGGAACAGGTGGACACATTATAAAGTTGCTGGGTTGTGTAGGAATGATGACAATGGACTACAAATTAAACCCTTTACTCTTAAGATCTTCAGAATTCTTGCACACCATGCCTGTAGCCACACTGCTGAGAGCGCCTGCACTACCAACATGTCACTTCCTGCGTCCAGGTCATGGTAAAATATAGATGATTACACATTCTACTTTTCCTGCTAAATGAAAACTTGGGAGGGCAGCCATTCCCCGGTTCATTCCCCATTTCAATACTTCGACTAATCAGATTCCAACTGCCAACGAATTAGCATTCTCTTCTCACGCAATATCAACTGTTGTTCCCTTGACTATTGGTTTACCTTGCAACGTTTGATGAATGCAAGACAAAAGGTTTCGATAGCATGTCTTTTATCAGCGATTCCCCAACTTGAACTCCATCTACAATCACAGTTAACGCATGTGCTATTGAAGCAAGTAGTCATACTGATCACAGCTAGATATGAAGTCTGAACAGTCCAGATATATATTTCTACTTTCCAATCAGTGATCCCAAGCAGCTATTAACCACCTTTTCCATGGCCCACGCCAGCCCATATCGCACCTGCGCTACCTTACCTTAGATTACCTATTAGACACCTGTCAGGTTGCATTCATTGAGAATGCCACTGACTTACTGCAGTTGGAAGTCTAACACTGGCTCCATTGACTTCTCAGGTACGAAAGCACAGAGTTTACAAAGCCAGCCCACAAGCAAAGGTTAAAAATTATAAAGAAAACACACTAACTACCTGGAAGCAGAAAAGTTCATAGTTAAACTAGATATTGGATTTAATTTCATTTATTATTGTCACATGTATTAACATACAGTGAAAAGTATTGTTTCTTGCATGCTATACAGACAAAGCATACCATTCATAAAGGAAATGAGAGAGTGCAGAATGTAACATTACAGTCATAGCTAGGGTATAGACAGGCGATCAAATAGATAGGTAGATGATAGATAGATGTTCAAAGTAATGAAAGGTTTTGATAAGAGTAAAAAAGGCGGAACTTTTGCTTGCAGAGGTGCTGGCACTCAGAGGCACCAATCCAGATCCAAGATCTCCAAGAACCAGAAATGACATGAGGGAGGCAAAAACTGTCAATCGTAATCAAGAACGCACTGACTAAAAGGATATGAATGAAGCAGATTTTTTAAAAAGGCTTGCATTTACATTGTGGATTTCACAACATCTCAAAGTGCTTTACAGCCAATGAAACACTTTTCAAGTGGAGTCAATGTTGTAATGTGGGCAAACGCAGCAGTGAATTTGCACATGGGAAACTCAAACAACAACATGATAATGGCTGGATAATTTGTTTGTGCTGCTGATTGAGGGATAAATGCCAGCTAGGATGCTGGGGGTGACTCCCCTGCTCTTCTTTAAAAGATTGCCACAGAATCATAGATTGTTTCAGCACACAAGGAGGCCATTTGGGCCCATCATGCCTACAACTCCTCTGCAAATGAACAATTCACCTAGTGCTACTGTCCCACCTTCTCCTTGTAATCCTGCACACTCTTCCTTTGCAGATAGCTGTCTAATTTCCAGTAGGATGCTTCGATTGAACCTGCATCCCATCACACTCTCAGCAGTGCATGCCAGACCTTAACCACTCACAGCATGATAAATAGTTTAAATCTGTGCCTTCTCACTCTTGATTCTTTCATGAGTGGGAACAATTTCTCCCTATCCATTCAGACCCCTCATGATTTTGAGCAATTTATCTAATCTCCTCTTCGCTCTCATTGCTCCAAGGAAAACAATCCTAATATATCTAATTTTTCTTTGTATCTATAAATTCCTTGTCCCTGGAACCACTTCCATGAATCTTTCCAATGCCTTCACATCCATCCCGAAGTGCAGCACCCAGAACCACATGCAGTATTCCAACTGAGGCTGAACTAGTGTCTTCTAGAATTTCAACGTAATTCCCTCCTTGCCCTTGCACTGTATGACCCTGTTAATAAAGCCTAGATACTGTACGCTTTATTAAACATGCTCTCAACCTGTCCTGCTATCTTCAATGATTTATGCACATATACACCCAGGTCCCTCTGTTCCTGCACCCACTTTACGGTTGTACCCTCTATTTTATATGGTCTCTCCAATATTCCTCCTGTCAAAATGAATCACTTCACATTTCTCCGCATTGAACTTAATCTACCAGCTGCCTGCCCATTCCACCAATTTATCTCTGTCCTTTTGAAATTCAGTAAGAAGTTTCGCAAAACCAGGTTAAAACCCAACAGGTTTATTTGGTAGCAAAAGCCATTAGCTTTCAGAGCACTGTCCCTTCGTCAGGTGAGTGGGAGTTCTGTTCACAAATATAGCATATAAAGACACACACTCAATTTACAAAATAATGATTGGAATGCGAGTCTTTACAGGTAATCAAGTCAGACAGGACAGTTGGTGGGATTTTGCAAGTCCAGGCAAGTTGTGGGGGTTACAGATAGTCTGACATGAAGCCAAGATCCCGGTTCAGGCTGCCCTCATGTGTGCGGAACTTGGCTTTCAGTCTCTGCTCAGCAACTCTGCGCTGTCGTGTGTCGTGAAGGCCGCCTTGGAGAACGTTTACCCGAAGATCAGAGGCCGAATGCCCGTGACCGCTGAAGTGTTCCCCAACAGGAAGAGAACACTCTTGCAATTTTGAAATTCAACACTGTCCTCCTCACAGTTCCCAAATGTTTTAAAGTTTGTATCATCTGCAAATTTCGAATATTGTGAACCGTACACCAAAGTCTGTGTCATACATTTCTATCAGGAAAAGCAACAGCCCAAACACTGACTCCCGGGGAATTCCACTAAAAACTTTCCTGCAGCATGAAAAACATCTATTAACCAGTACTCTTGGTTTCCTATCACTCATTTAATTTCATATCCATTTTGCTCCTTTTATTCCATAAGCTGTAACTTAGCTCACAGGTCTGTTGTGTGGCGCTGTATCAAGTGCCATGGGTTCTTGTAGCCATAAAGACCTAGCAAGTTTTGTGGTGATTTTCAGATTTTGTGTTAATTTCATTCTAGAGCCAGTAGCCAGGATCCCTGGCATTAAGCAACAGTTGACGCCATCGAGCAACCTTATCAGCCGACTACATTGAAGAACTTTCAGAGCATCAAACCAGAAAATAACCAGCAGGTTTTATTATTCGCTCTTAAGAATTTAAGCAGAAGTGAAATAAAGATTGGGACGGCAGCACAATGGTTATCACTGCTGCACCAGGGACCCGGGTTCAATTCCAGCCTTGGGTCACTGTCTGTGTAGAGTTTGCACGTTCTTCCCCGGTCTATATGGGTTTCCTCCGGGTGCTCCAGTTTCTTCCCACAGTCCAAATATGTTCTGGTTAGGTAAATTAGCCATGCCAAATTGCCCTTTAGTGTCCCAAGGTGTGTAGGTTAGATGGTATTAGCCATGGTACATAAGAAATAGGAGCAGGAGTAGGCCATCTAGCCCTTCGAGCCTGCCCCGCCATTCAACAAGATCATGGCTGATCTGTCGCGGCTCAGTTCCACCTTCCTGCCCTCTCCCCATAACCCTTAATCCCCTCTCTTATCAAAAACCCATCAACCCGCGTCTTAAAAATATTTAGCGAGGCAGCCTCCACCACTTCAACGGGCAGAGAATTCCAGAGATTCACCACCCTTTGAGTGAAGAAGTTCCTCCTCAACTCCGTTCTAAACCACCCCCCCTTTATCTTGAGGCTGTGCCCCCTAGTCCTACTGTCTTTTTTGAGCGGGAAGAGTCTCTCCACCTCTATCCTATCCATCCCATTCATCATCTTATACGTCTCAATGAGATCTCCCCTCATTCTTCTAAACTCTAACGAGTACAAGCCTAGTTTATTCAGCCTCTCCTCATAGCTCAACCCCCTCAACTCCGGTATCAGCCTAATAAACCTCCTCTGCACTCCCTCCAAGGCCAAAATATCTTTGCGCAGGTGCGGCGCCCAAAACTGCACACAGTACTCCAGCTGCGGCCTCACCAATGCCCTATACAGCTGCAGCAAGACCTCCCTACTTTTATATTCAATCCCCCTCGCTATGAAGGCCAGCATCCCATTCGCCTTCCTGACCACCTGCTGCACCTGCAAGCTGGGATTTTGCGACTCATGCACAAGGACCCCGAGGTCCCTCTGCACCGCCGCCTGCTGCAGTTTTTCGCCCCGTAAGTAATAGTCCTTCCTACCATTCTTCCTACCAAAGTGGACCACCTCACACTTGCCAACATTAAATTCCATTTGCCATTTCCTGGCCCATTCGCCCAGCCTATCTAGATCCTTCTGCAGACTCTCCATACCCTCCGCACAATTTGCCGTTCCCCCAATCTTGGTGTCATCAGCAAATTTCGACACCCTACACTCGGTTCCCTCCTCCAGATCATCTATATAAATGGTAAAAAGCTGAGGCCCCAGCACCAACCCCTGGGGCACTCCACTAGTCACCATCCGCCAATCCGAATAGCACCCGTTGACCCCCACTCTCTGCCTCCTATTTGACAACCAATCCTCTATCCACGCTAACACCCTACCCCCAACTCCATGTCCCTCGACCTTCTGCAATAACCTCTTGTGAGGTACTTTGTCAAACGCCTTCTGAAAATCTAGAAAGACCACATCCACCGGCTCTCCTCTATCCACCGCCCTAGACACATCCTCATAGAACTCCAGTAAATTTGTCAGACACGACTTCCCTTTAATGAAACCGTGCTGCGTCTGCTCTATCAAGCAATTCCCTTCAAGATGCCTCGCAATTTCCTCCTTAATGACAGATTCTAACATTTTACCTACCACAGACGTTAAACTAACCGGCCTATAATTCCCCGCCTTTTGCCTGGCACCCTTCTTAAACAACGGCGTAACATTAGCCGTTTTCCAATCATCCGGCACTTCCCCGGAATCCAGCGACGTCTGGAAAATAACCACCAAGGCATCCACTATCACCTCTGCCATTTCTTTCAGAACCCTCGGATGCATTCCATCCGGTCCTGGGGACTTGTCCACAATCAGCCCCTCCAGTCTGTCGAGCACCGCCTCTCTAGTAACAGTAATGTCATTAAGACCCTCCAGTCCTACCACCTTTCCATCGCTAACACCCGGCAAATTATTCACGTCCTCCTCCGTGAAGACAGAAACAAAAAAGTTATTCAAGACCTTAGCCAAATCCCCATCCCCTACCACTAGGTCCCCTTTCTCATCCTCTAAAGGACCAACGTTCACCCTAGCCAGCCTCTTCCTTTTTATATATTTATAAAAACTCTTGCTATCCTTTTTTATATTAAGCGCTAGCCCAGCTTCATAGTTTCTCCTACCCTTCTTTATCAACTTCTTTGTCAATCTTTGTTGACATTTAAACCTCTCCCAATCCTCTTCTCGCCCACTACTCTTAGCTACTCTAAACGCCTCCGCTTTTAATTTAACACTTTCCTTCACCTCCTTCGTTATCCACGGCTTATTACCTCTCCTCCTACGGTCCTTTTTGACCATCGGAATAAATTTCCGCTGAGCACCAAGAAAGATCTCCTTAAAGATCCTCCACTGCTCCTCAGCAGACCCTCCCTCCAACGCGCTCCCCCAGTCCACATTCGCCAATTCTTCTCTCATCCTACCATACTCCCCTCTATTCAAACAAAGTACGTGTGTCCAGGAACCCACTTTCTCCTCCTCCATCTGCACCAGAAACTCCACCATACAATGATCACTCTCCCCAAGAGGATCCTTCACCGCAAGGTCCCTAATTCTACCCACCTCAATACATAGCACCAGATCCAAGATAGCTCGCTCCCTCGTCGGCTCCAACACACACTGTTTGAGGAAACTATCCCGGCAGCATTCCAAGAACTCCTCCTCGAGCCCTCCGCGTCCAACATGGGTCGACCAATCGATATGCAGATTGAAATCCCCCATAACTACGGCCGTCCCATTCCTGCACGCCGCACTTATTTGCGCGTTAACAGCCCGCCCCACCTCCAGATCATTATTCGGGGGCCTATAGACGACACCCACCAGCGTCTTCCTCCCTTTACTGTTCCTAATCTCCACCCACAACGATTCCACCCTCTGCTCCTTGGCTCCAATATCATCCCTTGCTACCACCGTGATGCTATCCTTAATCAGCAGAGCTACGCGCCCCCCTTTTCCCTCCTGCCTATCCTTCCTAAACATTTGATAGCCCTGTACATTCAGCTCCCAGTCCCTGTCACCCTGCAGCCACGTCTCTGTAATGGCCACCAGATCTTATCCATTTGTGTCGATCTGCGCCACCAGCTCATCCACTTTATTCCGAATGCTTCGTGCATTCAGATAAAAAATGTGAGAGATTACAAGAAGGGGTCTCTGTTGGAGAGTTGGTGCAGACTCGATGGGCCGAATCGTCATTTCTGCATTATAGGGGTTTTATGATTATATATGATGCCTATTGCATTAAAGTAAAGGCTGAAGTATTGAACAAAATAAAAATATATTTTCCTTATTTTAAAGATCTATTCGATTACATGGAATAGAAAAGTAACAACATTCCACATATACAAAATTAGTCTTTCAGGGCCAGAAAAGTTGTTCATTAGTAAATATGAATTAGTTTACCATTAAAAAACATTGTTACACATCAACCAATAAAAGGTCTCTTTTTCAAGGATTTTGCAGCAATAATAGCTTTAAAGTGTGATGTCAAGTTAGTGATTTCGAATTAATTCCCATCTGAGAACTTCAAAAATGATCCCTGAGGATGAGTGGGGAATCACTGTTGACACCATGCATATGTGGTCATCAGAATTTGCTGTCAGTTTCACAGGGTAATGACAGCAAATGCTAACAGTTTCACCATCATTGCAAACACAGAATCTGAGCCATCATTGTACTGCTCCTCCTTCTTAGAGTCTGTATATTGCTGTCTTCCATTCTCCCTTTTTCTTTCCTACCATCATCACGTGCAGCAGCACTGCTACATTTCCAAACACCAGAAATAGACCAATAGGGCTGGAACATCACAAGAACAAGGGTCCTGCACAAGAACAGTTTCTCAGTGTCAACAGCAACCTTGCCCAAATCAATTACTCTGCAATATTAGGTGAGGTGGTAGTTTAGGGCCTGGCACCTATGGGGTTAATGCAGGACTCAGTACAGAAGCATCCACATAGTGACATAAGAGAGCACATGACCCACACCCAGGTCAATCAGGTGTTGGACAGAGCTGTGTGTACCATCAAGCACGGAGACAGCTCCTAGCTTGTATCCTTTATTGTGTATTTGTAAATAGTTCTGAAAGTCAGTAAGGAATTGACAATTAAGCCACATATGACTATGAGGACTCCTTCAGATTGACCTAACTGTAATCAGCACCCTACAATAGAGGTCACCACATCCTGTTCAGTTTAATACGAGCCAGTAATTGGGATAAGCATCATCAATCCTCATTAGCCTTCAACTCAACAGCTCCATTGAAATTATGATTCCGTGCTGAGCAACTCCCTGACTTCAGGCAACTTGAAGTTTCCCAGCCACACATTTTCTTAGAATCTGTCCCAACGTCCAAGTGCCATGTCACGTACTTAAATGTAACCCATGCAAGCTGTCTTGATGCAATCATCACATCATCATCATTTTTACTTTGCCGAAACAAGACTACAAACTTATATTTGCTCCCTAGAGCTATAATTATCAAATTTCTTTTAATGAGATAATTGTCTTTGAACTAGAAATAAGTAATATTGAAGACAAGAGCAGCAAAGATTAATAGCGAAGGATATAATGAAACAGAGCCAACAAAGAACCCCTTGGCCCCAGAATGAAAACATTAAATAATTACCTTGACGATAAGGTATAAGATGCAGACTGAAAATAAAGGGCTTAAAAAGATCAAGGCAAAAGGAAAATAGATGGAACAGAAACGTTAAAAAAAAAGAAACCAACACAGAACCTCCATACAGACTATAAAGAAATAAAACAGGGCCTGACCTCAAACATTATACCATGTAAATCTTATGTTGAATGAATCATGCTATCAAGCACTGCATTATAATCACTGCTTGTCAAAACATACTTTCCAACCTGGATTACTTTCAACCAAAGCCATTTCTATTGATGGCAGTAAGCAGTAACAAGCATAAACCATTACAGGTACTTGGTTATTAATGACAGAGCTGCCATTTGCAAGCATTCTGAAGCAAATAGTAAGGCATTACAAGTCAGAGTCTGATGCTGAGCAACAGGCCCCCTAGGTTTTTGTAATCTGATTCCCAAAGCAGCAACTTGTAGGGCAAGAGAAGTTCAGTTCCTTGAACAGGAATATTAACCCCACGACTGCTGAAAGAGTTTCAGTTGTCAAAACACACACTGATTTCTTTTCATAAACCAACTGCAGCTACTCCCGATGATTATAGAGATAAAGTAGAAACAAGCTAACGTGATGTGTGACTGTGAGCCGAATCCAGTCTGCAAACTCTTTCAATTTGACTTGTAGATCTGCCTGCTCAGAATGGTTCCTGCTTTCTCAGCCTTAAAAATTGGAAAAGCTGCTTGCTTCCTAATATTTATATTCAGACCAACTGCAGGAAAAGTTTCTTTGCAATTCATTAATCAGGAAGTTCACAGAATCACAGAATTTTACAGTGCAGAAGGAGGCCATTCAACCCATCAAGACTGCACCAATCACAATTCCACCCAGTCCCTATTCCCACTGCCCCATTATTTACCCTGCTAGTGCCCCTGACACCAAGGGGCAATTTAGCATGACCAATCAACCTAACCAATCTTTGGACTGTGAGAGGAAACCCACAAAGACACGAGGAGAATGTGCAAACTCCACACAGACAGTGACCCGAAGCCGGAATTGAATCCAGGTCCCTGGTGCTATGAGGCAGCAGTGCTAACCACTCTGCTATTGCAGGCCTCAGATGTTAAAGCAAGCTAAAAGAGCCAAAAGATCCTGTGGACAGGAATGAACTATTGGCTTAGTGTTGGCATTGTCACGTCAGAGTTGGAATATGCATGGGTCAAATCCAGTCTCGGACCACCCCACAAGTGAAGAATGGAGTTCAGGTTCAAAGCTTGGGTTAACATCCAGTGAGTTACTCACATCCTGTGTTTGACCACAGCAACCTACCTCCCCCCTACCATTGCCTCAATCCGTCCATAAAGGTGGCTGTGGGAGCCTGTACAACCCTCCACTGTATACAGCAAGGTTGGCACAAAAGATGGTAATGACCCAGAAGGGACATCCATGGTGCAGGCTCTTTACCAATCCTACAGACTATGAATCTGGGCTGACCGTCCCTTTAAAGGGCAACACAGAAGAAGAATGTCACCCAGCTTGAAGGATCAATTGGGATTGAGAATGGGCAACCAGCACACAGGACAGATCCCTCACTTAGGCAGAAGGCATCTGGAAGATCTTGAAGGCATGTAGGGACTGGGGCAGGCAGTAGGCCGCTCTCAGGCAGTTGGCATGGGGGAAGGGGGGGTGGAGTTACTAGACTCTGTGCAGGTTTTCCTAATGAATAAATATTCTGTGTGTTTCTGATGGAATCTGTAAGCATCATAATTACACAGTTCTTCCATGTCATGCTACTCCCGAAGAGAAGAGCGAGAGGTACAAAACCAACCAGCTTGCGATGTGCAGGAGGTAGGAGACAAAAGTGAGCAGAATGGAATATATTACACAGAGAAATTGCAGAGTTGCATTACAAGGACACAAGGAACAAAAACACAGGGCAGCATTTTCCAGTCACGTTTGCCCTGACACCAGAATTCTTGCCCAAGTTCACAGTCTGCCAACTTTTCTGTTCACATGGGACAATTCCTGCAGTGGGCAGGATTGCAGAATTTACTACAAAGCGTGTAGAAAGCAAGGGCTGGATTTTACCAGCCCCCTTAGGTGGCAGGATCAGACAGTCAGTAAAATAGTGGAAAGTCAGATCAAGATGGCTTCCCCTTGATGTCCCACCACCAGATAAATTTCCCAGCAGTGCACTGCGAGGGGAATCGTGGAGCAAGCAGCCAAATCACATAATCAAGGCCCCAATTACAAGCCATTTGATGGGACCAGATGCATAAGCAAAAATGGTAGCCTCGTGGGGAGACCCTCCCCTCCATTGAGCCAGCATCCCAGGGACTGCCAGAGCTAGAGGGCCCACTCTTACAGAGCCAGAGGTGGACAGGAAAGGAAGCCCCGTGGCACTGGCGATTCTCCTGGAAGGGTTTCCTCTTCAACCTTGCAGGGTCTACTGTCTTCGGTCCCCTAAATTGAGAGATCTGGCCATTTTGAGATGCAAGACACCCCCCACGCTCGTATACACCAGTAGGGACCACCTCTCCCAGTGACACTGATGGGGGGTCAAGCAGTATCAGTCCTCCAATTGGAGCACGACAGCACCAAGAACCTACCCATCATCCTTAATTAGATAGTGGGCCCATGGCCGGCTGATTAGAAGGGCAGCCTGTGGAAAAACCACAGGCTGCCCTGCCGCAAGTGTAGACCCAGAACCCAGTTTCTGATCCACCACTGGGTCCAGCAGCTGTTACGAAATTCAGTCTGCAATTACACATTCACTGCCGAGCTGGCATTAGTTTTTTGTTGTTGCATGTAGAGGATTAGGTTTCGAGTATGCAGCGTTTGGGATTTTGTACATGTGGGGCTTATATTTAGCAAAAGCATGCACGGGGTTTGAACATTACCAGAGCAGGCACAACTTACGGAGAGCAAGAGAAGGTTATCCCCAAGCAAGCTGCCCCATGAAATCTGTGCTACATTTCAGATGCTAGGAATTATTTTGCTTCAAAGATTTTTATTGGATTTAAGTTAAATCCAACACTGGCTTCCACTGATAAGCAATGAATTCAAATTGAAAAACAACAAATATGAAGTTAACTTGAAGTAAACTTTGTTTTCTAAGAAAAAGTGCAGAGATTCAATCTTTGAGCACATCAAGTTGGGATTTGAGACAGTTCAGGAGGAAGCCATTCGCTAATAATATCCTTGCCAACTCTCCAAATGAGCAATTCTATGAATACCATTGTCATTAGGGTTAGATTTTTAGGGTCGGACAGAAAGGGGACTTGTTCCCTTTTCTTCACGCTCTGCCACTTTTCCTTCGGCCCACGTCCAACCCTTGTTGCCTTACGGTTAGTAGGGTTATGGGGACAGGTCCTGGGTGGGATTGTGGTCGGTGCAGATTCAAAGTGCCAAATGGCCCCCTTCTACACTCTGGGGATTGTATGATTTTACGTATCTGTTCTTAACTTTAGGTGGGATTACAAAACGTCTTGTTTCTGGCCACCTTGCTGGAGCGATCAATACGGTATCCAAATCACCACCCACATAAAATGATACATTGGATCCCTCCTAATCTTTCCCTCTTTGTCTTGGCATCTGTTCTCCCTTCTCTATCAGCAAAACACCTTTGGACTCTTTACTTCATTTGCAGCACCGATATCAATGGAAGTTATGGTGGTGGTGACAACAGTCACCGTAATGAAAAGGAATTCTCTTTTGAACAGATCCACAGGACAGTTAGAGTTACTAGCTTACACTGTTGACACGAGTAATTTACTCAATTCACTTCAGCGTTTTAAGGGACGGGGTTGCGTACTTGAATTAAACAACCCTTTCTGACATCCACAAATTGACAAGGCTCAACGACCCATGTATAGTCTACCAATCAACAGCTGCTCACATTCTGGGGATAATGTGCAAAATAAAATCGCAAACGTGCTGTGGGAGTCTTTAGTTCTCTTCCTGCCTAGGGTCACAGCCCAAGGAAAGATCAAGGGAACAGTGCAATGCAATGGTTCATCTATGACACAATGCCAAAGCTAGTTAAAATAATGGACACTCGTTTAGAATGCATTATCTTGAATTATTTGGACCAAGTGAAATATTATAATGTTGGGTTCTTACTATGTGCATTTCTGCTTCTTTGTAATTATGTCACTCAAAAGTAAACTTGATTATTATTTTAGTCTGAAGTAACAATATTAATATTTCAAAGAGAGTGGAAGTTTTGTGTAGTCTCCAATGCTTTGAATGATGGAAATCAGTAACCATGAATCCTGTGACATGCTACATAACGAATCATGGAATCCCTACAGTGCAGATGTCATTCAGCCCATCGAGCCTGCATCGAATCTCCCACCCAGGCCCTACCCCTGTAACCCCATGTAGTTACGCTACTAATCCCTCTAACCCTACACATATTAGGACACTAAGGGGCAATTTAGCACGGCCACCGAACCCACACATCTTTGGGCTGTGGGAGGAAACCGGAGCACCCGAAGGAACCCTCTCAGACATGGGGAGAATGTGCAAACTCCACACAGACAGTCACTCGAGACCAAAGTTGAACCCTGGTTCCTGGCGCTGTGAGGTAGCAGTGCTAACCACTGTGCCACCTTGTTGCCCCACTCATTTACATCATACAATTCATTCCAAGTTTAAATTCACTGGGTTTGCATCGGAACACTGCTCTTTGATGTAAACATGAGCTAAATGCAACAGGAAAGTTAGAAATCTAACAACTCTTTATTGAGCAGCTCCTCCCTTGCCAGACACCACTACCTTACATCACTGACATTCTTTTTCCTTTATACTATTCAGTTCCAGTGACTAATTCTTCCTTCTACACTGCCCACAACACTTCATTTTTGACTCATTCCAACCTCTTCACAGTTAGAAGGAAAAGCTACTCATTTGCTCAGTGTAATTAGACCCTAATCATAGTGGCTTCCAAAATCCACTCACGCACAGTGAATTATTTGAGTATTAGGGAATTAATAGCAGCTTGCATAGATTGGATGATCTGAGGCTGTTATCCTTAGAGGAGTAAAAGCAATTTGACAAGGGACTTTCAAAATCATGAGGAGTCTGGATATAGCAAACAATGTTCCCATTGATGAGGGCCGAGACAAAAAGGACACCGACGTGAGAGTGTGTGGTGGCAGGTTCTATTACAGCTTTCAAAGGGAATCGGATAAGTACCTGAAGAAATTTGCAGGGCTGCAGATAAAGGGCGGAGGGAGTATGACTCACTGTGTTGTCCTTGCAAATAGCTGCCATAGACATAGTAACTTGTTTCTCGAGGCTGGAAGTGGTGCACCATTCGCCAGCTGTCAATGGGATTTCCCACTGGCTACACTCCACATTGCTGGGAAATGGTGGGGATGCACCATTAGCGGGACCAGAAGATCCCGCCGGCATCAACATCTGGAGAATTCCAGCCATGACAGGATGAATGGCTTTCTTTTATCTGTAACCGTTCTCTGATTCTAACCTGCAGCCCTGATTCTTTCATGATATGTGTTTGAGTAATTTTCATTGAAAACAGACAATTATAATGATAGTGGGGTTAGTACTGCTGCCTCACAGCATCAGGGACCCGGGTTCAATTCCGGCCTCGAAGTCAATATGTGACACGTCTTCCCTATTTTCATCACTACCAGCTTGGAATGTCACGTTAATTGTTTGATCTGTCCTGCTTTCAGAACGAGAGCTACTTCCAACTAGCAAAGCCAAGGAGACATGCTGATTACTGCACCGTAAGAGCAGAGAAATAAACAGCGGGATTGGAACTCTCCCCCCGCCTCCTCCCACAGGGTTACGGAGATAGAGTGAGCCTGGGTACAATGCTCTTTGGGAGAGTCTGTGCAAACCCGATAGGCTGAATGGCCTCTTTCTGCATTTTAGGGTTTCTATGGTTCTAATGAAATTGCTGCTTTTTATCAATATATCCAATTCAATTCAATCAAAGTCCAATTCAAAGTCTCAGCAAGTGAGACATTTCAGAACCAAGTTGACAGGAAGTGAGACGCCTGTCCTGTCTTGGGCTTGAACTGCATGATCTAAGCTGATTGGAAAAGGCATTACACCTTCTCCAAGGCTTGATCTCATTTGCATCTTATCCCAAAGGCCGAGATGCCGCTTTAAAAAATTGCTTCAAATGAAGCCTTAATGTATCGTCATGACTTCAACCAAGTGAAGGATGTTGATACTATACGATCTTAGCCAAAAGGCCGAGAAGATTTTACTTCATTATCAGAACTCCTCTGATCTGGACCCTGCCATAACCTCACTTATAAAGTGATGTGAGAATTACAAGAAGCCAACATTTCCTCATCAGTCTTCCCTTTCATTCGTTCATTTTGTGATCAGCGTCTCAGTACGGACAGCTCAAATACAAGTCAACTGGGATTTGGAAAACAGCCATCAACCGGGAAATCTTAGAGGTAACTTTTGTGGTTGACATGACTGTTATATACTGCAAACTCATTGGAAAGTAAATGAAAATCTAGTTTTGGCTGAGTGGTACAGTACTTCAAGGATACATGACAGCTCAGAGACTATCTCTGTTGCTGTGCGGACACATGGATTTGGGCCTGTGTCTGTGGGAGTTTGCACGTTCTCCCCGTGGTTGCGTGGGTTTCCTCCGGGTACTCCGGTTTCCTCCCACATCCCAAAGATGTGCTTTTAGGCTGATTGATTGGGTACTAAATTGTCCCTATATTGGACCTCCCTGATCCTCGCACATTAGGCGTAGACTAAAATCATGAATAGGTCACTGAGACAGTGGGACGGCGGCGCGGGCTCGTTGGGCTGAAGGGCCTGTTTCCCGTGCTGTGTTGTTCTTTGTTCTTTGATACTACACACAAGGTGCCAGCTTTTGAATTTGAACTCAATAATTTCAATGCCTATGGTATAGAGATTTGAGTCGTTAAGTCAACGGTACTCTTAGAGTGAATGGAAACATTGCTGCTCCTTCTGGCTCCACATTAACACAAGTGAAAGAAAATAAGTGAAACTTTCCTTGGTAGCCTCCAGTAATGCCCTTAAGAACTTATGTGGACCCAGGAAAATTTGATCAAGGTCTACAAAGAAAAGAGCTGGGTTTTTCTGCTAATCTGCTTAGTTAATGAATTCTTGAAAATCACCAGGGGGGAAATGGAACAGCACCATGACCCTGTATTGGGTGTGAGTTGAGTGCACACAAACCCGGTCTCTGCCAAATATGCATCGATTGCCAACTTGTCAGTAGCCAATTTGGCAATGGGGTCCTAGAACAGACATTAGGGACTATTGAAAAGGCCTGATGCCTATTTAAGGCAGGCTTCTTGAACATTTGGCCAAGGAGGAGGAGGAGATTGGGCATGGGATACACATCTCTCACTCAATAAGAAGGGGTAACACAGCTCAATCTGATAATTGCTCAAAATTCAATGTTGTTACTGGGTCACCAACTAGGCAGAAATCAGCAGAAATTCATCTTTCTATTCTTTGGTTGGAAGACAAATGTCACCCCCACACTGCCACACTCCAGTGAAACTGAAAAGCAGTATTCAGGAACTGCCAACAACTCTTCCAAAATTCCACAAATGCCTTCTAGTGGGTTCAATAAAACAAAAGTCTCTTTAAAAGGCACGGTCTTTGCTCAATAGCAAGATGGCTAATTTATTAAAAGAGAAAGCATACTAAATGAGGTGTTGGGTGAATACCTAATTTTTAAATATAGAAATAAATCTTTGGAAAGCCAGTAAAAAGCAATAGTATTAAATTGTAATGTTGAAGAATATTAAAAATAACACTGATCTGTACATCACTGAATCTCTAGCAAGATCTACAGAAGGAAGCAACACATACAGTGGGCAGATGTAAAATGTGGGTCAGATCTTTTTTTATGCTTTTCAGATATAAACTCATCAGCACGGGTAAAAGGAAAACTGTGTTCCACTGAGCAGAAGCCAGACTCAATCATCAATGACGTTTCTCACACTTTTTTGGGATGTGAAGGAGCAGACAGAAGAATTTCAAATGACTTCTAATCACTGAAGTTTCCTTAGAATATGTTGTTATTGACACCCCAAGCCATATATAATTCAATCCTCTTCACAGAACAGCTTCGGAAAGTAATGGTAATCCAGACAGACATAGATAAATAATCACGTCAATGTTGCACAAAAATATATAATTTATCCTAGACACAATAGTGATACTTATGGAAGAGATCCTGCAAACATTATTGCTTATTTTTAAGAAGGGCCAAACCCTTCTGGTGCACTGTCTGAAAACAGGCCTCAAACACACCACGTCTCGCACAGGCCTCAATCATGTTAGGTTTTGCACAGGCCTCAAACATGCCATATCTCACACAGGCTTACAAATACATTGTGCCTCAGACAGGCCCCATAACACACCGAATTCCACGTAGGCCTCCAAAACACATTGCGTCTCACACATGCCTTAAATAAGCTGCATATAGATCTCAAACAGATAATATCACACAAAGACTTTAAGTGTGCTGTGACATACAAGGGCCTCAGATATGCTGCACTGCATATAGGTCTCAAACACACTGCACCACACACGCCTGTGGCCAGTACAGGAGGCCACCAAAACCAGGCACTTTTGCAAAGCATGTCGAGTAACGTGATTATGCTCTGGCATGATGCTCTCATGCAACCCATACGGAGATTCCACGCTGTTGGAGAGTGAACAGAGGGTAAACTGGGAAAACAAAAGGAACCAGCCCAGGGCCTGGCCAGTGCATTAACGTGAATAGGCTAAAGGTCAAGGTAGTGGGTGGTACGGGTGGGCTAAATACCAGACTATCCAGCCATCCTATACAAGCCTCAAACACCTTGCATTGCAAACATGCTGTACTGCAATGACACCTCAAATACAAAGTTGCAAGCACAATCATTTAAGACAGGGGAGAGGATAAGTTACTTCACAGAAGGAATAATATAAGAATAGGGATATAATAATACCGATCCAAAATAGTCCTGTATACCTTAAAATGGAACACCAAAAATCTGGGAAATAAGAATTTAGGGGGAGGTAGTTCTTTCTTGAGTGGTTACATTAATATCGCAGGGGTGGAACCCAAGATTCAGAGCAGGAGGAATCAAGAATGAGAGAGAAAGACAGCAAGGAGAATAAAAAAAAGGAAGCAAAATCAAGGGCGAGAATCAGATAGGGACACAGTACAAAAAATCATAGGGATGAGACAGGGAATGTTAAAAGCACTAGCCTTAAGGTTTTGTATCTAAACGCATAGAGCATTCAAAACAAAATGGATGAATTACTTGTGCAGATAGACGTAAAGGGGTACAATATATTTGAGATTACAGACACATGACTCCAACATGCCTAAGAACAGGAACAAGTATTAAGGGCTTTTCAGTGTTTAGGAAACACAAACAGAAAGGAAAAGGTGGTGGAGTTATATTGTTGATTAAAGAAGTTGATCAAAAAAGATATTGATACAATATCGTGGAAAGTTATTAGCATAGATGATGTGGAATTTGTATGGGTCAAATTAAGAAACACCAAGGGGCAAAAAACATTTGTAGAGCGGCATACAGACCACCAAACTGTAGTGATAATGTTGAGAATACCATTAGACAAGAGATGCATGTGTTAAAGGAGCATCTGTGATTATGGGTGACTTTAATCTGCATGTAGATGTGAGTGAGTCAAATCAGTCACAGTACAACAGGGGAGGAATTTCTGGAGAGTATACTGGATGGGTTTCTGAAGGCATTCAAAGAATGAATAGATGAACTGCAAAAGTTGTTTGTTCCTATTTGGCACACATGTGGAAAGGGAACTATGGCCAAACCATGGCTTGCAAGGAAAATTATAGATCGTATCACAGTCAAAGAAGCAGCATACAAATTGGCAAGAAAAAGCAATAGACCTGAGGATTGGGAGCTGTTTAAAATGCAGCAAAGGTAGACTAAGGGAGTGATTAAAGGGAAAATAGAATATAAAAATAAGCTAGCGGGGAACATAAAAACTGACTGTAAAAGTTTCTACAGGTATTAAAGAGAAAAAGGTTAACAAAAATGAATGTAGGCAGAAGCAGGGGAATTCATAACAGAGAGCAAAGAAATGGCTGAGGAACTAAATTCATACTTTGCCTCTTGTCATTCACAAAGGAAGACATGAATAATATACTGGAAATTCTGAGAAACACAGGTTTTAACGAGGAGCTGAAGGAAATCAGTATTAGTAGAGAAATGGTTTTGGGGGAATTAAAGGGATTTAGAGGTGGATAAATCTCTGGGGCCTGATAACCTTCATCCCATTACGTATCAATGATTTGGGAGAGAGAACTAAATGTATTATCTCCAAATTTGCAGATGATACAAAGTTGCGGGGGGGGGGGGGCGCGGAGGTGGGTGAGCTGTGAGTTGAATGCAGAGATACTTCAGTGGAATGTGGACAAGCTAAATGATTGGGCACATGAGTATAATGGGAATAAATGTGAGGTTATCCACTTTGCTGGCAATGATAAGGCAGATTATCATATTAATGGGTGTAAATTGAGAGAGATGGATATTCAGCGAGACCTTGATATCCTCGTGCATCAGTCGCTGAAAGTAAGCACACAGGTACAGCAAGCAGTAATGGAATCAAATGGTATGCTGGCCTTCAGAACAAGAGGATTTGAGTATCGGAATAGGGATGTTTTACTGCAATTGTATAGGGTGTTGGTGAGGCCACGTGAGGGGTTTAGGTATCCTTATCTGAGATCTGCTATACAGGGAATGCAGCAGAGGTTTATCAGCCAGATTTCTGGGAAAGCAAGATTGTCATATGAAGAGAGACTAGGTCGATTAGAATTGTATTCATTGAAGTTAAGAAGAGTGAGAGGGGATCTCATAAAAATTTATAAAATTCTAACAAGCTTAGACAGAATGATCCTGATGCTTGTGGAGCCCAGAATTAAGGGTCATGGTTTGAGGGTAAAGGGTAAACCTTTTAGGACTGAGGTGAGAAGAAATTTCTTCACCCAGAGGGTGGTGAATGTGTGGAATTCACTACCACAGCAAGTACTTGAGGCCAAAACATTGTGAGATTTCAAGAAGGAATCAGATATAGCTCTTGGGGCTAAAGGGATCAAGCGATATTTGGGGGGGTGGGGGGATAGAGATACTGAATTTAATGATCAGCCATGGCCATAATAAATGGCAGAGGAGGCTTGAAGGGCCAAATGGCCTACTCCTACTTCTACTTTCTACATATGGTCCAAATTGTTTTTTCCTGTTGGGTCAAAGTGTTGTGAGCCTTTGGATTCTCTATCCCCAGAGGATTGTGGTTGCTCCATTGTTGAGTACACTTAAGGCTGGGGACAGATAATTTTTGGTCCCTCATTAGGGACATGAGGATTAAGCAAGGTAATGGAGTTGAACCCCAAGATCAGCCATGACCATACTGAACAGCAGAGCAGGCTCGATGGTACATGGTCTATTCCTGTTTCTACTTCTTATGTTACAGGGCCGTAGAAATTAACTGTCTTTGTGATAGCTAGAAGAGGTTTGGGCAGGGGTTAAAATCAACCCACCATTTTTATGGCAGTGGGATACGAGATGTACAGTCTTACTGAGAGGATCATGCAATGACGTTTCTACCGATTTCAGGCTAGTGTCAGAATCTCTGACTCCTGCCTGAATCTTTAGATAAGATCAGGAACATGTTTTGCCCACAGCATTCACTGCTCACAGATTGCACATTCCACAGGAGATAAAGAAAGAACAACAGAAACAGACAGAAAATCAGGAAAAAAAAACTAATCCACCAGCAGACATAGTTGAGGATGAGTTATGGTGAACTTTAATATTCTTTAACCTGTAGATCTGCTTTGCTTGGGGAGGGAGGGGACGAGGGGCTGTGGGGGGACTGCTGCTGATTGGAACAGGAGGAGGTCACTTAACCTGATAGCCCGTTCTGTCATTCAGCAAGATTATGATTGATCTGTGGCCTAACTCTACATACCTGCCTTTATCATATTCCCTTCAATTTCTTCAGTTAACAAAAACGTCTCAATCTCAATTTTAAATTTAACAATTGATTAAGCATCAACTATCACGTGTTCCTGAATGTTATTCCAAGAAGGTCCCACTCTAAATTCCAGACTATGTCCCCTTGTCTTAAAATAGCTTCCCTTTGTCTGTTGGCCACCATATCTTGAAAACCGTCATCAATTAGACTCTTAACCTTCTAAATTCCAGGGATTACAACCTTAGTCTGTGCAATTTCTCCAGGTACCAGTCTGTTCAATTGATGCTCCACTCCCTCCAGGGCAATAAAATGTTCAAAACGGCTTACAGTAATTAGGGCTTTGCACAACTTCTATCTTCCTGAATTCTCACCCTCCAGATATAAAGGCATTAACCTTTCTGATTCTTTTTTGTCACCATTTAAGAATCCATGGATGTAACTGGATGTAGTGTTACCGTTGTAGCTAGGGTGTAAAGAAAGATCAACTTAATATAATGCAGGTACTTTTCTAACATGGTGCCCATGGAAGACTGGTGAAGATATATCAAATGGAACAATGACCATGGATTTACAACTAGACCTGCATGTGCAATTACATTAAGGTGATTGAAAACACAGCTGAATGGCAAAACTTGTAACAAAATGTTTATATAATTCACTTGTGGACATAGTGATGTCAATTTTCAGATCATAATGCCAAGAATAAATATGGCAAAAATAAAGTTATTATTGGCCCTGAGATTGGAAAAATTTTGACACACACAATTAAATGCATTATAGATAAGCCTAAAGCAATATTTAATATTCAGTACATTGGTTGGCACGTGAATAAAAGTTCAATTGGAAACTATAAGAGTAACAGCCCTTTTCACAGATCAGTGTGTATTAATCCATTCAGTAACTGCACTTATTCATTGGACAGGAAAGACTTTGGGGCATTTCAGAGAACCTTTATGAATGTGAATTCTTCATCTCAAAGAAAATCTCACTTTATTATACATCCTCTTAAATTACAAATAAAACTTATGTATAATTCTTGTTAACTTTAGAGCACTTGTTAGCTTACAAATTTTTTTGGGTTTTATATATCTACTTAAATCGAGAGCACCAGTGACACTAGTTGGGAGGAAGCACCATGCTTGACATATGGTTGAGAAGGAAATGATTAAACACTGAACTTATTTTTAATTAAGGGGGGGCGGGGGGGGGGGGAAGGTATGGCAATACTGTGCCTTTAAGCCACAATCTTGTGAAGGATCTGTTGTAGCAGTTTAATTCACTCTTTAGCCGCAGTGTCTACCGGCATCCTGTATTGTTACTGCAGCAGCATAATTGCTTCTCATAGCAAGAATATTGGTTTTAATCTGAACTAAAGCTGTTCTGCTGTTTTCATAAGAACATAAGAAATAGGAGCAGGAGTAGGCCATCTAGCCCTTCGAGCCTGCCCCGCCATTCAATAAGATCATGGCTGATCTGTCGCTGCTCAGTTCCACTTTCCCGCTTTCTCCCCATAACCCTTAATCCCCTCTCTTATCAAAAACCCATCAACCCGCATCTTAAAAATATTTAGCAAGGCAACCTCCACCACTTCAACGGGCAGAGAATTCCAGAGATTCACCACCCTTTGAGTGAAGAAGTTCCTCCTCAACTCCGTTCTAAACCGCCCCCCCTTTATCTTGAGGCTGTGCCCCCTAGCCCTACTGTCTTTTTTGAGCGGGAAGAGTCTCTCCACCTCTATCCTATCCATCCCATTCATCATCTTATACGTCTCAATGAGATCTCCCCTCATTCTTCTAAACTCTAACGAGCACAAGCCCAGTTTATTCAGCCTCTCCTCATAGCTCAACCCCCTCAACTCCGGTATCAGCCTAGTAAACCTCCTCTGCACTCCCTCCAAGGCCAAAATATCTTTGCGCAGGTGCGGCGCCCAAAACTGCACACAGTACTCCAGCTGCGGCCTCACCAATGCCCTATACAGCTGCAGCAAGACCTCCCTACTTTTATATTCAATCCCCCTCGCTATGAAGGCCAGCATCCCATTCGCCTTCCTGACCACCTGCTGCACCTGCAAGCTTTTCCCCTGCAGACTTTGCAGTGGGGCTTGATTGGGATGATTAGCAGAAATGATCATGTGGTGGGGAAGTTGGACTTGTACAGACTATTCAAGCTAAGACTCTGTTTTTGGAGTTGATAGAGAGCAGCGTCTCTCTTTTCCCTTCTGTGGAGTTGGATACTGGAATCTGCCAGGAGGTAAGTTTCTTTCTTGAAGATTCTGCTATATAGAGAAAGAGTGGATCTTTCTCTGAAAATTGCTGTCTGGATATCTGTCCAAATGTAGCATCATGGGGGCATCTTTGGTGTCTGTGCTAACTGATTCTAAGGAATGGACTATTGTTTATGGGATATTGCTTTAATTTGGAACAGAGACAGCTAGTTGTTGAGGATTATGCTTTGCCATTGTAGTAAATATTGTATTAGTAAATATTATGCTAATTATTTTTGTTATAGTCTAACTGTGTTCCTGTTTTGATACAAGCTTCCTAGTGAATCACTTGGGTCATACATGGAGTGAAACACCTTATGCTCACCTTAATGCCAAATTCAAATGCAGAAGTTGGAATCTAGGCTAACTGCATAAGTGTGTGCATGCGTGTATGCGTGGTGTCTTGGCAGATGTCCTTTCCCAAAGGCCATTAGTAATTGGCTAGGCTTTTACAACATTTGACGATAGTTGATGTGACAACCTTTATAATCAAGATTTTATTAACCAAATTCAAATTTCACTCATTGCTGTGATGGAATTTGAACCCTGGGCCTCTGGATTATCACCCAATGACATTATCATTACGCTGGGTTAGTAACTATATGCCTCACTAATGAGTGATAGCACCTTCTGGCATTAGACCAACTGCTATAATAAATAGGTTGGCCCACCAGCTGCAAATTGTTCAAAGATGGCCGATATGATGCTTCAAGTACAGGCACCATTACTTGTAACAATAATGGCCTGGATTCAGTCAGCAGCAAACCAACAGCATTACTCTTACAGAAAGCCGCCCACAGGGACCTGGTTATTTCTGCGGCCTGGGTTTTCCCACCTTGCCAATTTAAATCTGGTGCCAGGTTAAGGGGGTGTCTTGGCACTGAAGCAACAGCAGTGATCTCAACAAGGTGGGCGATAGCCAATAGCATTCACCTACACAAAACCTGGAAGTTAAAAGCACTTAATATCCTATCAACTTTAATTTACTTGATCAAATAGCAAAAACAAATGTGTGACAGAATTAAGATAGAAGCTGAAGAATCCTTGGGCAGTTCTGGCACAGTCCAGGAGCAAATTAGGGGCAGCAATCAATTGGGGGAGGCGGTGTGGAGAAGAGAAGAACCATGGACACCTGGGGGGGGGTGGGCACAGACACCAACTGCCACGTCGCAGTTGGAGCAATGGGAGGAGGAAGGAGGATGACAATTGGGCCTTGCCATTGAGGTAGTGGGGGCGTTCGGGGCCAGCGATCAGGGCCACTATGCATGCGCTGATTTCCGCACTGACAGATCGGCGCATGAGCAGTGGCCTGTTCAATGCTATGCTGCTGAACAGGCCCCGCTCCCTACTTAGAGGGAATCACTCTGTGGCACTCTGCATTGCATAGAGTGTCAGAGATTCATTCAGGAATGCACACCCACAAAATGGGCGGGAAAGTCTCCTGTTTTCTCTTTGATTTTTTTTGGGAGAATCCCATCCATCGTATTTGCTTTTCCGGGCCAGTGAGCTTGTTTGACCATCATCAAGTTAGTGCACTATTATAAATCGAGTTCACCTGATTCAACAACGTGCAACTTTTCTGATGGTTTTTAATAACACGACTAAGGGCATCAGAGTGGTTAATTCACCTAACCTACACATCTTTGGACATTAAAGATGATTTAGCATGGCCAATCCACCTAACCTGCACATCTTTCAGACTGTTAGGGGAAACTGGAGCACTCTGAGGAACTGCAAGCAGACACGGGGAGAATGTGGAAACTGCACGCAGTCTCTTAAAGCTGGAATTGGACCCAGGTCCCTGGCACTGAGAGATAGCTGTGCTAAGCACTATGCCACCATGCTGCCTATTCTTCAACTGTCTTTTTCCTTGAAATGCCTTTCCTTTACTCTACCATTTTCTGCCTGTTGCTTGGTCTCATCCCAACAACTACAAGTAGCCCTCTAGTAGCCATTGCCTATGCATGAGAGTCAGTGCTGATAACCTAGTCAATATGGGTGGCATCATAACCTTCTTCATGCTTGCCCTCATGTTTGTGGGTGGGCACCTTTTTTTGGTGGGACATTAGTTAGTAATGAGTAGCGGCCTGATTTACCCGCTGCCAGCACTATGGCAACTTTAACACTCCTATTACCAAATCCAGTGGCAAGAAAGGCAATCCAAGGGGAGCATCCTTTCCCAAGCCAACTTGCCCAAGAGCAAGGCACGAATCACTCAAAACCAGTTCCACTGGCTGAGGCATGGGGTTTGAATACCCGACACCAGATTCCCAAAATAAACGTTACACTCGGAACTTGGTCATGGCAGGAGACGCCCAGGGACAGGGGAAACACTTACGGCGCGTTCCCAAAGCATTCCTGAAGAGGTCACACATTCCCCACCCATTCATGGGAGTTCCTGGCAAAATGGAGAAGGATCATTCGGAAGGAAGCAAATGCAGAGATTTTGACTGGAAAGTGCAGGGGGAAAATCATAAAGTTAAACTTTATTTATTAGTGTCACAAGTAGGCTTACATTAACACTGCAATGAAGTTACTGTGAAAATCCCCTAGTCGCCACACTCCGGCAACTGTTCAGGTACAATGAGGAGAATTTAGCA
This sequence comes from Carcharhinus amblyrhynchos, assembly GCF_965287045.1. Classification (NCBI taxonomy): domain Eukaryota; kingdom Metazoa; phylum Chordata; class Chondrichthyes; order Carcharhiniformes; family Carcharhinidae; genus Carcharhinus; species Carcharhinus amblyrhynchos. The sequence goes on along the minus strand of NC_137344.1, from coordinate 42,160,551 downwards.
TGGCCAATTCACCTAACCAGCACATCTCTCAGACTGAGAGAGAAACTGGAACACCCACAGGAAACCCACACAGACACGGGGAGAACATGCAGACTCTGGACAGATAGCAAGCAAAGCCAGGAATTGAACCCGAGACTCTGGTGCTGAGAGGCAGCGACACTAACCAACCACTGTGCCATTGTGCTACACCAATCAAGGTGTTGGAGGGAGCACACAAACTTCCAAACAGCTCATTTTCCACCCTCTTCAAGCACTACCTGGCTCACGTGGCAGGAGCTGCAAATTGTGTATTGGGATCATCAGCCATCTCAGAACCCATTGAACTGGACAGGAATAAAGTCATTCTCAACCCTGAGGGACAGCCTAAGATGATGCCCTATCGGCTGAAATCAAATAATTCAACACAGATTTTAAATCTGATGGTCGTTTATGCTTAGCGAGAAAGCTCAAAAACAGGTTCAATCTCTTATCAACAGGAAGAGAACTAAAGCTGAACTGATGGGTAAAGGAGCTGGAAGGATAGTGTGGAAATGCAGTTTATTGGAATCAATTTTTTAAAAAGAAAATTTGAGACACTGAGATCAGATGTGAAAAATAACTAATGAAAATCCACTCGATGTTTCCGCAATGTTTAGTCAGCGTGGGGACTAAATCCCGAGGTCATCAACAACACTTGCAGCATTGACTGTGCCACCTAGAGCGTCTGTTACCATGGAAACCTACAGTTCACTTGCACAGAAACGAAGCGTGACATTTGAAACACAAATGACAGATGTTGCCATTATGGTCTTAGATCCACGTGCCACTCAGTGACACAGAAACGCTCGGCAATTCTGGTGCATGGCGACTCAGCCTCTCTGATGCCACCAACACTGCCAGGTTGCCGTTGCCAGCTTTGCTGAAATCAGCAGTAACCTGGCAACGTGAGGAAGACGGCAGTTGTGCTGCACATCAGCCAAACGGCAGCACACACTTGGCCCCTGATCCTAACTGCAAAAGAAATCCAAAGCAGCTTCCTATTGGAGGCTGGCGTGCATTCCAGTGACCAGCCTCCCTGAATGAATGAAGCACTCAGGCCCACAGAGGCACAATTTCCTCCAACCTGTATGGATACCAACACCCAACCTCTCCCCCACCCACCAATCCCGTCATTGAGTGAGATTGAGGGGCCCAGGGCGCAGGTACCTTTTGCGAGCAGCTTTCACACACAACCCTTTAAACGCAGAGGCTGCTTCTGAGGAAATCAATGCACAGCACGAACAGGCCAGTTTCTATAGCAATGGGAACCGAGTAGTAGAGTCAAATATAAAAAAGGCAAAATGCTGCGGATACTGGAATCTGAAAATAGAAACAGAAAATGCTGGAGAATCTCAACAGGTGTGACAGAATCTGTGGGGAGAGAATAGAGCCAACGTTTCAAGTCAGGATGAGGCTTCCTCAGAGCTGCGTACTGCAATTAAACATGTCTAGCATGGCCATTTGTCCAGTTTTAGATGAAACAGACCAGTGTCTGTGGGAGTTTGCGCATTCTCCCCGTGCTTGCATGGGTTTTCTCCGGGTGCTCCGGTTTCCTCCCACACCCCAAAGATGTGCTCTTAGGCTGATTGGTGTCCCTAAATTAGTCTCCCCTCAATCTGGTTTCCAGTGTGGAGTGCTATAAGCGTAGACAGGGGTCATGGGTGGAAGAGGGAGCTCACATTGGTAAAATGGCGGCACGGGCTGGTTGGGCCTGTTTCCCGTGATGTGTTGTTCTTTATTCTTTGTTAAACTGCCCCGAGTCTGATTTGACACTTGATGTCATTCAGTTTGGTGCGTGTGACAGTAGATGCCATTCTGTCTATTTTTATTATTAGATGCTAGGTAGAGAACATCTACATCTGAAGTCAAAATTATTACTTTTTGGCTTTCATATTGATCCTCCTGCCAGGGAAGAGAGAGGACGTGACTGTGATGAGCTACAGAACCTTAACTGACTATCTGTATGCAAGGCCTGAAATGTTAACCGTGTTTCTCTCTCCACTGGCGCTGCTTGACCTGCAGAGTATTTCCAGCATTTTTGGTTTTTATTTCAAATTCCCTGCATCCACTGTATTCTGTTTTGTGATTGGTTCCACCTTATCACAAGCTGGAAGTGTACAAGCCCCTCGGTCAGTCCTAAGCCTCAAGGTTCATGGTGTGTCATGTGTATTTTAACAATAAAAACTTGTCTGTAAATGTGGGTTTATTTTATTTTGTTTATTAGTGTCACAAGTAGGCTTACATTCACATTGCAATGAAGTCATTGAGAAAATCTCTTAGTCATCACACGCCGGCGTCTGTTCAGGTATACTGAAGGAGAATTTATCATGGCCAATGCACCTAATCAACAGGTCTTTTGGACTGTGGGAAGAATCTTGAGCACCCAAAGGAAACCCACGCAGGCAAAGGGAGACTGTGCAAACTCCAAGCAGACAGTGACACAAGCCAGGAATCGAGCCCAGGCCCCTGGCACTGTGAGGTAGCAATGCTAACCACTATGCCACCATTCCTGAGGTGCGGGAGTGGCCACCATCTGCCTGTGGAGCCCCAACATGAGCAAAGAGGATATTTTTCAAAATAAAAAGTCCACTTCACACCTATTGAACAATGCATCTAACCATGGGAGCTGGTCCCGCGATTTGAGGGAAAAAAAAAATCGCTTCCAGACCACCTCACATCACGGCAGTGAAAAATTAATTTTCCAGCAATACACAAACTAACCCAGGTAGAAATGAATTAGTGAGCAGTGACACATCTCAGTGCTCAATGGATGTTTATAGACCCTGAGCTTAGCTCTTATGATTTACGACTGCTGTACCACACTGCTAATTATTTCATACAATGTTAAAAGTACTGAGAGAACTCGGTAATGACTGCGCCCCTGATGTATTAATTAGTAACTATATTGTCAAGTATGGTACTGATCCATACAAACCCAAGTTCCACTGTATTTATGACACAGATACAGGCAACAGGTCCATGCCAGTGTTTATGCTCCGCACAAGCCGCCTCAAACCCTTCTTCCTCAATCTCCATCAATGCATTATTCTACTTCTTTCTCCCTCATGTCCTGTTCCCTCAATCCTATTCCCACTAAACTGCTGATCACACAACATCCTCTCCTGACCCCCACTGTTAGCCAACACTTTAAGTAGATATCTCTGTTTAAACACATTCTCTCTATTTAGATGTTGTCCCCCTCTCCTCTCAGAATCACAGAATTGTTACAGAGCAGAAGGCCATTTGGTCCATCATCTCTCCAAATGAGCATCATGACTTAGTGCCATTTCCCTGCCTTTGCCCCGTACCCCCGCACATTGTTTCTATTCATATAATCATCTAACGTCCTCTTGAATGTCTCGATTGAACCTGCCACCACCACACTCCCAGGCAGTGCATTCCAGACCCAAACCACTTGCTGTGTAAAGAAGTTCTCTCGTCATATCACACTTGCTTCGTTTGCAAATCTCTCCTCAGAAAAACTCTCTTGACCCCACCATGCTTGCAAATAGCCACACCTCCGATCTCTCTCATCTCTTCAAAGACCTTGAACGGAATTCCATTTCCCAAATCGGTCCCCACCTTGCCCAGAAGTCCATGTTTGAATCCCTCCAATCAAGTTTTTGTTCCTTCTATAGTATCGAACCAGCCTTTATCGAAGACACACAGGAAGTCCTGTGCAACTGCGACAAAGGTAAATTCTCCCTATCTATTTCTACCATTCCTACCTTCCTTTGGAACTGAAGAAAGGTCTCTAACCTGCAACATTGGTACAAATCTGCTAAATTAGGGTGGGGGGATCGACTAAACTTTATGTTACTGATGGGCCTACATGACTCTGAGGAAGTCACAAAGCACCCACATTCCCTGTACTTATGCGGGAAGTTCAAACGTCTAATTGTTGGCTTTACCCTGCCGAGATTCTGTGATTCCAATAGCAGTGTGATCAGAAGGCCAGGACCAGGGAGACTGGGACTGTTTGCACTTAGCTTCTTTTTATTTCCACAAATGTACTGGAAGATTTTCATAAACCAGCGCAACTCTAAGTAAATCAGCTGGAGTGTCAAAGCACCCACAGTGATGTCACATCGTAACCACAACCCCCTGCCCTCCCAACCCAATATTAATTCCCCATTCTGGCAATGTTCAACAATCTGCCGACTGTGTTCGCCTCATTCTTGCTCACTTCTTCCAGTGCCCCCTCTCCCAACTCACATTCTCGAACCCCTGGCTTCTGTCTGACTGATATTGGAAGAGTCACCATTGTTTGGAGGGGGAGTTTTTGCATTCTGTGGGGAGTGTAAGGAGAATATTCAGAAAAGTAGAGAAGGGAATTTAAAACTGAGTAATAGGAGGTAACACTGCACCCCAGTTTGATTGATGACATGGCCAACTCGTCCTCGTTTCCAGGAAGGTTTTATCGAGGCACTCAGACTCATTTAATCGCCCAGGGTAAAGTTAGCAATAAATGGCAGCTTGTCCAGGAATGGTTACATGTAATTATTTACAGCTCCGAGCAAATGTTGTGGGATTTGGTATCAGGATTTGACAAATTGAAGGTGATTTCATACCCAAGGCCAGAGTTAGAAGCTGTCACACTGTGAAGGTGTCAGTGCCAAACATTCCCAAGGAAAAAAAAAACAGTAATCGCCAGGACATCAGGGAAGACACTGTTTGCAAGATCTCTTCCGTGTTGTCGTCAATGTCCTGAGACACGTCCTCCACCGTCACTCAGTGCAAAGGGACGGGTGTATTCACTGTCAGTGGGGTAAGGCTGTGCATTTTGAAGTCATGATGTGGAGGCATTGGACTGGGGTAAAGACAGTAAGAAGTCTCACAACACCAGGTTAAAGGCCAACAGGTTTATTTGGTAGCAAACGCCACTAGCTTTCGGAGCGCTGCTCCTTCACCAGGTGAGTGGGAGTAGAATAGAACTACCACTCACCTGGCAAAGGAGCAGTGCTCTAGTGGCGTTTGCTACCAAATAAACCTGTTGGACTTTAACCTGGTGTTGAGAGTCTTCCTACTCAGTTTGAAGTCGACAGGTCCATTTGAAAATCAGGATAACCTAATGAGCTGAAGACAGACCTTAAGAGGTGTGTCTTCAGTTCATGATGAATAAAGGGGAGGGGAGCATGGCTGTGCTTGTGCTGGAATTACACAAGAGAATTTGCCTCCAAACTCTGTTCAGTCTAACATGGTTAAGGCGGTAGCAAAGACAGTCAGGTAGCGGTTCTTCTCAACAAGCTTTTGAGGAATATGATTTATAATGCAAGTCTTGTCCTTCATCCCAAATCAGTACTCAAAAGACATCATAAAATCATAGAACCCTCACAGTACAGGAGACCACCCATCAAGCCTGCACCAGCAACACTCCCACCCAGGTTCCATCCCCATAAGCCCACGTATTTACCCCATTAGTCCCCCTCATACTAACGGGCAATTTACTATGGCCAATCAACCTAACCTGCCAATCTTTGGAGTATGAGGGGAAACCGGAGCACCTGCAGGAAACCCACACAGAAAGAGGAAGAACATGCAAATTCCGCACAGACAGTCACTCAAGGTTGGAATTGAACCCAGGTCTCTGAAGCTGTGAGGCAGCTGTGCTAACTACTGTGCCACCATGTCTTAGCAGCAGGGTTTCATTTACAGCTGTTTGAGACATCTAAATAGCATTTGGAAGTTAATAGCAATAAAGTGCAAATGGAGTCAAATTTGATCAATACTCCTTCAAATTAGCCAGTCTTTCCAGGCCTAGTCCTGATCAGTTCAGGCAAAAGGGGGAAAAAAAATTGCCCAATTTTGAATTTTGCTTGTGAAAGTTACTGGGTTTTGGACCATTGGAGCAATGCCAACATACGAACAAGTTACTAAAGAACAAACTCTAGTTTATAAAATTGAGTCCAGAATGATATAATTCTTTGGGCATATCCAACAACAAAGATGATTAATCAGAAGTGGGGATGTTCACCGATGACTGCATCATTCGCGACTCCTTAGGTACTGAAGCAGTCCATGTTCAAATGCAACAACATCTGGACAATATCCAGGCTTAGGCAACAAGTGGCAAGTAACATTCGTGCCACACAAATGCCAGACAATGACCATCACCAATAAGAGACACTCTAACTACTGCTCCTTGACATTCAGTGGCGTAACCACCACTGAATCTCCCACTGTCAGCATCCTTGGGGTTACCATTGACTAGAAACACAACTGGACTCACTACATAAATACAGTGGCTACAAGAGCAGGTCAAAGGCTAGGAATACTGTGGTGTGTAACTCACCTACTGACTCTCCATGTCTACATGCTTAAAATTTCTACTACAGCCTGCTCAAATGTTAAGTTCCAGGCTGGAGTCCCGCTGGGACTTCAGATACAACTTAATTTTTTTGAATGTTTGCAAAGAGTTGAATTTATGATGCTTCAGTCAGTGAAGTGAATGCGTGATGATTGCTCAGTCTGATCGAGTGCCTACTTGCCAAATCCGCTGCATGCTTAGGAAGCCGGGGGGACACTTAGTGAATTCATAGAGAAATGAAACTCATTAGTCAGATATAATTTGACCATGTCTATTTTTCTTATCCATTAGGTTGCACTGGTAATCTCATGTATTCCATTAGCACTATTGAATCAGTCTGCAGGTAACAAGTACAGGAAACTAAGTGTTCTGGAACGTAGGAAAGGAAGTTATTCGCCTGTGCGCTGCAGCACAGTCACTATATTTTTTAACCGTGTATACATATTGCAAATGAGCAGCATGGTGGCACAGTAGTTAGCACTGCTGCCTCACAGCGCCAGGGTCCTGGGTTCAATTCCCGGCTGAGGTCGCTGTCTATGCGGAGTCTGAGTGTTCTCCCCGTGTCTGCTTTGTGTTTCCTCCAGGTGCTCCGGTTTCCTGCCACAGTCTGAAAGACGTGCTGATTAGGTGCACTGGCCATGCTAAATTCTCAGTGTAGCCGAACAGATGCCAGAGTGTGGTGACTAAGGGGTTTTCGGAGTAACTTTATTGCAGCGTGAATCTAAGCCTAGTTGTGAGACTAATAAAATAAACTTTAAACAAAAGCAGTAAATGAATGGACAGCAGCTTCACCTATGCTAATTAGATCATTTTACAAATGCTCTGATAAAGGGTTGGCTCTATTCTCTCTCCACAGATGCTGTCAGACCGGTTGAGGTTTTCCGGTATCTTCTGTTTTTGACTGAGATCCTAGCAGCGATTTGCTTTTATAGAAATGTTACTGTTTGCATTAGTTGCCGTTAACAATGGTGTCCATACCAATTGTGGAGACCAAACCATTCAGTATGCATGATGTAAATAGTTGATAAATTATGCCAAAACGTGTTAACTTTCTGAAAGAACAAGAGGTAGAAGCAGCAATTCAATCTCACAGCTCTGCCCAAGCCCTGCTCCTGAGATTTATGGCATCAATGGAGCTATTTGACTGAATGACTGCCTTTTAACTTACTGCCAGCCATCTATTATTCATCATGCATTGTGGTAAAATTGACTGTTCTGTAATTACAATATAACCGTTATTAGGGATGAATGTTTGGGCTCTTTCAGCATATTTGTGAAGCAGGAAGGCTCAGTGCCAGAGTCATGTCCCGTACGTCAGAAAACATCTTCTTTCATTGCCAAACTGGATGGAACCAGGATACAAAAATGCTCCACACTGCCAAAAGTTCCCTCCTCCCTCCCTACCAGGGTGACCAACTTCCAACCAAACCAAGTGACTGCTACACAGACCGGCCATTTGACCAAATTCTTCCCAGCAGAACTGCAAGTTGTGAATTTTCTTTTTGATTTAAAAAAAAAGAGACAGCTATCTTTTAGCTCCTCTAAAGGCCATGCTGGTTACGCCAGTGAATAACTGAGCGAGCGGATCTGTTAGCTCTGCACAGTGAGGCAATTTAAAAAGCGGTAGTGACACACCCTTACTATCATTGGGCTAGGATGACGTGGAGGTGGGGGTGGGGGATAAGTATTATTCACTTTGTCTTCATCAGCTATGCACCATGAAGTCTCGGAGACCCTGTGATGGGCCTGAAGTCTTAAACATCTTGTGATGGACCATGAAGTCTCAGAGGTCCTTCCTTTTTGGCTTTTCACAACAGCCTTTAAAATGGAACATTCAGAACTGCCAACTGCCTAATAAAATATAGCCATGGCACTGGAGAGCTTTCCCTGTACACGTAGGAATTTCAAGCCCTGATGAGGTTGCGAACAGAGGTGGACAAGGCCAAAAAAAATCAGTCCCTGCTGGCATCACTCCTTTTACCGTACAGTAGGGGTGGTTCAACTGCCTGGAGGCAGGTGCCCAGTAGTAAGACAGGGAGGATGGGCAGAGTGAGTGCAAGTTGTGGGACAACACTCCACGCAGGCCTAAAGGCCCTCCCATCCTGCCTGGACGTTGGTGTGGCCAGTGGTCACCCTCTACAGGGATTCCTTCCTTCCTCTCTACCAGGGTGACCAGCTCTCGCTGAGAAATTTAAGGGACAGCTTGTCATGGGGGTTCATACAAACAGGGGGGCAGCAACTCTCTCCACTATTTTCCTTGCTACAATCCTGCACCTCAACTCCAGCAAATTACCCTGGAGATAGTCTACAGAACAGCTGGAAAACTGATCAACCTACACACCTTCAATCCAAAACTAAAATCCCTCCAATTCAGTCACTAAGGTTCAGGATGCAGGTGATGCTTGTGTTTGTAGACACTCAGAGTTTAAGGGTCATTGTTTACTTCTTCTCTGAAGCATGTTAATTGGATCTTGTATCCATGCCAGTTAATGAGGCACCACAATCAAAATCCCAAAGATTGACTATCTCCTCTAACTAGGCCAGATAAAGTTCCAGTTCCAATTTCCCACCCCAAAGCAAACATTCTTCCCACTCTCTCCAACTGTGCATCATTCCCTCAGCACTGCACTGAAGTGTCAGTCTAAAATGTGTGCTGGAGTCTCTTCAGCAGAACATGAACTAGGATAAAACGAAAGGAAGCCAGAAAATTGGCAATGAGAACCTGCATCATGTGAAATAAGTACTTAATACCTTAAACAGCTGAGCTATGGGGGAACTGCAAGATATATTATGATGGGAATTCAAAGGTTAATAGTGCAAGTTCATGCACGGAGCACAGGACCTCACCTGCCAAGAGCACGTATCAGGAATGTTGGTGCTCACTCCCAGAGATTCACTGTCAAAGGGCTGATGAAAGAATTAATTCACATAAGTATCCTATCGTGAACAGTTTGTGTTGTTAAGTGGGAATCAATACCGTGTAACAATTTGTAGATTTACTGAAGACACTCAGACAGCATGCAACTAATGGGAAGGTTCTGTGGAAATCAATTAGGTCAGTAATTGGAATGGTGCAATAAGTGCTTACCTAGTTAGGGGAGCTATGTCAACTTGCAGAGCTTAAGACACAAGTTCCACTCTAATGGGACATAACATTTATCTTTTCATTTGGAAAGAGATGGACAAGCATATTTTTATCCTTATTTTTGATCTCAAAGACATCTTTCAATTAAGTGTGTGCAGGAGTATTTGTGAAATTCAATATAGCAGAGGGGCCTAATCAGAAGGCCTCGTTAGATCATAGCACCTTACGGTGCAGAAAGAGGCCCTTCGGCCCATCGATTCTACACCGACCACAGTCCCATCCAGGCCCTACCCCCATATCCCTACATATTTTACCCGCTAATCCCTCTAACCTAAGCATCTCAGGACACTAAGGGGCAATTTTAATATGGCCTATCAACCTAACTCGCACATCTTTGGACCGCGGGAGGAAACCAGAGCACCCGGAGGAAATCCACACAAACACGAGGAGAATGTGCAAACTCCACACAGACAGTGACCCCAACCAGGAATTGAACCCAGGTCCCTGGAGCTGTGAAGCAGCAGTGCTAACCACTGTGCTACCGTGCCACCCGGTATTGCAATATGATCTTGCAATCATATTTATTATTATCTCCTTTTGAACGATAGACGATTTGAAAAGGGCTGTCCTTAGTGTTACCCTCAGTGGTGTATAAATCCCAAATGTAACACCAGGTGTCAGCAACTTGGAACATATGCAACTTCACAGGACTGACAGATTCAAGCATCATCATGAGGCCTCCGAGACTTCATGGTGCACAGCTACGTAGCTGATGAAAACAAAATGATAGACATCCTTCCAAAGTGGCACAATGCCGTGCTAGTGTTTTACATCTGCACATTACCGAGGCTGACACACCACAGCAGTACTGAGGGAGTGCTGCACTGCTGGAGGTGCCTACTTTCAGATGCCTGGTCGACACACATGGGTGAATGTACAAGATCCCATGACAGTTTCTCTCCTGTGACTGGTATCATTTCAGTTGATAGGGGCAATTGAGCATAACCATAGTGTCCCAAGGTGTGTAGGTTAGAGGGATTAGGGGGTTAAATATATGGGGATAGAGCCTGGGGTGGGATTGTTGTTGATGCAGGCTCGATGGGTCAAATGGCCTTCTTCTGCACTGAAGTGTTTTTATGAACAGATTACCAAGACATCATCAACATGGCTGTTTGTGGGATCTTGCTGTACAGGTTGTCTGCTGTATTCCTTAAAGTACTACAACGACTGGGACTGCAAAAACCTGAGATTGTGGATAACATATAGTCAATTTTTGTTTGCTTTTCATGTTGCAAAGGTGATTAAAATGGAACATTTGGAACTACCAACTGCCTAATAAAACATAGCCATGGCACTGGAGCGCTTTCCTTATACATACAGATGCCTAAAGAAAGGTGGCAGATCAGGTTGCAGCTTTAGGTTGAAGGAGCAAGGCAGCCCCCATACGCAGCACCTCAAAATCCCCAATCCAACCCCAGGGTCTATCCCCCACACGTTTAACCCGCTAATCCCTTGAACCTACACATCTCGGGACACTAAGGGGCAATTGAGCATAAACCAACCAACTGAAATGATACCAGTCACAGGAGAGAAACTGTCATGGGATCTTGTACATTCACCCATGTGTATAGACCAGGCATCTGAAAGTAGGCACCTCCAGCAGTGCAGCACTACTTACTAGTGTCACAAGTAAGTTTATTTTAACAATGCAATTAAGTTACTGTGAAAATCCCCTACTCACCACACTCTGGCACCTGTTTGAGGGAGAATTTAGCATGGCCAATGCACCTAACCAGCACATCTTTTAGACTGTACGAGGAAACCGAAGCACCCGGAGGTAACCCACGTAGACACAGGGAGAATGTGCAAACTCCACACAGACAACCGGGAATGGAACCCGTGTTCCCGGCGCCGCGAGGCAGCAGCGCTGACCACCTTTGCAGCAGCTGCTTCCCGATGTGAACTTTCTCTCAACTGGAGAGAGGATTGCTGGAGTTCTAAATCAGGTGGCCAACTGGGGGGGGGGTAACGCACCTGTTATGTATTGCAAACCCAGTGTGTGGCAACCTTACCAATCTTCCATCTCTGCTGTTAAAGTGAGCTGACCACTTCAGTGTACAGCAGCAGTGTTTTTGCACTGCTCCACTGAAGGGAGTCTCAGCAACAGGGAGAAAATATGCCCTGTATGGGAGCAAATCCTGGCACAGAGCTCACAGAAACAAAACCAGCGAGACAGCTTGGAGAGCATATGGTTAATTCACTACAAATAGAATGAAGCGCAGCTGCTGGCTGGCTGCAGGTTTCTGTGCCCAACAGTTCACAGACTGTGTAATGCTGAATCAACCCCCTCTCCATCTCCCTAGACGCACGTATTTCTTCTGGCTTCAATGTACAACAAACACATCACCGTAATTATTAGGTTATTCAGAGATGGGGCTCTGAAATAAAATATTTGTCTCCTAAAAGACCTGGAAATGGGATAAATGTCTCTCAGCACTTGTAAATAATTCCGAGTTTCCGCTTGTCCCACTCTATTCAGTTGTCACCATAGCAACAACAAACTGCTGAGATTATTTTAGTAACAAGCCTTGCTGTGACTGCTCTTTTTCTTTTGAAGGGGGCGGCTTTTCTCCCCCCCCCCGCCCTTCATGTCCTCAAAGCAACTTACTCACCGTTATGGTGCTGTCTTTACTCTGTCTCCGAGTGGGTGACCCTGCTCCGGGACTCTGAGGGAAAGAGAACAAAGCGTCAGTAGTCATCCTGCTCCAGGGAAGCGAAACAAACAACAAAACAAAAAGTCAGGCCTGAACTCTTTTATCACTTCGGCTCACTCGAGGCCAGTCCTGACCCGGCTCCTTCCCAAGTCGCTCGCCCTCCAGGCTGGTGACTTGTGATCAAACTCGTCGGATCTGGTTGGTGAGGCAAACAAGAGCATCCGGAGGTTTCAGTGACCGCCCGAGGCGGACACAGCAAAGGCGAGCGAATCAGTGCATGAACGCCCCGTGGGAAGTGGGAAATCATCTCGGGACTCGACACACAGAAACTTCCAACATTTCCCCCCCACCCATCTTTCCCCCTACCCAGCCCTCACTCCCTCAACGTGTGCACCCTTCAACAATGCCTGCTTCTTCCCATTAACCCTTTCACTGCCAAACCCACACTCATTCAGAAGATTTACAGCCTTGTGATATACAGTCACACACAGTGCTCCGCCGGCACCCCATGCGCCAACGCTAATGGAATATACTGATCAGCCCACTCAGATCAGTCAGTGGACTTGTCAACTAATTTGGCTGCCTGCCGCCTCCATTTGATTGGAGCTTGAAGAATGGATCCTGGGCAGAAACATGTACACCCGACATAAATCTCTCATAAATCAATGTGGATGTAGCACCTGTGCTCTCAGCTCCACAGGTTATATTCCTTTTATTGTGTGTTCGGTGCAGACTCGATGCACCAAAGGGCGTCTATCTGCACTGTAGAGTTCTATGATTCTATTATTTTCTACCCTTGAGGATAACAGATGATGATGATGATGATGACGATGCTTGGATCATATTGGTCAGCCCCTATCAGGGTCTCCTTCCACCGAAAGTGGTCATCTTACATTGGGGATGTAGTAATGCCAGAGGTGTCATCTTTCAGGCATAGTGTTCCACACGCACATATGGGGCTTCATTCAGCCAGACACGGTTCTTACACTTGAACACGTTTGATTCCCAACCCTTCCTATTTGATATCACTAAGGTGCACTACCGCATCTCACTGTCACACCTGGTTACATCAATTCTGAAGCACCGATCAGGAATCAGTAAGGAACTTCCAGTTTTATGTAGTTAGGTATTTACACCAGGCAACTTACATACCCAGTGAACCCTAAGGATGTTCAGACTTCACCATTTACCCTTAGGAGGATATTATTGCTGAAAATAGAGACACATTGCTGAAGCTTTTCATCTTGTACTCATCAGGTCAAATGCAAGGAAGTAAAATACACAATTATCACAACGAATTAGACTGCAGGAACGTACTACAGATTGGCCAAAACGTTATCATGGAGGAAGCAACAGGAAACTAGGCCCCCCAAGCTCCTGTGTAATTAAAGAAATAGCCTGGACCCCAGTGGATAGATGTATATCGCTTCAATGTCAATTGTTAGATTTGATTCCCCAATTGGGCAGCACTTGGTGAAGAAGCCTGAGTGTGCCAATAGCTACACTAACAATTCATTTAAGATAATCAGTACAGCTCGTAACATGACTCACTCACCCTTGCTGGAAGCGACATACATCCATATTCAAGAGTTCATTCTCTGCAGGCAAAAATAATATTTTCAAGCTCTCTACTTAACTGAATTATTCGGGGAGGAAATGATAATTATTCACTGATGTCTCTATGGTGATACCACATCTAGCGTGAACTCGCCAACCAAACAGCAACCTTTTCTCCTGTCTGTGTCAATTTTTGTGATTGTTTAAAATTTGGTATTCCTATGTTTGTCCTGATGAGTGCAAGATAAAAAGCTTCAGCAGCATGTCTCTCTTCTCAGCAATATTCAAATACTACTAACTGACTGAATGAGAATATTAGTAGGTGAATAAGGCGAAGCTATTCTCCTGGCAGGATGATTAGGAGTCAAAGGACACTGATTTAAGATAATCACGCCAAACGCCAGAGGGGAAATCAGCAGATTTGTTTAATGCAGTAAATGATGATACAGGAAGGGATTGCCTGAATGATAGTGGATACAGACACAGTAGCAACTCTCAGAAGGGAACTGAATAATACAGAGAGACAGGGAAAGGATTGCAGGGCTGCAAGGAGCAGGGAGTGGGATTAATTAAATACCTTTTCAATGAGATAGCACAGGCACAATGGACTGAATGATGCAACAGAGAGGGAAGCCATCCAATGTTTTGAAGAATCTGAAGCCGTTGTGTTTATTTTGTACTGTGACAGATACTGGCTATCAAGTCATACCCCTTGGGAAATTAAGGATCCCAGACAATGGACAAGGGGCAGTTTGGGCTTGTGTGAGATCTAAAAACACGAGCATTATGGCGAAGTTACTCCATCAGTGCTGGTGGAATTATACCCAGCATATATCATCAACATTAGAACAAAGGAGAGGAAAGTAGCGTGTGTGCGTGCATGTGTGCTCGTGTGTGGGTGCATGTGTGGCGTAGTGGGAAGGCAGGAGAAAGAGGAGGAGGAAAACTGCACTTGTTTTTGTATTTTAAAGAGTGAAGTAGGTTTTCCGTCATCTTTACAAAGCTCATTACGATCCTCGGCCAGGGCCCAGATCTTGGGGAGAGATCCACTTAGTGACCAATAATGTTTTGTTTAAGGTAATTAAAGTTTAATTTTCAAGATGCTAGTGAAGTGAATAAAGCCACTAGAGTCCACAGGTTTGGAACAATAAAAAAAAATTAGCTTTACTATACAAGTTCCCTTTTGAGAGTTGCTGAGTCTGTAGCCACTATCATTCAGGCAATCCCTTCCTGTATCATCATACAATAATTTACAATATCTGCCCTGTACTCTAACATTCAGGGAAAGAATAAGGTACATGTCAATTAACAAGCAAACTGTGGTTGGACACAACACACTACACAATCGATGATAGATGCGACCAAAACAGATTCCATGGATTTCTCAACAACTCAGACGTTTCTCATGTTGTGAGCCAACAAATCTCAGTAAAACTTGGTCTTTCTCACATGGGATCTTTCCCAATCTAATCTCGTCTTGCCTTAGAATTCTCTCAAAAAATTAGTCCTATTTGGATGGCTTCAATGATAGTCCAACTCGCAGGATTTCAACTGGATTGCCATGTACACTTTAGGCACGAGATCACAGCACAACTTCAGCTCTTCTGGCCACACCAAGCAGTAATTTACTGCTCCAAAAGGGGTAGTTCTGCCCAAACGGCCCACAGTATGGAATCACCTATCTTGGATTGCCTTTATGAATCTTCTCAGCTTTCCTCAAGTTCAGTCTGTTAACTGCAGCTCATGCCATGCTTTTAAAGCTAACTGGGACCTTTTCACATGCCTGTCCTTTATCTATGGCACATTTCCAAGCTGACAAAAAAAAACCTGACTCAAATTGACGATGCTGTTCACTGACCCTTGAACTGATCTGGTGACCTACCAAAACACTTCAAAAGAGTCCTGCCTCTGTTACAAGGCAGGAACAAATGTAACAAGCATTGAAACATCCTGTACTTTAAATGTTAACAGTCTACATAGACTGTTAACCTCCATAGTACACAGAATGAATGGATTTCAATAACAAGCTGATGTGATGACATACTTACCTTACAACCGAAGTACAGGGACAGTAACTGAAATCTAGTTATCCAACAACAGGCAATGCCTGAAAACCATTGTGAAATGCCACGCTGGTCCGGGTCCAGGGTCCGTTTCAGGTTCAAGGTCTTCATTGTTTGTTTTCCTTCCGCTCAGTTTCCTCCTCCAACCCCCCCAGTCTTCTTCCGTCATGTCTGCTGTGCTTGGATTGTGTCTCTCAGAGCCTCCACATCGTGCTCCTGTCGTGGAGCAAAATCCTCCTCCCAGTCTTCTGGGGAAACTATTTCCTTTGAGTTGGTTCTTCTTCACCAGGCGCCAATCAAATGCAGATGATTGACGGCAATGGGACGACAGAAACACACGGCTGCTGGAGAATGCAATGTTGCTACACTAGCGTCAGGGCCACTACCAGTACGTATGGCAGTGCCTGGAGAGGGGGAACCGACTCTGGAGACTGCTCCTCAGTTGGCAGTTTAATGTTTCTAACAAGGACCGTAGAACAGAAGCATGTGCTTTCGAGTTAACCTGGGTCCCATTCTCTTTGCTTCATGATTTTTTATTACAGTCAGGATCTTTAGTAGTTTCAAGTAGCGTACAGGTTGGTCAGCCAAAATCCCAGAAAACCTGAAATGGGGCACAGTCTCAATCCCAAAGGGGGCAGATTAGGGATATTACAACAACCTCATTCTGGGCTCTTCCTTGCCTTAAAATTTGTGTTGTTGTCCCTTTAAAAAAAATAAATTCATTGACTCAACTCACGCGTTTGTAAATAAGGAGATAAGCATTCCTCTCAATGGGCCCATTTAACAGACTAGCTTATGAATGGGAAAAAGGGAATCATTATTCTGCTTTTTAAGTGCCTGTCTCGAGTAGGAAACTACATTGGACGTGACAAAAGCTGCTGTTCTGATATGGACCTAATGTCGGTTTTAAATTCCAATCGAGGCATTGAAAGAACACACCAGCTCTTCCCCGCACTGCAATCCTATAGCTTATCTCTTGGAAGCCCAAAATGAACATTGTTGCACTACCTTTGGCCACAGGCTTTAAAGTTCCATTGAAATACAAACTGAGGATGCTCCTCTGAATGCACAGTAATACGTTTTTAGCATAACAATAGTGCACTTCCATAGTCAGAGATCAACTGTACAATATGGTGTGGCTCGATATCCTGCATTCCATAATGGTGCTGTTACCGGTTACAGCCCAGCCTTGGTAGCATTGCAGTTTAAGGGCTAAGTGACACCATCCTTTCCAGAAACGCCAAGATCCACTGGAAAACATGGGGCTGGATTTTACAATCCACGACTCCTTTCACAGTCATTCTCTATCCAATCAGAATACCCCAGAACTGCTCAAGCTATGGGCAAACTCCACAGGCAATATCACTTAACAAACTCCTCTCATCTCCTTGGACCCTGGCCTGGACCTGGTTTCTTCAAGGAGGGGACAACTCTCAAACAGAAATATTATTTAAAACCAGTGTCTACTTGGATGACCGACATTGAAAACCACTGAGTTGAGATTGAGCTGAAGCAGCCAGATATTACACACATTGAGCTGCAAGCCCAATTATTGCAACACTTTTTTTTGTTTATTCAGTCATAGCTTGAGTTTCCTCCGGGTGCTTTGGTTCCCTCCCACAGTCCAAAGACGAGCAGATTAGATGGATTGACCATGATAACTGCAGGAGACTGGCATGGGTAAGATGCTCTTTGAGAGTTGGTGCAGACTCAGTGGGCTGAGCAGCACTGTATGGTTCCACAATTTAGGCTTCACTGGCTAGGCCAGTATTTATTGCCTATTTCTAACTATCCTTCAGAAGGTGATGGTCCTCTTGAACCGCTACAGTCCATATGGTGTACGTACAGCCATAGTGTTGCTAGTGAGGGAGTTGCAGGGTTTTGACCAAGTGAAGGAACGGCAATAATATTTCCAAGTCAAGATGGTAAGTGACTTGGAAGGGAACCTCCAGGTGATGGTGATCCCAGGTATCTGCTTGTCCTTGTCCTGTGTTTGAAAGGTGCTATCTAAGAAGCCTTTGGTGAGTTCTGGCTGTGCACCTTGTAGAT
Organism: Carcharhinus amblyrhynchos; assembly: GCF_965287045.1. Lineage (NCBI taxonomy): Eukaryota > Metazoa > Chordata > Chondrichthyes > Carcharhiniformes > Carcharhinidae > Carcharhinus > Carcharhinus amblyrhynchos. The sequence goes on along the minus strand of NC_137344.1, from coordinate 42,142,758 downwards.
GATACAATGGTCAATGGTGGAGGAAGTGGGGGTTTATGGAAAGAGTGCCAATCAAATGGAATGGTTTGTTCTGGATGGCATTGAGCTTCTCAAGTGTTGTTGGAGCTGCACTCACCATTGCAAGTGGAGAATATTCCGTTGACTCCTGGTTTATGCCTTGTAGATGGTGGACTGGCTTTAGGGTTTGGTTTAGCTTAGTTCATTTATTAGTACCACAAGTAGGCTCATATTAACAGAGTAATCCGAGTTACTCGCCACAGGATGCCTACCCAGCCTCTGACTGCCCTTGCAGCCACAGTATTTATATGTCTAATCCAGGTCAGTTGCTGATCAATGGCAACACCCAAGATGTTGTCCTAAACAGAACTCAGTTCCAACATTTCCAAACCATTCCTTGGACTCAATAAAGAAAGGAACGTTAAAAAAATACATCACAAGAGAAGGTCGCCAACTCCACTGCTCAAATGTCAATGCAATCATTTCTGTGTTCACAGGGGGAAGAGTCCAATCACAATCCCTCGAGTTTTTCATTTTGTATTGCAACATGAAAGGTGAGTGATTCCCTATACACAGCACATTGGTTTCAAACAAAACCATTTCTAGGACAATGGACTGCATAAAATGTGCATCATGGAGTCTCACAAGAAGGTTAAATCAATATTCCCATTGACATTCATGAATCTCAGTCAAGCAGGTACGACAACAAATCCTGCCCTTCCAATTCAGGATCTAACTGCCAATAAATAAATTTTTTTTAAAAACGCATTTCTGGACATCCAAAATTGAACAGCAAAGTAATGAGCAGAACATATAAGCATAACTCAGTAACTCAATTGCCTAGGTTTTGGGGTGCAAAATTACCATGGGGTTCGATAGCCAGAAATGACTGCAGTTTGGACACATGTGTTAAGCATTAATCTGTAGCCCAGGACTGGGAATCCAGTATTTCAAGATTGTGATTCTTGTGTGCCTAATCTGTGGTGCAAGGTGAGAAAGATACCTGTGGGTCACTGCTGGTCTTTCTCAAAGCCGTGTGTGAGGTCTCCATATGATGTGACAGGCTCCCTGACGAGTGGAATCCATTCACTATAATACAAACACAAGCAGCGTCATTACAGAAGACAGATCTAATCTGGTCCACATAACGTCTGATCTAAGATATGGCCAAACATTTTTGGAATTCACTAACTTAAAGACATTGATTACCTCCCACCCTTTGTTTGATTTGATTCATTATCGTCACATGTAGTAGTATACAGAGAAAAGTTTCGTTTCTCGCATGATTTATGGACAAAGTAGACATTCACGGAGAAGGAAAGGAGAAAGAGCAGAATGTACTGTTACATTCATAGGTAGTGTGTAGAGAAAGATCAACTTAATAAGGTAGGGCCATTCAAAATTCGATGGCAGCAGGGAAGAAGCTGTTCTTGAGTTGATTCGCATGTGTTCAGAATTTTGTATCTTTTTCCCGACAGTAGATGATGAACTGGACTGGCAGTTCCAATCACACAGGGCAGCCAATAAATCGCAACAGGAATGATGTGGAGTTGCTGGCATTGGACTAGGGTAGGCACAGTAAGTAGTCTCACAACACCAGGTTAAAGTCCAACAGGTTTATTTGACAGCACAAGCTTTCGTTCATCAGGTGAGTCAGGAAGAATTGTGGAGTTTCCATATTCTCCCCACGTCTGCACGTGCTTCCTCCGGGTGCTCCAGTTTCCTCCCACACCTCCAAGATGTGCAGGTTAGGTGGACTGGCCATGCTAAATTGCCCCTTAGTGTCAGGGGGACCAGCAGGGTAAATGCATGAGGTTACAGGGCTGGGGCCTGGGTGGATTTATTGTCACTGCAGGCTTGATGGGCTGAATGGCCTCCTTCTGCAGTTCAGGAATCCTATGATCTAATCAGTTGGAGAGGAACAGTAGCAAGTAATAATCAAGGAGTTGTTTGTTTCCTTTTGCTTTCCCTACTTGTCTCACACTGTAAGGAATTGGTATTTGTCTGAGTGTACTCGTTACGTATTTGTATTAGTTCTTATCTTACTGAAGCTGTTGTATTCATGTATTCTCTGGAAGTGATGTCATAAACCGTTAGCATGGGAAACGGGCAGAGAGAAGAAAGAGCCACATAAGAGAACACACACCTGTAAATAAAGCCCCATTGTCTCAAACCCTCCATGCTCCTTAGCATCATTCTCTAATATACTACACCCAAAGTCCTAATAAAGTACAGTACCTGCTGTTCTGTAGCTTTTTACTGGTGAATGGGACACTAAACAAGCTAGTGCTCGTAGATCCAAGACCCTACAGAAGAAATGGTTCCCACAGGATCTCTGGAGGAGGCAAATTTTCTCGAAAGACTCAGACACTTTGGCAAAGGTGAAGGATGCTGTGTTCTAGCCAAGATATGCTGCAATTATAACTTGCAGAAAACTATAAAATATGTGGCCGGCTGCAAAAGGTATGGCTGTTAATTCCAGTTACGAATTCAACCTTCCTCCGTCAGCCCATTATGTGATATCACTCAATTCCAATCACACAAGGCAGCCAATAAATCACAACAGGAAGGAGTGTGGAATTTCCACATTCTCCCCATGTCTGCGTGTGTTTCCCCGGGGGCTCCAGTTTCCTGCCACATATAAAAGTTAGGTGCATTAGCCATGCTAAATTGCTCCTTGGTGTTAGGGAAATTAGCAAGGTGGATATGTGGGGTTACAGGGATAAGGCCTGGGTGAGGTTGTCAGTGCAGGTTCGATGGGCTGAACGGTCTCCTTCTGCATTGTAGGGATTCAGTGATCTAATCAGTTAGAGGGGAACATTAGCAAGTGACAAATGAAGGAAGTGTTTGTTTCTTTTTGCTTTTCCTACTTTTCTCACACTGTAAGGAATTGGTATTTACTCCACTCAGTGAGAAGCTAGTGAGCTGGTGTTTGGTGAGTATCTGGTAAGTGGTTATGGTCTGTTTCAGTGCTAAGGGTTAAAATAGTATACAAACTGTTGGTTAGTTAATAAAGTAAAAACAACAGGGATCCTCAACCTGTTACAATTTATAAATGATTTGGATGAAGGGACTGATGAAATGGTTGTTAAAGTTGCTGATGACAAAGAGACAGCTAGGAAAGTAAGTTCTAAAGAGGACTTGGAGGCTACCAAAGGATATAAATAGATTATATGAGTGGGTAAAGATCGAGAAAATGGAAGAATAATGTGGGAAAATGAGAGGTTGTCCATCTTGGCAGAATGAATAAAGCAGCAGCATATTATCTAAATGGCATGAGATTGTTGTGCCAAGATGCAGGGGGATCTGGGTACCCTGGTGCATAAATTGCAAAACATTGTATGCAGGTCCAGCAAGTAATTAGCAAAGCTAATAGAACGTTATCGATTATTACAAGGGGAGCGGAATACAGAAGTAGTGAGGTTCTGTTTCTAAAGGCATCTCCAGATCTGAGAGACCACATCTCGAGTACTGCGTATAGCATTGGTCTACCTATTTAAAGGAAGATGCAAATGCACTGGAAGCAGTTCTGAGAAGGCTTATTAGATTAATAATTGGAATGGGCAATTTGTCTTATAGAAAAAAAATTGGACAGACTGGCTTGTATCCATTGGAGTTTAGAAGAGCAAGTGGTGACTCCATTGAAACATACAAGATCCTGAAGGCTTTTGACAGGGTGGACGTGGAAAGGATGTTTCCTTTTGTGGAAAAATCTAGAACTAGGAGTCATTTTCTAAAAACGAGGAGTCACCCATTTAAGATAGAGATGAGGAAGAAGAACTTTCTCTGAGGGTTATGAGACTTGGAAACTTTCTTCCTCGAAAGGTCGAGGCAGTCTTTATAAGGCAGAACGAGATAGATTCTTGATAAGCAGGGAGTGAGAAGTTATTGGGGGTAGACAGAAAGTGTGAAGCTGAGGTTAAAATTAGATCTGCCACAATCTTACTGAATGGCTGAGCAGACTCAAGGGGCCTATTTCTGCTCCTAATTTCTATGCCTGGATAAATGGAGTCAAATACTGACAATATACTCGCTACCTTTTATACAGGATACACTTGCAGTAAAACTGCATTTGAAACTGAATCAAGAGTATTTTTAAGTGATAAAAATTTTGTGACGTAAATACACCTCAGCATTAGACATTTCTCAGACAGTGCAGCTTAAAGTTTCAATTCCTACGTTAGTAACTAATAAAGAGAATGCTGAACAGCGATTAACTTCTTCATTCCACAAACTACTCCCAGAAATCAATCTTTCAAGTCATGCTATTAGATGATCTTAGTCTTTCTAAAGAGAGACTTCAATTGCTTACAATCACCCTGCAATCAGGCCCCAATGTGTTCGGGCTGAAGTTTTAAAGAAATGTTGACAATGAGTCATCCTTCTTAATTGGCACATTTACAATTATTTTAGTTTTTTTTTTAATCTCAATTTTCTTGCTTTCTTTCCTGAAGTTGCTGGCTTGCACAGAGTGTAGTTTCACAGTCTGAGGGCAGTCATTTGAAGCCAGCATTCTGCAAGCTTATTGTTCCTGATATTTCCAAATATCTGCTAAAATCCTATTCTTTGTTTTACTCGGGCAGGTGGTATTGAGTTCACAAACTTCTCTGTAAAACTGTATGACATTCTGCCTGCATTACAATTCCAGAGTTATTCCCGCATTGCTTTCTTCCCCCATTCACAAATGTTGTCCAGATAGTCATTCAGTCCTCTCTCATCATGTAGTAGTAATCCCTGCTGAGCGTGTGAGAAACTGAGCTGTCCAGACCCCTGACATTGTCGCTCTTCAAGAAATAAATTGGTAGCGCAGCTCTCCTTACAGAAGGAAAAGAAAAAAAAACTGAGCTTGGCAGCCAGTAATTGTTAGACGTGAAGAATCGGGCCACGTGATACAGTGACAAGGACAATGAGCTCTCTATAGCGCTGACTCCAACTGGTCTGCAGTCATGGTTAGGGTGGTGAGATACAGCAAGATGGATCGGGGAAATGCTTTTAGTACTTTCAGTGCAAGGTTTAGCTTTTGTGAAAGGACATATATATATAATAAATACATACATACAAACACAGCATCAGCTTTTCACACATTAATTTGGAAAAAATGACCTATTTATTATTGAGAGCGAGAGTAGTTCTGACAAAGTCATCAATCTGAAACAACGGGTGGAATTTTCCCAACACTTGTCAGGCTGTGACTGAAAACCAGCACTTAGTGTGCAGAAACTCCGAGGGCGTGGTTTACATCAGCGCTCCAGCGCAGGGGGCCTGCTAAGAGCTGGCAGGGCCAGCTCCACAGACATCAAAGTGCCATCTCTGAAGGACACCCAATCTGCGTTTGTCTAAAGTTTGCCCAAACTCCCAGACAGACATGGACAACCATCCCCATAATCCCCCTACCACATAAGGATTGGGGGCTGGTGGATATGATTCCCATCCCCATTCTCCTGCTCTCCCCATAACCTTTGATCACATTATTGTTCAAGAATTTATCTATCTCTGCCCTAAGGACACTCAATGACCTGGCCTCCACAGCCCTCTGTGGCAATGAGTTCAACAAACTCACCACCCTCTGGTAGAAGAAATTCCTCCTCATCTCAGTTTTAAAGGAGCGTCCCTTCACTCTGAAGTTGTGCCGTCGAGTTCTAGGCTCTCCCACTAGTGGAAACATCCTCTCCACGTCCACTCTATCTAGGCCTCTCAGCATTCTGTAAGTTTCAATTAGATCCCCGCTCATCCTTCTAAACTCCATCAAGTATAGACTCAGACTCTATCACTCCTCATATGACAAACTCTTCATTCCTAGGATCATTCTTGTGAACCCCCTTTGGACCCCCTCAAAAAGCCAACACACCCTTCCTTAAGAAGGGGGCCCAAAGCTGCTCATAATATTCCAAATGTGGTTGGGCCAGAGCCTTGTACAGCCTCAGTAGTACATCCTTGCTCCCAACCACACACAAGGCGGGGGAGAGCACCCCACTGCCACAGCCCCTTTAATACTGTCCTCTGGGCAGTGCCAAGGGGCAATGCCCAACTTTGTTTCTTAACTCCAGGGCCTCCAGGCACCTCTGCACTCCTGGCATGGTCATCAAGACTGAGTCTCACTTATGAAAACCAGCGAGTAACTCTCGCTGGTGTTCCCTCACACCTGCTTGGTGGAAGATTCAATGAGGACTGAAGATGAGACATTAACTATGCTGAGTGTAAGGTAATGCATTCAAATTCTTGCAAATCAGGTTCTCACTCTCCCTAGGTGGGAACCTGATTGCGTCAAAGGGGAAGGCGTGGAAAGATCACAATTGGAAATCCCACTGGCACAAATCCTGTTTCTGGCCCTTTGCAAGATCTAGCACATGGCCTGATTTGTGTCTGCAACTAACGTGACTACTAAATCCCACTTATTAACTTGGTTTCTCTCTCCTCAGATTTGCTCATTTAAATAGGCTCTCATCCCTGGAAAACATATGTTCACAAAACTGAGCCTGATTGAATGGGAATACCTAAAAATTGGAACCAGTCAGTTGGCTACCAGAAATACAAATGTCAAGCTTTACGAAGTCAACATTGAGAAAACTTGAGAAATGGAGTCAAGCAACAGGGAATTAAGAATGCATGACCATAATTAGCCAACAAAACTTAAAATTTGCTTTGATTTGCCTTCCCAAACTTGTTAACTTAATTTAATTTAATGGCAAGGTGAATCTAGGTGGCTGCTGTGAAAGACCTGAACATCATCTGTCTTGTCGAGCTCTAAATGTTCCATAGAAATCAGCTTTGTATACCAGGATAGACAAATCTCTAAGTCACCTGCTTTGGCCCAGTCGTTTTCTGGGGTGTGGCTGCTGTCACATGCTAATTACTTGCCCCTGGGCCAAGATAAGTCAAGGCAAGAGAATAAGGCTGACGATGTCAAACTCTCATTCACTACAATCCAATTCATCTGCAAGTCACATTCATCATCTTTATATTGTTTGACATCCCCAAGTCATGTGCTAATTAGCAATGACATATCAGGAGGCACAGACTGAGGCATGGGAGTTGTAGCCATGAAGCTATAGATAGGTGACTCAGGCCATAGGATGGTTTTTTATTGGATGGAAGCATAAGCGGAACTTGGCAGCCCATTGAGTGACTGAGCAGTCCTGTTGAGGAACACACCTTTCACCTCCCCAGGACAGGACAGGGGCTGGGTCAAATGCCTGAAATATTGTCTACTCCACCACCTTGGACAGCAGGCCACAGCTTTCAGGGATCCCTTCAATACAGTTGCAAGTCAATTTCAAAAAAGAATACAAGTGACACTTGTTACCATTGGCGTTTGGGACACGCATGCCCACATGGATAACTCGACTGTCAACAGCCAAGAAAAGATCTGTTTTTGTTGGAAGAGAGCTGACCAGACAAAAGATCTAAACTCAGGCTCTCAGAGAGGTTCCTCTCCCTAAGGAGGGTGAGTTCAATGAAATTGGTGCAGGTTACACATGCTTTTCAAGTGGCCACAGAAAAGAAGAATGGCGCAAAGCTGGTCTCAGTTTTGTTGTCATGAATCATCCTGTGGACTTGTTTTCCAAGGAGGATAAGTGTGAAAACAGTTGAGTGAAAGAAAGAGCAAGGGTAAGTTCTGAAACTTATTTTCAGTGGTCAATATTTATTCAAAGCTCAATTACCTGTAGGCAAGGAATTCATCTGTGATATTGGACTCTTTGGTGTCCCTGGTGCGCTCGCCGGCCTTTCCCAGGTCGTTTCTATAATGAAAGAAAGAAAAGGCTTCAATCTACAAAAATAAGCGTAAATCTGTTCAAAAATACTGGCACAAGACATCAGTTCAAGAGGTCGTTTTAAAGCTTCACTTCTCTTTTGTTTATCCTGACTAAACCAACTGAGATTTCTGGAAATAAAATTTAATTTTATGCAAAGCATTATTTATCATCAATTTATTTTTGGGCAATGAACATTTCTAGCAAATAAAAACCTTTGGAACCTTCATGGAGTTCCATGCAAAGCAGTACGCAAATAAGTACACTTATTTGGAAGAAGTTCAGAGAGAAGTTTTGCTGGGCTGATTCCTGGAATGAGGAGTTTGTCTCAAGAGGAGAAGATGAATAGGATAGGCCTATACTCATTGGAATTTAGGTGAACGAGAGATGATCTTATTGAAACATATTGGCCAGGATTCTCCCAGCCAACTTCGCTGCTCGAACAGCGGAAATCAGTGCGGACCTGATTACCAAATGGAAATCACTATTTCCATATGATTAGCCAGACCGGGATGGTATTCTCCAGGCTTGTGAGCATCCCTGTCCCCCCGTCAGAAGAAGTTCCCACCAGCAAGGTTTACAACTGCTCTGCACCAACAGGGAACAGGCACGCTCACCCTGCTGGTGGGGATAGAGGCCACCCTGGGAGGTCAGGGGCAGGGCAGTATGCCCCTGGGCAGTGCCAGCCTGGCACCCTGGCACTGCCCATTGGGGGGTAGGGCCCACTGTCCGTCAATCATGGTAGGACCCGCTGCACATTCTGCAATGGGTTGGTGGTGGTGGTGGTGGGGGTGGTGGGGGGAGGAGGGGGAGAGGTGATCACAGCTGGCCAATAAGCATGCACCTATCTCCCCACTGACGGCGAACCACTATGCTGCTGGCCTCTCCAGTGGGATACATAAGAACATAAGAAATAAGAGCAGGAGTAGGCCATCTAGCCCCTCGAGCCTGTCCCGCCATTCAATAAGATCATGGCTGATCTGAAGTGGCTCAGTTCCACTTTCCCGCTTTCTCCCCATAACCCTTAATCCCCTTGCCTACCAAAAACCTATCTACCCACATCTTAAATATATTTAGCGAGGCAGCCTCCACCACTTCAACTGGCAGAGAATTCCAGAGATTCACCACCCTTTGAGTGAAGAAGTTCCTCCTCAACTCTGTTCTAAACTGCGCCCCCCCTTATCTTGAGGAGTGCCAAGGAATGAGGCGCTCCCCACCCCACATACCAGTATGAATCTCGTTGAGTCACTCCATGATGCCCAAAGCACTGGAGATTCATTCAGCTAAGTACACCCAAGAAAAGGTAGGAAATACTCCTGTTTTCCTGCCTGATGGGCATTTAATTTTTCTGCAGAAATTCTGGCCATAGAATTTGGAGTGGGCTTGACAGGATAAATGCTGAGAGGATGTTCCCCCTCACAGGTGAATCCAAAATTAGGCTTGAAAATAAGAGACCTCCCATTTAAAATGGGGATGGGAAGGAATTTCTTCTCTCAGAGGGTTGTTACTGTTTGGAATTCTCTTTCCCCGTGGAGGCTAGGATGTTTAATAGATTTAAGACTGAGTTAGACATATTTTTGATCGACAAGGAAGTCAAGAGTTATGGCAGCAAACAGCAAAGTGGAGCTGAGATCACAATCACACCAGCCATGATCTTAGTGAATGGTGGAACAGGCTTGAGATGTTGACTCTCCTGTTCCTAGTTCTTGTGGGCTAGATTCTGCCTTCAACTCTGTACTCTATTGCCTCTTTTTCCTTGTCAACTTTCCTTCCTCTCTCCCAAAGGCTCAATAGTATAACAATGCTTGCCTGGCAATGCCATGCCAACACTAACATTTTTCATGTAAGAGCTTTAGTCTACATAGGACCATAGGCATCTCTCTCCACTAGCACTAGACAACTGCTTACATATAGCTTGACGAGCGCCACTTGACAGGCCTGGGGCAAGTCAAGGAGATAGGCCTCCATGAACCATCACAGGAAGTACAGGCATCAAACCCACGCCATTGGTGTCATTCTGCATCACATTCTGGCCATCTATCCGTAAGCGGCCTATCCTCTGAGAGAGATAGTTACACCATTCCTGATCTCCAGAGACAAACAAACAATCTGAAAAACTGACATTTGCTTGGCAATAAGGCCGATCATATTGTCCTCACTTTTACCCTGACTGAGATTTGTTGACCAAACATATCATCAGGCTTTGCCTAGCTATGGACCATTCTGCCATTCCTGTCCCAGTGTTTACACTGTCAGTTGGCCTTGCTGCATGTTTCTGAGTTGCATTTACTGTTCTGCAATGCAACTATGAGACTCCTCACCTGGATTACCACAAACTCAAAACTTGCACTTTACCATAATATACTTTAATTTTCCCAAATGCGAGTTTGAAGGAAATAAATATTCTGACAGTTCTCATTATTTAAAAACTTTAAAAAGAGAGAGTGTATTACTATTCTTTATTTTAAGGTAAAATCAGTTTAATGAAGCTTCACAGCGAAGACTTACTCTACCAATTACATTGCTTAATTTGTCAAATTTATGCCAGTATGTATTAGAATGGGTTGAAGTAGTTCCCTTTCAACTACGCTACATGTATTTAGTGTCAAAGTATCACATTATCCCCAGCAGCAAAACTGAGATATATTGACGCTAATTGAGTTAATGAAACAGAGCTTTAAAAAAAATAGATGTTTGCAATGCAAAGATTAGTGCTTACTGATTCCCCAAGCAAAGCTCTGAACTAACCAAAATTAAAATGGAAGCTGCCCAATTATTTAATTTCAAAATGGAGAAATGGAGACTAATTGCCTCGGGGATTGCTTTAACAGAATTTGCCAGCCGGAGAAGCCACAGAACTGGATGGTGTTTTTTTTTATTTATACCCTGCCCAGCGTAAACCTTCACCGACTTCAACAAAGTGCAAAATCAGACACAATGCAAAACGAACGCTGAACCGAGTCACTCCACTTTCCCAACAGCAGGTGGGTGAGGAGCAAAGTGCCCCCAGCTTAATCACCAATGGAAATTAGGTCAGACAGTTTAATCTGGCAACATGTCAGATCGAGGAGTTTTATTGCAGGTGTTCACTGAAGTATATACGGCACAAACAGTTGAAACTAAGCACGATCAGAAATACTTGGAAATCCCTGCTCATCAGCATCCTGTGCAATTATTTGCACTGTGATGTTGTCAAGCAAGAATGATGAAACAAAAGGGATTCCAAGCACTTTCAATTATGTATTTCACTGTGGGAGAATTCTCGTGGTTTACATATTTCACTGGTAAGATGTCTCACAACACCAGGTTAAAGTCCAATAGGTTTATTTGGCAGCATGAGCTTTCGAAGCACTGCTCCTTCATCAGGTGAGTGGAGAATTGGGTTCACAAACAGGGCATACATAGATACAAACTCAATTACAAGATAATGGCTGGAATGCGAGTCTTAACAGGAACAGACAATGCAAGTGGAGTTCTTCTTGGAGAACAGCTACCACGACACCATTCAATCCTGCCACAGCAACCTCTGGAAGACAGGCAGGATCATCGACATGGATGCCATCATTTCACATGACAACATCATTTACCAGGTACATGGTGCACACTCATGCAACTCAGCCAACATTGTCTACTAATACGCTGCAGCAAAGGATGCCCCAAAGCATGGTACATTGGCGAGACCACACAGACGCTACAACAATGGACGAATGGACACCACTTGACAATCGCCAGGTAGGATTGTTCTTTTCCTGTTGGGGAATACTTCAGCAGTCAAGGACATTCAGCCTCTGATCTTCGGGCAAGAATTCGCCAAGGCGGCCTTCAAGACACACGACAACGCAGAATCGCCAAGCAGAAACTGATAGCCAAGTTCCGCACGCATGACGATGGCCTCCACCGGGATCATGGGTTCATGCCACGCTACCTGAACCCCTACGACTTGCCTGGGCTTGCAAAATCTTACAAACTGTGCTGGCTTGAGACTATTAACACCTCTTTAACCTGTGCTTAATCCTCTCTCCACTCGCATTGTCTAGACCTGTTAAGACTTGATTACCTGCTAAAACTCTTTTTATACTCACTTGCAGGGAGCACTGTACTTAGTACAACATTAACCCTTTATGTACCAGACCCTTCTACGACATATAACTTGACTGTGCCTGAACACACTCTTCTTTGAAGGTAGTCCCCAAATTAATTTGCAGATTTCCCTTCTAACCTCCAATTCCAATTTCTTCAGCCCAGACCCATTCTTTTGCCATTGAAGTTGGCTTTCCCCCATTTATTTATTTTTACTGTAGATTGCAGTGTCCTTTACCGTAGTCAACCTCAAACTTCTGATACAATGATCACCAACCCAAAAAGTCTTCCGTACTATTGCCAGAATATGTTATCAGGGCCTATAGTCTTTATGATGTCCAGTGCCTTCAGCCGTTTCTTGATATCACATCAACTGAATTGAATTGACTGAAGACTGGCATCTGTGATGATGGGAACCTCAGGCAGGAGAGTGAGATAGATCCTCCAGTCGGCACTTAGGGCTGAAAAGTTGGTTAAAAATGCTTCAGTCTTGTCTTTAGCACTCATGTGCCGGGCTCCCCCATTATTGAGAATAGGGAATAGGGACATTTGTGAAGCTTCCTCCTCCACTGAGTCGTCTGATTGTCCACCACCATTTGCCACTGGATGTGACAGGACTACAGAGCTTAGATCAGATCTGTTGGCTGTGGGACCATTTAACTCTGTGTACTGTATGCTGCTGCCACTGTTGTGCACAAAAGTGTTGTAGCTTCACCAAATTGAAACTTCATTAGTTTGCCAGATGGTGCTCCTGTCATGCCATTCTTTATTCTTCATTGAGCCAGGTTTGATCCCCTGGCTTAGTGGCAATGCTAGAATGGTGGATATGCTGGGCCAGGAGGTTACAAATTGTGGCTGAATATCATTCTGCTGCTGCTAATGGTCCACAGCACCTCACGGATGTCCAGTTTGGAGTGGCTAGATCAGTTCAAAATCTATCCAATCGAGCAGAGTGATAGTGCCACACGACATGGTGGATAGTATCCTCAGTGTGAAGGTGGGGCTTCATCTCCACAAGGACTATGCTGTGGCACTCTTCCCAATACTGTCATGGACAGATGCACCTGTGACTAGATTTGTAAGGAAGAGGTCAGGAAGGTTTTTCTCTCTTGATGGCTGCCTCACCTCTTACCACGAACCCAGTCTAGCAACAATGTCCTTCAGGACTCAGCCAATTTGGTCAGTAGTGGCACCACCGAGTCACTCTTAGTGATGAACATCGAAGTCCCTCAGCCAGTGTACATTCTGTGCCTTTGCCATTTGTAATAGGACACAGGTTTAAGGTGCTGGGAAGCAAGTACAGAGGAGATGTTAGGGGTAAGTTTTTCAGTCAGAGGGTGGTGAGTGAGTGGAATTGGCTGCCGTCAGTGGTGGTAGAGGCGAACTCGCTTGGGTCTTTTAAAAGACTTCTGGATGAGTATATGGGATTTAGTGGGATTGGGAGTTACAGATAGTTCTATGGCTTGGTTGGTATGGATGTGATCGGTGCAACTTGTGGGCCGAAGGGCCTGTTTGAGCTGTAGTGTTCTATGTAATACTGCTTCAAATTGTTCAACATGGAGGAGTATGGATTCATCAACTGGGGGAGGGAAATCTTAATCAGCAGGACCATGTTTGACCTCATCGCACAAGGCTTCAAGAGATCCAAAGTCGACATTAAGGACTCCCAGGGCAACTCCCTCCTTGGTGTATGCCACTGTGCCACCATCTCTGCTAGGTCTGTTCTATCAATAGGACATGGCATACTCCAGGATGTGATAGTTAATTTTAAAGTTTATTAATCACAAGTAAGACTTACATTAACACTGTAACTAAATTACTGTGAAATTCCCCTAGTCGCCACACTCTGCCACCTGTTTGGGTCAATGCGCCTAACCAGCATGACTTTCAAAGTCTGTGACATTGTCTATCAGGTACAATTCCATGTGTATTACTATGTCAGGCTTTAGCTCGACTAGGGTGTGCAACAACTCTTCTAAGTTAGGCACAAACCCCTCAGATGTTAGTAAGGAGAACTTTGCAGGATCAACAGGGCAGGATTTTCTATTGTTGTTGCTACTGCCTAGGTCAGGTAGTCTATCGTTTTCAGTCCTTTTAGATTTTATAGTGGTTTTCAACAACTGAATGGCTTACTAGGCCATTTACCACATTGCTTGGTGTCACGTGTGGACCAGACCAGGTAGGGACAGCGGATTTCCTTCCTCAAAGAACATTAGTGAACCACGTGAGATTTTATGACAATTGACAATGGTTGATGGATTCATGGTCACCATTACTGAGGCTAGCTTTTCATTCCAGAAATAAAAGAATTCAAATTCCACCAGCCGCCTTGATTGGATTTGAACACATGTCCTGAGAGCATTAGCCTATGCCTCTGGATTACTAGTCCAGTGACATTACCATCAAACAACCTAAAAGGTTAAATTCCATAACAATGGACTTGTCATTTGCCAATATCCTCACAATTCCAATAGGCTTTGGGAGAGGTGGCTGTGTAGTGGTATTGTCACTGGGCTAATACCCAGAGTGTTACCATGGGGACCAGGTTCGAATCCCACCACAGCAGATGGTGAAATTTTAATTCAATAAAAATCTGGAAATAATCATGACCATGAATCAGTCAATTGTCTGAAAAATCCATCTGATTCACTAATGTCCTTTAGGGAAGGAAATCTGCTGTCCTGATCTGGTCTGGCCTACATGAGACTCCAGGCCCACAGCAATATGGTTGACACTTAAAATCGCTCTGAAATGGCTGAGCAAGCTACTCAGTTCAAGGGCAATTAGAGATGGGCAATAAATGCTGGTCCAGCCAGCGACACCCACATGCCCCAAACAAATACAAAAGAAACTCATCAGTAATCAGGAAAAGAAGCCTGCTTGACCTTTCCCCTCCCTAGGTTGTCCTCAACTAGATGCACTGTAAGCTTGGTTGAAAGCCCTGTCCTTTACAGAACAAGTGAACACTGAAAACGACCTTACGCTTCCCTCCACTGTGATATAATTGGATACAACATCCAGGACAAGTTACATCAGAACAAACAGAGGAAGGATGGGAGTTTGTCAGGAGAAAGGTTCTTGGGCAATCCCAGGAAATCCACCCTTGCATCTACAAAAGCCCTCAGTGGAACACTTGCCCGCTGAACAGGTACATGCCCTGCTAAAGCTCTGGAAATGACTGAACAAACAGTTCTGGCGCAGATAGATTGTCCTCATTTTGATGATCACAGCTGCACTTGGTGTTTTTTTTAAGAGAATACTCCAGTTTGTGGCCTTGGACTGGCCTCTGATGTACCTAGCCTGACCATACTGATAATCCTGTCCTTGCAATTTGTCAGCAGCAATTATAACCCTTTGGCCAGCAGTCAGTTCCACTGACAGAGGCAGGGCTGCAGGCACTCTTTTCTAATGAAAGGATAAATCCTTGACAGAGTGTTAGATATTTTTTAAATTAGTGCGTTTATATCATGTTGCTGCATTCAAGGCTATTATTTTCCACCTTCATCTGCTATTGCTTTGTTTTTGCTCCTCTAGCACGGGGCAGCAGAGTGGTTAGCACTGTTGCCTCACACATTCCACGGATCCAGGTTCAATCCCGGGCTCGGGTCACTATCTGTGCGGAGTTTGCACGTTCTCCCAGTGTCTGTGTGGGTTTCCTTCGGGTGCTCCAGTTTCCTCCCACACTCCAAAGATATGTGGGTATTTAAAATTGCCCCTTAGTGTCAGGGATATCAGCAGGGTAAACAAGCAGGGTTACAGGGATAGGGCCTGGGTGACATTGTGGTTGGTGCAGGCTCGATGGGCTGGATAGCCTCTTTCTGCACTGTAGGGAATCTATGATTCTACATGAAACATTTTTTTAAAAAAATCCTTCTTCTTTTCCTCAGTTAATTTATGGTGCGCTCTGTATTCTGCACTGTAGGGTTCTACAGTTCTATTGTACTGCTTGCTAAAAAAACACATTGCCTGGTAGTAGACGTTTACAAAGAGGTGATCGCGGAGCCTTTAGGCACCCATGTTTACATGGCTCTGTCTCCACGGCAACAACTTAATCTGCAACAATAATCACATTTTCGCTTTGCCTTTCTAACATTTGCATCCCTTTGGACAACTCAAACTTCTGGTAAGATGACCCATCAAAAACACCGCAGGTGCAAACCAACCTGTCCCAATGATCAGTGAATTCTACATGTGGCTTTATTTGAATCAAGAATTGATGTTGCTTTGCTTCTGTACTACTGGCATTTGGGTTTCATATCGCAGCTGCAAAGGTTTCCATGGCAACATGATGGGACACAGGTAGTAGTTAGTTTCCTAGGTTACTTAACAGCTATTAAAAGAGCCACAACGTAAAACGTAAAGAATTGTCACTGGTCCTTCACTAATACTCGGATTGCAAACTCTAGACTGGACTTATCCCAGGAGCTTTAATCTCTCAACCCTCCCCACCTCCTGGCCCCTTCCAACTATCCCATCATTTTTGCAACCAATAAATTGAAGTGCTCAAATAAATTGACAAAAATGTTTCAAAAAACTCCAGTGCCAGTTCTCCAGTTTTGCTTGCAGGGACATTAATGCTCAATTCCCAGAGAATCTGGTATAATCCTAAAGGAAACCCTAGCTAATTGGTGACACAGCGGTTAGCACTGCTATCTGTCAGTGCCAGGGACCCGGGTTCAATTCCCAGCTTGAGTCACTGTCTGAGCTGAGTCTGTAGATTCTCCCCGTTTCTACGTGGGTTTCCTCCAGGTGCTCCGGTTTCCTCCCACAGTTCGAAAGATGTGCTGGTTAGGTGCATCGGCCGTGCTAAATTCTCCCTCAGCGTACCTGAACAGGCATTGGAGCGTGGCAACTTGGGGATTTTAACTGTGACTTCATTGCAGTGTTAATGTAAGCTTACTTGTGACACTAATAAATCAACTTAAACTAAAGGCAACCCTAGCTAATACTTATACAAACAGGACATAAAGCTTTTCCAGGGCATCCAACTGAAATTATTCACCCTCAGCTTCTTAAATGTGCTGACCCCTGTTCAGGTACGTTTTTATTGATGTGAACTGGGGTGTTCAACTATTCTGTTTCCCATCCTTGTTGTCATTTGTGGTCTATTTTATATCTGTGTAGAGATGACATTGGTTACTGTGTGTTTTCACGTGTGCAGGAACTTCATTTAAATGCTTTAAAATATCTACTCCTTGCTTTAGCTCCAGCTTCCAATTTTCTTTTGAAAGGTCATTCGGCCCATCGAGTCTGCATCGATCCTCTGAAAGAACCCTATCTAGACCCACTATCTCTGTAACCCCATGCATTGGAGACTGCTACGCCATTTAATAAGATTATGGCTGATCTGTTTGTGTTTTCAATCCCGCATTCCCATTGATTCCCGATTAGCTCTGATTCCCTCGCCTAACAAGAATCTATTTCCCACCACCTCAAAAATATTTAATGACCCCCAACTCCTGCACTTTCTGAGGCAGAGAGTTCCAATGTTACACAGTCCTTCAAGAGAAAACGTATCCCCTTATCTCTATCCTAAAATGGCAAACTCCTAATTCTAAAAGTGTCCTCTTGGTTCTGGACTCACCCAAAAGAGGAAACATCCTTCCAACAACTATCTTGTCAGTATCATTCAAGATCCTAACTACTACAATCAAGCCACCCTTCACTCTAAACTCCAATGGAAACAAGCCCCGTCTGTCCAGTTTTTCCTCATAAAACAATCCACTCATTCCAGCAACCCTCCTCTGAATCGCCTTCAATGCATTTACATTCTTCCTTAAGAAAAGGAGACCTCAGGCCAACATTATTCATCTGTGCCAACTGCGGAAGGAACAGCCACCCATGAATCGGCCTCTACATCCACAACAGACGTTGTTCAATATAGGAGCGACATACATCCTGGATGCAGTCCATCATCTCAGTGAGGAATCAATGCAATGAACCTCAGTGATGAACCATAATCAACGAGATTACTGGCCATGAACAAATGTGTATCTGAGGCACGTTTCCTAGTACCATGAAATTAAATAAAGCCCACAAAGAAAATCTTCAAAATATGCAACACAACAGCACAATAACGTGGCGCACTGTAGGAGCCTGGCATCCACCACCTGCTAAATAAAAAAATTACTAGAAATAGAATAACTGCTCCTCCTATTATACACACAAGTGTGCAGAGATAGATACAGATAATCAAACAACAGGGGTTTAAGAATTATGTATAGATCAGGACTCTCAAACTGTGTGGGCTTCTCTCTCAGTGGGCAGTTATGCACTTTGCTATCAATATAACATGATTTCGGCTTCTCATTCTTCTGAAACGTATTGTACCGCTCAAATTTAATTAGGTAGCATGATACCATGCTCCATAGACAGGCTCACAGCTCTGTTCTGGCTTCACATCAGCAGCAGTATAAATGCAGCCGATCTGACACAATCTTTGCAGTGTTTGCAGAGAGCTCACTATTCCACTTGCTGATTGAAATTACATTTTAATGCTGGCAGTGCGGTTAGTGGTGAGAGTTACTTGTACTCACGCTGGCCAGAAAACTTTCTGGAGTTGAAACATAAATTAGTGTTACCAGTCCTGCATCAGCTAGAGTAAAAGCTGGTCTCAAAGTGGCAACTCTATTAGAGCAACAGCCACAAGGTCAGTAAAACATCAAACTATGTGGCTGACTGGTGTATCATTCAACATACACGTATTGCCTCATTCCATTATTTTCTACAGGAATAGTGCCAGAAGACTGGAGGATAGCAAATGTTGTCCCCTTGTTCAAGAAGGGGAGTAGAGACAACCCTGATAATTATAGACCAGTGAGCCTTACTTCTGTTGTGGGCAAAGTTTTGGAAAGGATTATAAGAGAAAGGATTTATAATCATCTAGAAAGGAATAATTTGATTAGGGATAGTCAACACGGTTTTGTGAAGGGTAGGTTGTACCTTACAAACCTTATTGAGTTCTTTGAGAAAGTGGCCAAAGAGGGTGGATGAGGATAAAGCAGTTGGCGAGGTGTATATGGATTTCAGTAAAGCGTTTGATAAGGTTTCCTATTGCAGAAAATACAGAGACGTGGCATTGAGGATGATTTAGTGGTTTGGATCAGAAATTGGCTAGCTGTAAGAAGACAGAGGGTGGTGGTTGATGGGAAATATTCAGTTCAGTTACTAGGGGTGTACCGCAAGGATCTGTTTTGGGGCCACTGCTGTTTGTCATTTTTATAGATGACCTGGACGAGGGCGTAAAAGGATGAGTTAGTAAATTTGCGGATGACACTAAAGTCGGGGGAGTTGTGGACAGTGCGGAAGGACGTTCCAGGTTACAGAGGGACATAGATAAGCTGCAGAGCTGGGCTGAGGGGTGGCAAATGGAGTTTAATGTGGAAAAGTGAGAGATCATTCACTTTGGAAGGAGTAACAGAAATATACAGAGTACTGGGGCTAATGGTAAGAGACCCGGTAGAGTGGAGGAGCAGAGAGATCTCAGTGTCCACGTGCATAGATCCCTGGAAGTTGGCACCCAGGTTGATAGGTTGTTAAGAAGGCATATGGTAGAGGTATTGAGGTTAGGTCCAGGTAGAAGGACTGAGTTTCGGGGCCATGAGGCAGCTGTACAAAACTCTGGTGCAGCTGCACTTGGAGTATTACATACAGTTCTGGTCGCCGCATTATAGGAAGCATGTGGAAGCATTGGAAAAGGTGCAGAGGAGATTTACCAGGATGTTCCCTGGCGTGGGGGGGAAGATCTTATAAGGGAAGGCTGAGGGATTTTAGGCTGTTTTCGTTAGAGAGAAGGTTAAGAGGTGACTTAATAGAGGCATACAAGATGATCAGAGGGTTAGATAGGATGAACAGCAAGAGCCTTTTTCCTCGGATGGTGATAGCTAGCACGAACGAATATAGCTTTAAATTGAGGGTGATAGATATATGACGGATGTCAGAGGTAGGTTCTTTACTCAAAGAGTAGTAAGGGCATGGAATGCCCTGCCTGCAACAGGAGTGAACTCACCAATATTAAGGGCATTTAAATGGTCATTGGATAAACATATGGATGATATTGGAATAATGTAGGTTAGATGGGCTTTAGATTGGTTTGACAGGTCAGCACAACAAGGGCCGAAGGGCCTGTACTGCGCTGTAATGTTCTATGTTCCATTATTATCAATTTATTACTGTTTCATTACTAAAGAGGACATCTAGAAGGACTTTGTCTCCAAGGTTACAGAAATACTTCCTTCTGAGTTTACATTTTCTGAGCTGCTCAAACTACAGAGTCATGGCACAAATGGGAGAAGCACTGTGGAGTCGGTCCACGGAGAAAACGAGGCCATGATTTGGGACAGTACTGAACGCTAAACCTTGCAAACATACTGTACGAACTAAGTGTGCAAAGCTTCTTGGCACCAGACAGCTTCAGTTGGAATTGGCTGGCCAGCCCAAAACCCAGGACCCAGAATCAATCAAGTTACTCCCAAGATATATTGGATGTTTTCCATTGTTGTGGTTTGGGAACAGCATGGAAGCAAAAGCAATCATATCTGCCGGATTTCCACAGTGTTAAATACCGACATTTCCTGAAACCTCAAATTAGCTTCATGCATGTTATGTTACTGCATATAAAATAAATACATTAAACAAATATTCTCTCTCAACATCTCCTCCCTGTATAAGGATCACAATTTCATTGAGTAAAATCCGTACTCTTATCCACTTTGTTGGCCCCCAGTACAGCCTACACATTCACCTCTTTATGTCCAAGGGCACAGACTTGATCCATACGGGGCCAATAGGTTTAGCCAATCATTGTCAGACACAGCTGGACCACAATCAGCATCGGTAGAGCCCTGTTTTCCGCAGCTCTCCCTCAACTTTGAGCAGTGTTTTTCTTCAAAGTCAGTGCCAGCGGGGGTGAGGTCTTCTCCCAAGAGTTCCAAATTCTCCAAGATCTTGGGCATTTCAAGTCATCTTGATTGTAATGGTTGCTAATCGTCTACTACGAGTATTGATGGAAAGATAGAATCTAACCGCATTGTACTGAGGCTGGAATAGTAGGCATGGACATGGGGACTGTAAGTTAAGCCAATGTAGCTGGTTTCATTTTTAAACAAAAGCAGTGGTCCAGCTAGGATGTTTTTAAAAAGTGTGACTGAATGACTATTTCAGTTATCTGATAGCTATACTTGCTCAAAGTGTTTACTGTTTGCAGTTCTTGAGGCTTCACACCCAAGTTAGACCATACATCCTGTATTGATGCCAAGTCAATACATTTCATGTCATTCCATATAGATAGAATAATAACGTTCTTTGCTGAATGAAAAATTAATAGATTTTTAAATTAAAGTAATAGTGGGTTACTATACGTTCAAGGTGGTGGGTGATGGCAGTTGAGCTTTAAATTTTTCACATTTCCTTTTTGTAATAATCTAACTTTTTTCCTCATTTTTGTAAATGCTGTGATCACCATGTTGAAGGATACAATACCGCCAAACTGCAACACTTTCCATTTCCAGCGTCAAGTGACATCAAGCATTGCCTGTCCATGGAAAATATGATTTAGATACAGAGGAACCCTCCCTTCACCTGGCTCCATCGACGGACTCAGATTCAATAAGTACCACAGGAGCTCCAACAAAACTGGAATCACAAAGAATCAGGAGGAAAACTCTCTGCCGATTAGAGTTGTACCGAGGACAAAAGGAAGATGGTTGTGGTTGTTGAAGGTCAATCATCTCAGCGCTGGGCCATCACTGCAGAAGTTCATCAGGGTAGTGTCCTGGGCCCAACTATCTGCAGCAGCTTCATCAATGGCCTTCTTCCCATCATAAGGTCACAAGTGGGAGTGTTTGCTGATGATTGCACAATATCTTCCTCGACTCTTCAGATATTTTGGTTTTGATTTGATTTACTATTGTCACATGTATTAGTATACAGTGAAAAGTATTGTTTCTTACCCACTATACAAAGCACACTGTTCATAGAGAAGAAAAGGAGAGTGCGCAGAATAAAAAGCAAAGAACAAAAAAAATTACAGAACAGGAACAGGCCCTTCGGCCCTCCAAGCCTGCACTGCCCGATAGAACTAAAACCGCCCCCCCCCCCTTCCATGGGCCATACCCCTCTATTCCCATCCTATCCACGTGTTCGTCAAAACACCCCTTAAAAATCACTGTGGTATTTGCTTCCACTACCTCCCCCGGCAATGAGTTTCAGGCACCCACCTGTAAAAAATCTGCCTCGTACATCTCTTTCAAACCTTGCCCCTCACGCCTTAAACCTGTGCCCCCTAGTAATTGACACTTCCACCCTGGGAAAAAGCTTCTGACTATCCACACTCTCCATGCCTCTCATAATTCTGTTGACTTCTATCAGGCTACCCCTCAACCTCCGTCCAGTGAGAACAAACCAAGTTTCTCCAATTTCTCCTCATAGCTAATGCCCTCCATACCAGGCAACACCCTGGTAAATCTTCTCTAAACCCTCTCCAAAGCCTCCACATCCTTCTGATAGTGTAGCACCAGGAATTGAACACTATATTCCAAGTGCGGTCCAACTAACGTTCTATAAAGCTGCATCTTAACTTGCCAATGTTTAAGCTCAATACCTCGGCCAATGAAGACAAGAATGCCATATGCCTTCTTGACTAACTTCTACACCTGCATTGCCACTTTCAGTGATGTAGTGTTACTGTAATAGCTAGAGTCATAGAGGTTTACAGCATGGAAACAGGCCCTTTGGCCCAACTTGTCCATGCTGCCTTTTTTTTCTAAACCCTGACACTAATTCCAATTGCCCACATTTGGCCTATATCCTTCTATACCCATCTTATCCATGCAACTGTCTAAATGCTTTTTAAAAGACAAAATTGTACATGCTTCTACAACTACCTCAGGCAGCTTGTTCCAGACACTCACCACCCTGTGTGAAAAAAATTGTCCCTCTGAGCACTTTTATATCTCTCCCCTCTCACCTTAAACCTATGCCTTCTAGTTTTGGACTTCCCTACCTTTGGGAAAAGATATTGACTATCTAGCTGATCTACGCCCCTCATTATTTTATAGACCTCCATAAGATCACCCCTTAGCCTTCTACGCTTCAGAGAAAAAAGTCCCAGTCTATCCAGCCTCTCCTTATAAGTCAATCCATTAAGTCCTGGTAGCATCCTAGAAAATCTTTTCTGCACTCTTTCTAGTTTAATAATATCCTTTCTATAATAGGGTGACCAGAACTGCACACAGTACTCCAAGTGTGGCCTTACCAAAGTCTCGTACAGCTTCAACTGTTCCAACTCCTGTATTCAAAGTTCTGACCAATCAAACCAAGCAAGCTGAATGTCTTCTTCACCACTCTGTCTACCTGAGACTCCACTTTCAAGGAGCTATGAACCTGTACTCCTCAATCTCTTTGTTCTGTAACTCTCCCCAGTGCTCTATTAACTGAGTAAGTTCTACCCTGGTTCAATCTGTCAAAATGCATCACCTCACATTTATCTAAACTAAATTAGGGTGTAGAGAAAGATCAACTTAATGTGAGGAAGGTCCATTCAAAAACCTGGTGGCAGCAACAGCAGGGAAGGAGCTGTCCTTGAGTTGGTTGGTATGTGTCCTCAGACTTTTGTAGTTTTTTCCCCGACTGAAGAAGGTGGAAGTGAGTATGTCTGAGCACGTGGGGTCCTTAATTGTGCTTGCTGCTTTTCTGAGGCAGCGGGAAATGTAGACAGTATCAATGGGTGGGAGGCTGATGAGTGATGGACTAGGCTTTATTCATGACCCTCTGTATCAGTCCATGTCTATATGCAGCCAAACTGAGACAACATTCGGGCTTCAGTGGATAAGTGAAAAGTAGCATTACTGTCAGACAAGTGCTAGGCAACGATCACCTCCACCAAGAGAAGCTAACCACCTTCTCTTGACATTTAATGGCATTATCATTGCTGAATCCCCCACTATCATCCTGGGGGGATTACCATTGACTAAAAACTCAACTGGAACAGCCATACAAATACGGTAGCTACAAGAGCTGGTCAGAGGCTGGGAATTCTGTGAGTAACATCATCTGACTCCCCAAAGTCTATCCATTATTTATAAGGCATAAGTCAGGAGTGTGATGGAATGCTCTTCTCTTGCCTGGATGGGTGCAGCTCCAACAACACTGAAGAAGCTTGACACCATCCAGGAAAAAGCAGCCACTTTATTGACACCCCCTCCACAAACATCCACTCCCTCATCACCAACATATAGTAACAGCAGTATGAACCATTTATAAGGTGCACTGCACGAAGGCTCCTTTGAAAGCACCTTCCAAACCTAGAAGGATAAGGGCAGCAGATGCATGGGCACATCACCACCTGTGATTTTCTTCCAAGCCACACATCATTGTGCTTTGGAAATATATCACCATTCCTTCATTGTTGCTTGGTCAAAACCCTGGAACCCCCTTCCTAACAGCACCATCCATCTATCACACCGAAAGGATGGCAGTGGTTCAGGGTAGCAACTCACCATCACCTTCTCAAGGGCAATTAGGGATGGGCAATAAATGCTGGTCCAGCCAGAGAAGACCCACATCCCCTGAAAGAATTGAAAACAGATGGGTCAAAGTCCCAAATGCTCAGCAGCTTAGTGTGGTATTCCGTCATAGCAGAAAATCTACGACTCATCTAGACTAGATTAGAAGTTTGAGCAGTCTTGTGCCATTGGAAAATGTCCACCAGGAATGAATTAAAACTCATCTAATAGCTGCTTTGTGGAGAAACCTGAAGAAGCACTCACTATGTAGTTAGATTCTAAAATGATATAGTTAATATCTTCCACAAGTTTCCTGGCATTGTGCAATCTTCCACATGCTGCATCAGAGTTATGGTTCAGTTGGTTTGGAAGTGCATGAAACAATCCTAAGAAAAACATTTGTTTATTTCTGCAGATACAAATGACAAACTGGATTTTAAAGCCAGATTCAATTTCTTGAGAAATCAGGGACTATCTCCAGGGAAACCATCTAGACTCATTTACAAAGTCAACATAAACAGTTACAACAACAATGTAAAGTCACATTGTTCACTATCTTCCCAAACTGGGGGTGGTTAGCTCAGTTGGCTGGACAGCTGGTCCACAATGCAGTACAACTGCAACAGCAACAGTGCGGGCTCAGTTCCCACACCAGCTGAGGTTATTCATGAAGGCCTCGCCTTCTCAATCCTGCCCCTTGTCTGAGGTGTGGTGACTCTCAAGTTAAACCACCACCAGTCAGTCTCCCCCTCAAAAGGGGAGAGCAGCCTCTGGTCATCTAGGACTATGGTAACTTTAACCTTTACCTTCCCGAACTCCTGGCTGCACAGGAGAAAAATGGTGATTCGAAGTTAGCTGCGAAAACACTCAGTCATTTGTAATTGGATGCAGTGGCAATCCATTTTTGCACCTCACTTAAAAGTGCTGATTGATGCTTGGATGAAGATTCATTGCCACAATTGCCTGTCTACTTTAGCAAATAGATCATTCATCACATGCCAGTGCTACAGTGCAACAATGGTGGGGAAAAAAGGCATCACAGTTAAGCTCATTCTTCTGTTTTCTTAACAGCGGGACACTTGGCCCTGACCAAAATCATTAACTTTTACTTTATTCTTCTGCTGTTCAGCCCAGAGGAATTATGGCAAATTATGGCATCTGTACTGATGACCCTTGCTATGATCAATTAAGTCAGCAAAAACCTGGGTTCAACATTGATTTTTCTTAGATTATATAGATGAATGCTGCATGCTTGGATTTCCATCACAGCATAGTACTCAATCAATTCATAAGTATAAGAACATAAGAAATAGGAGCAGGAGTAGGCCATCTAGCCCCTCGAGGCTGCCCCGCCACTCAATAAGATCATGGCTGATCTGACATGGATCAGTTCCACTTTCCCGCTTTCTCCCCATAACCCTTAATTCCCTTGTCTATCAGAAGCCTATCTACCCGTGACTTAAATATATTTAGCGAGGTATCCTCCGCCACTTCAACAGGCAAAGAAGTCCAGAGATTCACCACCCTTTGAGTGAAGAAGTTCCTCCTCAACTCTGATCTAAACTGCACCCCCCTTATCTTGAGGGTGTGTCCTCTAGTCCTGCTATCCTTTCTAAGTGGGAAGAATCTCTCTACCTCTACCCTATCCATCCCCTTCATTATCTTATACGTCTCTATAAGATCCCCCCTCAGCTTTCTAAACTCCAATGAATACAGGCCTAGTCTATTTAGTCTCTCTTCATAGGCCAACCCCCTCATCTCCAGTACCAGCCTAGTGAACCTCCTCTGCACTCCCTCCAAGGCCAATATATCCTTCAGCAAGTGCGGCGACCAAAACTGCACACAGTACTCCAGCTGTGGCCTCACCAGTACCCTGTACAGTTGCCACAAGACCTCCCTACTTTTATATTCTATCCCCCTCGTTATAAAGGCCAACATTCCATTCGCCTTCTTGATCACCTGCTGCACCTGCAGGCTGGGTTTTTGCGACTCGTGCACAAGGACCCCCAAGTCCCTCTGCACCATAGCATGCTGCAGCTTTTCACCTTTAAAATAATAATACCTCCTACTATTATTTCTGCCAAACTGAATAACAAAGTGAATAAGTATGTTTCAAATTCATGTTGTGAGAACTTAGGAGCCCAATTACTCTCAATTCATAATGTGCAGTACATTCTACCAATACTCACAAAACACTATTTGAAATATAACTTGGCATAGTGAAGCCAGATTTAGAACCCAAGGAGTTTCATAAGAAAACTCAGAACAACAGTGGACTGAATATATGGGCGATACGATGGCACAGTGAATAGTGCTGTTGCCTCATGTGCCAGGGACCTGGATTCAATTCCCAGCTTGGGTCAGTGTGTGTGTGGAGTTTGCACATTCTCCCCATGTCTGTGTGGGTTTCCTCCGAGTGCTCTGGTTTCCCCCCACAGTCCAAAGATGTGCGGGTTAGGTGTATCGGCCATGCTAAATTGCCCCTTAGTGTCCTGGGATGCGTAGTTAGAGGGGTTAGCAGGTTAAACGTGTGTTAACAGGGATAGAGCCTGGATAGGATTGTTGTCGATGCAGACTAGATCATCCAAATGGCCTCTTCCAGCACTGTGGGTATTTGATGATTATATGAATAATAATTAATAACTTCATTTACGTACTGACACCAGACTTAGTTGCCAAGGGTAATTTAAACACTGGTAGATTATTTTTTCTGGATAATGACATTGGAGGGTCTCACATTTCATTTGAAACTACTCGACTGTTTTACAATGTTTTACGTACGGGTGATTGAATTTCAAATATCGTGCTGGAATGCTGCTGAAATGCAAGACAAAAATAAGCTCCAAAAGAATGAAAGGCTGGCATTTATGTTTTTCACAACGACCAGATATCTCAAAAGAACTTTGCAGGCAATGGAAGTATTTTTGAATGCTGTCACAAAAATATGAAAGTCAACGTGCACACAGCAACATCCCACAAACAGCAATGTTTCTGTGATACTGGTTGAGGGATAGGGCACCGGAGCTAAATCTCCTGCTCTTCTTCAAAATAGAGTCACCAGATCTTTCACATCCACCCAAGCAGGCATGTCTGGGGCTTTAGTTTGACGTCTAAGCTAAATTACAGCACCTTTGACAGTGCAGTGCTCCCTCAGCACTTCGTTAATATTTAACAAATGCAAATCCCTGAAGTCAAGCATCCACCCTTTTACTTGCTGAGTTTAAGATGGTTAGCCCCCCACTTAATATGCAGAAGGGACTCCCCTTGGTAACGTGCAGCATTGTTTGTGTTTTTTCACAAATGCATGAGGTGGAGATCGGCTGCACCAACTTGTCTTGAACTTATTTGGCAAGGACCGTGACATTCAAAGCCTGCCATTTGACAGACAGGTTTCGTCAGGAGGAACTTGTTAGTGACTTCCTGTGTTTCCCGTTCCTTGATCCAAAGAATGTCTGCTGGTGTATCTTGCTTCAGAAGAATTACTATGGGGCGCCAAGATGGAAAGGTGAGTTCTGTAGGCCTCCTTCAAATGGTAGGTTAGGTGCAGTACAGATGGTTGCAACCAGCTTGAGGGTTGTCAGTCGGTGATGTGTGGCAGATTAACGTCTGCAAGGACAGGACACCCAGCAAGGAACGTGGAACAGGAGGTCCAGTTATGATATACATTATTGAATTCAACTGAGTGCCAACGAGATGCGTAAGAGATGATCTTTGCCAGACAGGTGCACAGAACTCTGCTGTTGAATATGATAGGGCTAGTGCCAAGCACTGGAGTGTTGTGGCAACAGTGGCCATGTAGACCCCACGTGCCAGGTTTGGTTAGTCAGATTGCTCCTGGTTCTGTCCTTTGCTAATATTTTCTTCAGA
This sequence comes from Carcharhinus amblyrhynchos, assembly GCF_965287045.1. Lineage (NCBI taxonomy): Eukaryota > Metazoa > Chordata > Chondrichthyes > Carcharhiniformes > Carcharhinidae > Carcharhinus > Carcharhinus amblyrhynchos. Next base: position 42,114,560 of record NC_137344.1, on the reverse strand, counting down.
TCTTTCTGGAAGGACAAGGTTCTATCTAAAGTCAGGTCATGCTTCAGTCTGTGAGCATCCATATAGATATGCAATTATTACTTTGGCATTGTGAAAGTGGAATACACTGGATGTGGCTTTTTAGAAGGATTCAAGGCGAGATGCCATGTCCTGAAGTCATCCGTCAATTTTGCAACAACTTTGTTAAGGATCTAGTCTGGAGTGCAGAATGATGGAGCTTTGGCAGCACATCAGATATCATCAGCATAAATATACCTGTTGTTGGAAGTTCATTTATATATATGTTGAAAAGGGTTGGAGCTAGGTCTGTTGTCGCCCACTGGCCTGAAACCTCCATACATTTCTCCCTTTCCCAAGATGAACTCTGGATCGTCAGTTGTGAAGGAGTGTTTTGCCAACTCTCCCGACCCAGGTTGGAAGCACCTGGAAGTGTGTTAGGAATCAGCTATTGTTCAACACCGTGATGTAGACAGCTGTGAGCTCCACTATGCATTCCTTCAGGTTCTATAATTAGCAACTTTTGACGTAGCTTGTGACTGCCAGTAGTAGTTGACCATAGATTCTGTGCCCCTTACTGAAACCAGTTTGGTCAACATTAAGAATAGTTTCTACTTTTGGAGGTGAGAGTTGCAGGACGTGATGCTCAAAGTTTTTAAAGCACACAAAGTAGTGAAATTGGTCGAGAACTTGCCACCAACGTGAGGTTTCTTTGAGGTTTTAGAATGGAATTATAGAATCCCTACAGTGCAGAAAGAGGCCATTTGGCCCATCAAGCCTGCACCAACAAAACTCTCATCCAAACCCTATCCCCTTAACCCCACATATCTACACTGATAGTTTCCCTGACCCTAATTTACCATGGCCAATCAACCTAACCTTCACATCTTTGTGGGAGGAAACTGCAGCACCCGGAGAAAACCCACGCAGACACAGAGAACATGCAAACTCCACACAGACAGTGACCCAAGGCTGGAATTGAACCCAGGTTCCTGGCGCTGAGGCAGCAGTGCTAACCACTGTGCCATCATCAGAGTGGCAATGATTTTTGCCATATGCTACATATTTGGAAGTAAGTTTGAGCTGATTCTTGTGTAGGACTGAATCCCTTAGTAATGCACCTGGAGTGTCAACTTTCATATCTGAACTCAAGCCCTGTAGTAAGACTTGAACCCAGAAGCATGTTACTCAGGAGGCAAGTAGAACTTCCTCTCCCCATGATTCAACAAAGTTATCCAGTGAGTAGGTGAACCATAGGAATCAGCACAGTGTCAGATTCAATTTGTAGGCAGGGTAATGGGATGGGACAATCACAGGGGGTCCTGCTCTCACTCTTACAGCCTCTTCTGGAAGTGGTTGCAGACGAGGATGAAGTTGCAGATTGGCAGTGATGTCACCTCATATTTGAATATCCTGCACCATGTCAGCCTGCGCTATGTAGGCATGCGGGTCCATGATTGAGATACTGGAGATATCAAACAGTGTAAAATCACCTTGGCAAGAATCATTTTACTGATCTTGACAATGTATAGACAACAGCACCAGCTATGAATTGGAGTTTAATAACTTATCCAGGTAGCCCTTTGGGAACGTTTGAGAGGTGGCTTGACCCAGTGTTGGCACATTTGCCTCCATTTCAGAAGATTACAGGTTCAAGTACCCCTCCAGGCCATCAGCACATGGATTCAATAATGAGAGAGCAGTGCATTCAGTTAGATGTACAAAGATGCTAAACGATGACTCAATGTGCCCATTCAGGTGGATGTAAAAGATCCCAGAGCACTGCTCAAACAGAACTTTAACTATCACCATCAAAACAGATTCATTCGGTATTGTTTGAGGGGTCTGGAGGCTGTGTGTCTTCTGTCACATTGTCCTTCAGAACAGCAGTGATTTCAGCAAGCAAATCAGTAAATGTCCTGAGTGCTTCACAAAGAATGTGACTGGTGCCATATGAATGAAAGCATTTCTCATTTTACAAACTGATTTCTCAAAAAATATTATTTTCAGAAAATTAGCATGCCACACTCAAAATATTAATGGTCAGCAAATGGAGCTACTTGTATGAATATAATAAGCGTTTGTCTGCTGCGTTCTCACTCCTAGTGGTCAGAATACAAATTGAGAGAATCGTAGAAACCCTGCAGTGCAGAAAGAGGCCATCTGGCCCATCGAGTCTGCACCGACCACAATACCATCCAGGCCCTATCCCCATATCCTTACACATTTACCCCAAAATTCCTCTAACCTATGCATCTCAGGGCACTAAGGGGCAATTTTAGCATGGCACATCAACCTAACCCATCTTTGGACTGTGGGAGGAAATCGGAGGACCCGGAGGAAACCCACGCAGACACGGGGAGAATGTGCAAACTCCACACAGACGCTGACCCAAGCCGAGAATCGAACCCAAGTCCCTGGAGCTATGAAGCAGCAGTGCTAACTACCATGCCACCCTCCTGCAACGTATCACAGAAACATGGATTAGTTATAGGGCAACAGGCTATTCACTCCTCGTATCAGTGCTAGCTCTTTAAAGGAGTAATTCACTTTGTGCTACTTGCTGGCTTAGAATTATAGGATCCCTACATGCAAAAAGAGGCCATTTGGCCTAACATGCCTATACTGACAACAATCCCACCTAGGCCTTATCCCTATAACTCCATGTATTTACCCTGTTAATCACCCTGACACTAAAGCAACTGAGCACAGCCAATTCACCTAACCCGTGCATCTTTCGAGTGTGGGAGGAAATTGGAACACCTTGAGGAAACCCGTGCAGAAATGGGGAGAATGTGCAAACTCTACAAAGCCAGTGCCACTTTCTTCCTATAGCCTTGCATTCTCCCTTTCCAGACAATAATCTAATTCCCGCGAGTATCTTGATTTATACCTGCCTCCACTCTCGGGCATCGCATTCCAGATCCTAACCACTCACTGCATGAAACAGCTTCTCTGCATGTTTTCATTGCTCCTTTTGCCAATTACCTTAAATCTTGTGTCCCCAGGTTCTCAATCCTTCCACTAATGGGAACAGTTTTTCCCTATCTACTCTGTCCAGATTCCCTTATGATTTTGAATACTTCCATCAGAAAAATATAAAACCTGACAACCATGTGTCACACTGCCAACATCATGGGATTGTTAAAGAGACTGAAAAAAAAACTGTCCAATTTCTGCTCCGTGCAAAATAATTCAAAATACCAACAGAATACTCATCTCCAGTTTGGAAAAAAAAGAATCACCTGGAGCTGTTAGCTAGACACACCATCATCTCAAAAAAGAGCAGGACTATTATTCTTAGTCAATATAATTACAAGGCGTTCGATGATGCCTCCCCCACATCTCAGCTGCATCAGTCTGCAATTGCTTCCTAACATAGCTTCTGAAGTGCTAACTTTGTAATCGTAGGACATCCCTCGCATTGGCTGAGGATAGAATTTCTTAAGATATGCCCAGCAAAGCAAATTATATTAAAGGGCAGGCAAAGCCTTTGAACATGTTTGAGGATAGACATCCTCACAAACAAAAAAGAGAGACAAGTGAGGAAAACAGGCCTCCCTGATAGCAATGGAGAGAGAGAGAGACAGACATTGTGAAAGGTGATTAAATTAATTCAAGGATGAAAAGTTCAAGAGGGAGAGGAACATTTCTGACTCATTATAAAATAAAATCCATACAGTGCAGGAAGAGGCCATTCGACCCACCACGTTCCAACTCAGGTTTACAATGCGTTGCCTTTATAATAGAATTGAAGAGCATCCTTGCGAAATGCAGCTTGGTATCAATCAACAAACAGGTTCATTTTACATGAAGTATGCAAATTAAAAAAATGTCTAAAGAGTCATTTTCAACTCAAAACATTAACTTGTTTCTCTCTCCATTCTTGCTATAAAATTCCTGTGAAATGCCTTGACATTTGTTTTTATTATGTTAAAGATGCTGTATAAATGCAAGTAAACGTTCTTGTTGTATGCAGCACATGCAATGAGGGACCTATTTGTGATGACCCCAATGATATGTTATTGTCTTAAGTAAATATTGGGCAGTAAAACATACTCACCAGAACTTGAGGAATGCAAGTTCTGCTTATGAGAGTCACCAACTGAACCAAGATTATGTCTTACAAATCAGTGAATCATAGAATCCTGCAGTGCAGAAGGAGGCCATTCAGCCCATTGAGTCTGCACTGACCACAGTCCTACTCAGACCCTATCCCCATAACCCCATGCATTTACCTTAGTAAGTCTCCCTGACACTAAGGGGCAATTTAGCATGGCCAATTCACTTAACCTATTTATCTTTGGACTGTGGGAGAAAACCAGAACAGCCCGGAGAAAACCCATGCAGAAACGGGGAGAACATGTGAACACCACACAGATAGTGACCCAAGCTGGGAATCGAACCCAGGTCCCTGGCGCTGAGGCGGCAGTGCTAATCACTGTGCCACAGTATGTACGAGTAACACAGAATCACATCAAATTACAAAAGGGGTTACTTGTTGCACTGAGGGGTTGGAAGTTGGGGATATAAAGCCTGCCCCACTGGGGCAAAAGAGAAAGTTGGTGCACAGTTGGTGTTTAACAGAAGGTCCGTACATTTCCCAGAAAAAAGTTCAAACTAATACTGCGGGTGATTTGCACAGGGAAAGTTTTTCACAGTATGGGATGCATTCGCATGGATTTTGGAAATTTGTAGAAACGTTGACTGGAAAATTTCAAGCAAGGATCGAAACGAACGGAGGGAACGTGGTTCTATTGATTAGGAAGAGCGTAGTGGAGAAGGTGCAGGAAAATGGATGGTTAACAAACACGCAGTCCAATGGGAAGAGGGAGATCGAGGAGGTATTTATCAATGTCACAAATGGGCTTACATTAACACTGCAATGAGGTTACTGTGGAAGTCCCCTAGTCACCACACTCCAGCACCCATTCGGGCACACTGAGGGTGAATTTAGCATGGCCGATGCACTTAACTGGGCAATTAATGTTCACATTAAATGTTCCCTATGCTGATGGGGACTCCTGTTATAGGGTTCAAAGCTCTCATGTTGTCAGAATACATAATAACAGAAAAACATTGGTTATGATTTTGTGGAATGCAATAGATATAAATGAGCTGTGTTTGCCCTTCTAATCTAGTCACAGTGCATTTGTTTTTTTGGCATTACAACTTTTTTCCATCTTATCATTTTAAACAATCTCATGATCCAGTAAAAAAAACAAATAAACCTTTCTGGTTGCCCATGGTTTTCATCTCCTAGTACATGTGTGGATGCATCACAGCCAAGCGTTCAGCACCCATAACATGTTTTAAACAAGGACTTTGCATTTTTGATTTGATTTATTATTATCACATGTATTAGTATACAGTGTTGTTTCTTGCACACTATACAGACAAAGCACATTGTTCATAGAGAAGGAAGAGTGCAGAATGTAGTGTTACAGTCATGTCCAGGATGCAGAGAAATATCAACAATTTCCACTGCAAAATGAACGTAATAACGAAACTGAAACATGGGCTTGATTTTGTAGTAGTTTGCCCAATTAGGGCTTTGCCCCCTCATGAAAAAACTGGTGGAGAACTCCCATCAGTTCCATGGCAGGGCAAAGTAGAGGGGTTGGAAATGGTATTAAGTATCCTTCAGGCACTCAGGTAGCCACCGTCAGGCCTTCCCCATCATTCAGGGTCCTGGTGACAAGACCCGCCTGGCGAGAGCTGCCGGCCTCTCCTTTGCTCATCAGTACCATCTGCCATCAATACAATGCCAAGGGACCCCCAATCCAAAAGGGTTCAAAAAGACTACGGGCGCAATTTCACCAGCCTGCTGTGCTGCTCAAGTAGCACAATGAGCCAGGAAATGTCGCATGGGTGGGGGGCGGGGTAGGGGGTTATTGTAGCATGATTCACAACCAGCACCCAACCCTTCACAGGCATTTTTTTAAAATGTCATCAGCCTCGCACCAGAAATCAGTGCAAGGCTGATTAATATACTTAAATCTGAATTCCAACATCATTAGCGATCCCAGGATGGTATTGTCCAGGTTCACTTATGTTTCTTTCTCCCAGACAAGCTCCCAGCAGCTGGGGTTAACGTCGGGCCCATCAACGGGGACCAGGCGTGATAGCCTCACTACTGGGGGCAGATGTCATTGAGGCACCCCCAGGAGGTTGGAAGCTGGGGGGGGGGGGGGGGTTGTCTCTTGTACAGGGAGGCTGGCAACGGGGGCACAGTGCGCATGCGCCAATCTGTCCACCGACAGATCGGAGCTTGCGCAGTAGCCTACTCAGCACGCTGATGAGTAGCGTGAATCTCCTGGTAGACTCTGTGAAGCACGGAGTGACAGAAATTCATCCAACAACGTACACTCAAAAAAACGGGCAGGAAAATCTCCCGTTTTCCAGCTCGTTGGGCACATAGTTTCTTTTTGGGAAAATGGCCCTCAACATATGGATGAGTGTATATATATAAATATATATATATGTATGACAAATATATTATAGAATACACACATATATATATATGATTTAGATGGGATTTAAATGGGATTGAGGGTTATAGATAGGCCTAGGCCTATCTACGATCAGTGCAACTTGTGGGCTGAAGGGCTTGATTGTGCTGTAGTTTTCTATGTTCTGTATATAACTTCAAGTGTTGTAATGTGAGCTAATTCTAGTCCACAACAGCAGGTTCGATGCCCTCTGATTGGGTATGGAATACTTATTTTGATCTTTTTGATTTTGATTTTTCGCAAACAGCAAAAAAATTGCTTTCCCCCTAACATGTTAAAGTTGCTTCCATTTGTAAAAACTCAAGTCCTCCTCCACAAGCCATCTGTTTGCAATTCATGAGGTCATCATGAACAGGGATTGTACATGGGACCATCACTCATCACAATGGACAATATGGGGAGGATTTGGCCTGTTTGCTGCCGATACACCCTGTCAGGGGCAGACTGGGGTCAGAAGCCAGCAGAAACTGTTACTCACCACTAACTTTCCTCGAATTGGCCAATTCATAATCAGAAGGCTGTCCAATTAAAGATGGCAGATGACCTTGAAGCTGGAGAGCCATTAGGAAAACGGCAGAAAATTGTGATGACAGGTCAGTGAGGGTGAGGGTGAGGGCACCCTGACATCTCTCCAACTTCTTTCACAGGCATGACAAAAATAAAAGCCTTTACCACTGTGCAACCTCTGTGCAGGGAGTCCCTTCCACAGAGATGCCTGCAACTCCAGTTGAACCCAAGCATGCAGGGCAGGCCACTAAAGTCTGCCTGGAGTGCTGGAAAGTCACCCTCAGACAAAGAGTCTCAAAAGGCCTTGAAATAATTAAACTGTCTCCCTGCTGTGGTTATCCATGCCATCATCCTCTAGGAAAACAGCAAGAAAACGGAGCCAGGGAACCAGCCAGTCATTCTATAACTGGCAGCCTGTTTCCACTCAAGCAGAACGTACAAATCCTGCCTTATGGGCAGCACGGTGGCACACTCGACAGCATTGCTGCCTCACAGAAGCAGGGACCTGGGGTTAATTCCTGCCTTGGGTGACTGTGCAGAGTCTGTACATTCTCCAGAATGTACAGACTCCTGGAAACCCACATCTGCATGGGTTACCTCCGGGTGCTCCAATCTCCTCCCACTGCCTGAAGACATGCAGATTAGGTGGATTGGCCATGCTAAATTGCCCTTTAATGTCCCACAATGTGCAGATTAGCGGGACTGGCCACAGTAAATGTGCAGGTTACGGAGATAGGGCGGGAGGGCCTGGGTGGGATGCCCTTTCAGAAAGTCGGTGCAGACTCAATGGACCAAATGGCCTTTTTCAATGTTTGTATTGCCTCCCTTTGTGCCCATCTAAAGTAACTGCAATTTTTGCCATTTTTAGGTAATCTAATTTGATTTTAAAAAATGCATTCACTGGAGCTCACAGCATTACCTCAAGAATAACAACAAAAACAACTTTGCCTTTATATAACACTTCAGCCGATTAAAATATCCCCAAGAGCTTAAATTATTTTCCTGTATGTTTGCTTAAATGCTTAAGGAAGAAATAAATGGCTTAGCTTATTATAACTGAAATAGCCTGGAGGCAGTTTTAAACTGTTGAATTGCTTGGCTCTTTCCTTGAAGCAATGTATCGTGGAAGAGAAGACTTCAAGATTACATACCTGAAATTTAAATAAACTATCAGATTTAGTATAATTTTCCATTTGACAGACCTTGTATCACACATCAGTGTTGTTCGTTAGTGCTACAATCTGTTAGAAATGGGTGTCCCATTTCGCTGTTGACTATCTGCCCTTCTTCTGACTGTCCAATTAAAATCTGACGTTGTTGGTGGAAGTTGCATTAACTGAATCCATCTGGTTGTCTTCACAGATTGTGTTCCAAGTATATCCCTGGTCAAAAGACTCATGGAAATATTGATGAGTGGGGAGAACACACCCCTTCTATCTCATTGCTTAGGCATCTTTCTCCAGGGCAACCATAGCCCACAGGCCACAATCCATCTGAAGGAAATTCAGTGAAAATATTACCATAAACACAGAGAGAGAAAAAAAACAGCTTCACAAGTGCAGATTTATCATTCCCAATGGCACTGGGAGAATTGAGGTCATATTATAAATGATCCGCCCATGGGAAAATGGATGTATTTGTAACACATTGACAAACGCTGTGTTGATTCAGTAATAAGTGAGACTACTTTAGGAGAAAAGTACCTGAGGAAATGATTAAAAGGTGTTTGAGGAGAGACTTAATTTGTTAACAGAGTGAATCTGACAACTGATGGGCCTGAGCTGGTGATGTGTGCATTGCTGGAATGTTGAACGGCAAGACTTTTGACCAGGTTTGTAGCAACATGACCAACCCATGTTTATAACGTACAGACAGATGAAACATCTGTACTTGCGGAACAGGCCCTGAATTGTTACACTGCTGTTCTCCATTACATTCTATGGAAAACGGATCATTTATTGTCATCTTATTTCACACATTGATAAAGAAAAAAAATTGGACACTTGGCAAAAAGGCCTGCAAAGTTTAACTCTTACACTCCAGGAAGTCCAAATCTGTCTGCTTTTTGTTTAGAGAAAGCTTCAAGCTTATGCAGCATGTGGCTGAATAACATGCCAATGTGAAAGGTTACTTAAGTCAGAGCCTACAGCAGAAATTCAGATACCAAGGATTGGAAACTGTTCTATGGGGAAAAGGATTAAAGTGACCGAGACTATTTCCAGTGGAACAAAAGAAACTTGCATTTATAGAGCGCCTTTTACATCCTCCCCAGCCAACCCAAAGCTCTTTACAGCCACTTTTTAAAGTGTAGTCACTGTTGTTGGGTTAGAAACACGGCAGCCAACACGCACAGCAATACCCAACAACCTCACAAAATGCTATGTATTAATGGCCAGCAAGACTCGTTTTGATGATGTTGCTCAAGGCCAGGACACCAGACATAAAGGAGTGCCAATGATACTTTTTACACCTACCCAAGCAGATAGATGGGGCCTTGGATTAACAGTTGATCTGAAAGGTGCCTCAGACAGTGCAGGAGTTCTCTCACTGCTATACTGGAGCGGCAGGCTTGATTTTTTTGTGCCCAATGGGACTTAGACTTGGGACCTCGTGACTCAAAAGGGAAGAGTGCTACCCACAGAGCCATGGCTGGACACTAAAGAGATATCTTGGCAGATACTTGAATAGGCAAGGATTGGAGGGATACGGACCATGTTTTTTTTATTTATTCATTCATGGGACATGAGCTTGGCTGGCTGCCTAGCATTATTGCCCATCCTTAGTTGCCCTAGGAGAGGCAAAAGGTCTTTAGTTCAGAAAAGCATCATGTGTCAGTGCAGGCTTGATGGGCTAAAGGGCCTGTTCCTGTAATGTACACTCAAAATTCAAAAGAGATTTTTGAAATTATATGAGATTTTTGCAGAATGAGGAATCTGTGATGAGAGGGAATTAACGTAAAATTGTTCTTCAGAGAGGGGAGGAGTTAGGAGTGATCTCACTACACAGAAGATGGCAAGAACATGCAATACCTCAGCTGAGGCAAAGGCCATTGCATCATTTAAACTGGGTATTTATTTAAAGCAGAGGTGAGGGCAGAAATTGCAGGACCATCTGAAGGATTAGTATTTGGACTTTTCCAGCAGAGAGTCAAAGGTTTTCCCCTTGTGCTGTAAGCTGTTCATTGGGGTATGTACAGGAAGGTATGGAAATATATGGAAATTGTGGCTGGAGCATCAATGAGAAATTCAGAAAAGGACATATCTGCAGTTGCAAAACATATTCAAAAAAATTCTCGTTGACTGCTCTTTCACCCTTGAGGCAAGGAGATATGAGAGCCATAGAAGATGCAAATAGTTTTGACACATAGGATAAGCGTCGGGTAATGCAGAAATTAGATCATGAGCACCTGGTTTTTTTTAAGTCAGGTAGTCCTTGCAGTAGGGTCCAATTTACTGTTGTGTATTCATTCCAGCCCAGCTATACACCACATCATGCTGGTTATAGAATCATAGTGGGGATTTTCCAGCCACACACCACAAAACCAGAATACCCTGCCGGAGGTTAATGGATCTTTGCAGGGTATGCACCCCTTCGGCCCATCGAGTCTGCACCGACCACAATTCCACCCAGGCTCTACCCCTATATCCCTATTTTACCCGCTAATACCACTAACCCAAGCATCCCAGGATACTAAGGGGCAATTTTAGCATGGCCAATCAACCTAACCAGCACATCTTTGGACTGTGGGAGGAAACCGGAGCGCCTGGAGGAAACCCACACAGACACGAGGAGAATGTGCAAACTCCACACAGACAGTGACCCACACCAGGAATTGAACCCAGATCCCTGGAGCTGTGAAGCAGCAGTGCTAACCGCTGTGCTACTGTGCCCCCTCGTGATTGACCCTGCAACCAAGGGGAACAACTGTTCCCTACTCACCCTGTCCATACCCCTCATAACCTTATACACCTTTATCATGTCCCCCCTCAGCCTTCTCTGCTCTAAAGAAAACAATCCAAGCCTATCTGGTCTCTAAATGTTGGCCACCTTGGGTAGCCAAGAGTTAACGTTTTAAAATTTCTTTGTTAGTGTCTCACGTAGGCTTACATTACCACTGCAATGAAGTTAGTGTGAAAATTCCCTAGTTGCCACACTCTGGCACCGGTTTGCGTACACTGAGGGAGAATTTAGCATGGCTAGTGCATGTAACCAGCACTTCTTTCAGACTGTGGGAAGAAACCAGAAAACCCAGAGGAAACCAGGTGCTTATAGCTCAAGTCCTCTATCCAAAGCAACAACCTGGTGAACCTCCTCTGAACCCCTCTAAGCAAATCACAGGGACCCCTGGTGAGGCCTAGTTGTTGCACGCCTGCCTGGAATGCAAGCTCCACCTGCCATCTATAAATCAAGGACTTAACGGCGACTTGGGACCCCTTCCCGAAATTGGTAGGTGTCTGAGCACAGCACATTGGCTACAATCATGTGTGGAGCAAGTGCCCCTTACAGGTACCTCCGAGGCTTTTGACAAAAAGGTACGGTTTAAACAAAACAAACTGAAGCAGACCAAAGGTTATTCAATGGTGTAATCTGAACTGATAATCGAGGACATGGCATTAATTCAATTTCTTGTGTTTACATTGTTAATTGGAGAAGCAACTGGGGTCAGAGGGTGTAGTTACATGCCAATTACATCAGGAAACTGGGGCCATGAACAAAACACTCTCTGCCCTTATTCCCTAGGCACTGACATCAGATCACATTAGGTCTGTTTGTATAACGCTCTGTCTCTTGCTAGACTGGCCTAAATGAAGGGCAGTGTGTTGTGAATACAAAATGAATGAGAATAAACAAAATCCCAAATCTAGAGTGACATAATGTAGGAAATAGATTAGGATTTATATACCTTTCAGGTATAGTAGCTCAAAAACCAATTGCCTAAACTGGTGGACTACAGGGTACTAAATACATTCATTTTACTGCCCACAAGTACCAACAAATCAATTCTGATCAACTTTGACACAGCTAGCTGCCTTGCAAGAGAAAGGCCAACTACAAGTGCGGTGAAGGTACAGGAGAGTGGGGACAAATAGCCTCTGAATTGTGTTCCCCTTCTTTGCTGTGTACCTCTGACCCTCTTGTAAACCTTTATCCACTGGGTCAGTTTTAAACCAAGGTTAAATATTATCGGACTATCGTTCATGTAAAAATTAAGAGATAAGTTGCCAATTAAATTCACAAATTCTGCCCAACACTGATTTAATGGACTGTACACTAGTTAATATCACTGCCTCTCAGTGCCAGGGACCGGGGTTCAATTCTCGACTCGGACCACTGTCTGTGCGGAGTCTGCACTTTCTCCTCGTGTGTGTGTGGGTTTCCTCCAGATGGTCCGGTTTCTTCCCACAGTCTGAAAGACATGCTGGTTAGGTGCACTGGCCATGCTAAATTCTCCCTCAGTGTAGCCAAACAGGTGCCGGAGTGTGGCAACTAGGGATTTTCGCAGTAACTTCATTGCAGTGTTAATGTAAGCCTACATGAGACATTAACAAATAAGTTTTAAAATTTTAATCTCTTGGCTGCCCAAATTGGCCAACATTTAGCCACTCTTTTGCGTATCATTCTGTTTGCGCCGATACTCAAACCTCATGACTCAGTAAAAGTTGGCCTTCAGCCACCTTCAGAGGCTTTTCTGCTTCCAACAGTACAGTTAAGCGTTGTATGGCTGGAATTCTCCACCCACTCACACCCCAACACCAGCGAGGATGGAGAATTTGATACTCAGCCAGATCTCCATTCACAGCAACGGGACCGGAAAATCCCACTGGTGTGAATAGGCGGGGAATCCTGCCCACTGCCTTCAAATGGCATCTCCAAACCGTAGGAATATGAAATAGATTTGATTTACGCATGGACCAATTTGCAAAGTCGGCAGTCGGATTTAGATGAATTTGTAGCACTTGATTGGATTTACTATAGCATTGTCCAGTAAGGGTTTAACAGTCAATTCTAACCAACAGCAGAGTCTTGCTCCAAACTGTAACCAAAACCATTCATTCCATCCATGGTATAATCAATATTAGTTGAACTGATGGACTCCCAGGCTATGGTCAAATTGTGAATTACTGTGTGTCTAAGGTGTCAGCGTACAGATTCAAAAATATTTATTTTAAACTAAGTGGAAGATTGATTATGACCAGGCCTCTAATTTATGGTAACTGACCAATTCCCAAAGCTCCAGGGTGATTTACGACGCCATAACATTTTCCAGGTTGAGATCAGTGAGCCCAACACAAACTTCAGGGAAGGAACTCTCTCTCTCTCTCTCGATCCGTGTGTCTGTGATCCACAGTGAGTTTGAAATTTACCATTTGAACCAGAGTTTGTAATTAACATAATATGAGAACATTTTATTTTTAAATGTGATCTTTTGCCATGCAATTACTAAGGGCAGCACAGTGGCACTGTGGTTAGCACTGCTGCCTCACAGCGCCAGAAAACCAGGTTCAATTCCGTCCTTGGGTCACTGTCTGTGTGGACATTCATATTCTCGTCGTGTCTGCATGGGTTTCCTCTGGGTGCTCCGGTTTCCTCTCACAATCCAAAGATGTGTGGGTTAGGTTGATTGACCGTCAGGAATAAGGCCTTGGTGAGATTGTGGTTGGTACAGACTCAATGGGCCAAATGGCCTCCTTCTGTACTGTAGGGATTCTGTGATTCAATGATTTTGTACGTCTTTGTTCACAGTGATTGGATCAGTTTTAAACCAATTTGAAATACTTTGGATTATCCTTCATATTAAAATTGTGAGATAGGCTGCCAATTAAATGCACAATTGTGCCCAGTGCCAATTTGACCTTTTAATACCCAAGGGGGCCAACATTTACCCACCCTCCCTGTATGAAAACAGATTAATCCTTATCCCCAAGTATGACCTTTCTTTAAAAACAGACTTGAACAGGAAGAGAGAATGATAAGGATCAATTAACCAAAAAAGACCATTTCTATAACACAACTGTTAACTTGGATTAATTGCATTTGAAACACTTTGAAATTTATGATGAGAAGGAATTTGCATTTATGACACGTCTTTCATGAGTCTGCCACATCCCAAAGCACTTTGCAGCTAATTAAGTACCTTTGAAGCATATTCACTGTCAGCAATGTAAAATGATATTGAAGGTCCAGAATTTGTTAGAGCAAAGGCATCTCACGTATGCCCTGGTTAGACATGGAGCCGTAGAGGTTCACAGCATGGAACAGCCCCTTCAGCCCAACTTGTCTATGCAGCCCTTTTTTTAAAACCCCTAAACTAATTCCAATAGCCCGCGTGCTCCTTGCGCCCTTCTGTGCTGTTTTACCCATCGTGTTAATGGCACGGGAAGGACAACAGGACATCCAGGACCTTACTGAACATGGGGACAAGCAAGTCATAATCACTCAGATTCAAGAGCTGAGAAAATAAACAGAGCAAGAACGGAGAAACTGAACAAATTCTTTGGGAAGGATTTTCCACCCACTGCGTATTTTCCAGCAGCTGATGCAGCCCACCATCAGCGGGATCTGCCAATCCCACCGATGTCTATAGAGTTATGCCAACGTCCAGTCAGATAATAAAAAGTAGAAGCGCAGGGTCAGGTTGAGGGAGGTTAAAAAAATGGAACTGCTTTAAAAATTGACATTTTTGAAACCTCCAACAATTCACAAACTGATGGAATGAGTCGCCACACTTTTAATTGTTCACTTTATGGGCTGGAAAAATCAATTGCCAGCAATTAGTTAAAAGTGTCCATGCACTATTAATTCAAATGCAAAATACAGTGGATCCTGGCAATTTGAAATAGAAACAAAAGATGCTTGAAATGCTCAGCAGATCAGACATCTTCTGTGGAGAGTAAAACAAGAGTTAATGCTCCAGGTCTGTGACCCCAAGTTCTGTTAACTGTTTCTTGCCACAGATGCTGCTAATTGCTAAACATAAATTTCTATGATGCTTTTAATGGACATTTAATGAGAAAATGCAGTAACTTCATGAAAATCACAGGAGCTCAAGGTGAAATGTTATTTTTGTGAAGCCAACAGCAGAACAGAACAAATGTGCCAACACATTTCTGGTGTTTTCACGGGGCACCTCTTCTTCACCACAAATCTGTTGGGTGATTGATTGGAACATTAATAATCCCACGTAGCATTTGCACACTTATTTTGTCAACAGATTCGGGGCCAGTATTAGTTGGTTATTTCACTACTCAGGTATACAACTACTCTGGAACAAAACCAGTTCTTTTAAGCCTTAGTCCTCGTCAGATCTCTTTACAAAATTAGATTGGTATTTTGCTCATCAAAAGTCTAAGAACAAAGAAAATTACTGCACAGGAACAGGCCTTTTGGCCCTCCAAGCCTGTACCGAACATGCTGCCAGTCTGAATTAAAACCTCCTATCCTTCTGGGGACCATATCCCTCTATTCCCAACCTACATATCTATCCAGATGCTCCTTAAAACTCACAATAGTATCTGCTTCCACTACCTCCCTCAGTCGCAAGTTCTAGGCACCCACCACCCTGTGTAAAAAAAGTGCCTCGTAGATCTCCTTGCCCCTCGCACCTTAAACCAATGCTCCCTAGTAATTATAATACCCTTGTAATGAAAACAAAGAATTAACCTTGGGACTGAGTTTTAGGATTAGTAAGGGACGAAATAGGAATCTCTCTGAAATAGAGAGTTTAATTCCATATGATCTAATTCAGTGCAAACATCCAGAGATAACAAGAGACAATTATCCTCAGAATTTTGCAAATCCCTTCATCTAAATTTAAGATACTTTACAAACCTTAATTTTATTGATGCCAAATGGAATTCAATAAAATTCAATTTGTCACCAGGCATCAGAAAATGATTATGAAACCTGCTGGATTGTCACAGAAATTGAAAATTGAGTTTGCAAATTTCCATCTAAGAGAAGGAGTCACTCCTTCCTGTTTTGGCTCACGAGACTCCAGCCGCACACTATGTGACTGAATTGATGCTTGTAAGGAAAGTGGAAAGGATAATAAATACTGCCTTGCATCCACATCCGAAGAACAACTTTTGAAATGCCAAGTTTAGATGGGAAATGTTATGCTGTGGCAGCAACATTTTGTTCGCTTCTCTCATGTCTTTATTTTTCTGTTCTTTTCATGGGATCCAACTTATCCTTCGGTTAATTAGAGCACAGGTTTTATGAATGGGCAATCCGAGGGTAATCCATTTTCTCCTTTTTATGTGCCTTTTGTTTGCTTGTTCACTTGGTGCATACGTACATGATGCATTGTTGAGGTTATTCACTGAAGGCCCCACCTTCACAACCTTGCCTCTCAACCCGAGGTGAGGTGATCCTCAAGTTAAATCACCACCAGTTAACTCTTCCTCCTCAAAGGTGAGAGCAGCCTCTGGTCAGCTGGGGCTATGGTGTCTTTTACACACTGTTGCTTTTGATAGAGTTGATACAGTGTGTTTCTTCTTGTGAGGAAAACCATAATTGGAGGCTTTCAATACAAGGTAGTCACCAAGAAATCCAATCGGAAATTCAGAAGATTCTTCACACCCAAAGAGTGATGAGAACGTGGAACTCAGTTGAGCGGTTGAAGTGAATAATGTCAGTGTATTTAAGAGAAAGCTGGACAGGAGTTTGAGGGAGAAGGGAATAGATTCAGATGAGGAAAGATAGAAAGGTTTGAGTGGAACAAAAAACACAGGCCTATGTAGCTCAAAGGGCCTGCTGCTCTGCCAGATATCCTATATAAATAACTAAATATGTAGTGAGAACACTCTTCATTTTTGAGGAGCTGTTATTGTCGTGCAGACATTAGTGCAGAAGCTCACTGAGAGCTTTCATATCTGCATAGATTCACCCCATTCAAAAATTTGTGAAACTAGTACAGTACCAGTTAGCAATGTAAGCACACGTGTTTACAATTTACACTGCATAGTTCAAAATAAAAATGCTTCTTTGCTACGGCTGGCTAAGCTTTTCTGAATGGGCAGCAAGTTATCTTCTGACAGTCTGTAGTAATTTCTCAGATTTGCAGAAATGCCTTTTTGAAACTTGACATTTTTATTCACATAAGCATGTGTCTGGTGTGGTTGAATTGGAGAGCAAAGTAGCGCAGCAGGGTGCATCTTCACAATCCGTGATACAATCTTTTTTTTCCTTCCTTTATTTCCATCCTAACGTAGACGGTGTCGAGTTCAAATCTCTTCCATTTTACTTATGAGAAAACCAATTTTAGCTGAAGATGAAGGAGGGACACACACCAATAAGCGCAAGATAAAAGTCCTCAAGTTAAGACAAAGTTTAGCGAAGCAAAGTTCTAGGACAATTTCACAATTTAAAACAGGTCTTTCACAAGGAAGCTTGTGCCTGGATTCAGCCAGCATTTCTGCTGACAATAAAGCACTTTGTATGGTCAATATCCAAAAGGAATACAGCGTTCTCTATCATATCAGTCAACATAACCTGTATAAATCAATGTTGGGCAACCTGTGGCCCCAGGGTTCACACGTGGCTCATTTGGGTTCTGAGAGCCACCCATGAGACATTTTGTTGACCATTATTCATGTGCAAGGTTGCCAGAATCCACAGATTTCCACCTGCAAAGTTTTTTCCTACTAGTCTGACTGAAGTGATGCGTGTGTAAAAGCAAAGGCAAGTGAAATGAGGTGCATGCTGATTGCTCACAACATTGACTGAGAGAGGCGGACACTCCCTCTGTGTCCAAAGTGAAAGTATTTCTTTTGTTTTTTACCATTTGAAGTTGACAGTTCTGTAAATACATAAATGATTAAGAATATTCTACAACCCGTTATGAAATATCTGGCGTGTATTAAATGTATTTAATCTTATTCATGGGATCACTGTTATTGAACAAGCCTGATTTCAATCTTGTGGCCCACTGAGATGAACGAAGAACACTCATGTGGCCCCCTCACTAGCCTAGGTTGGTAACATCAACTGGTATAAACCCCAAGTTGAGGGCATAGTTCCACTAGTGTGTCTGTTAGATCATTTGGAACCCAGATATGGAGAGTCAACAGAGTCAATGCAGTTAATGTTTTGCATGAAGGTTATGCAAATATTTTGAATGGTAAAATCTAATCCAGGCAGGGAGAGCATTTCTCTTGTGACTCCTATGCTTTAGTTTTCTTTCTTTACTGATCTCGCTGAAGACCGTGATCCAAGCTGGCGTTTGGTTTGAAATTCTTGTTCCATTAGCAAATATAGTGCCTGCGTACCTGGGCCACTTTTTAAAACCTGAGCCATGGAAGTGGGGGGTTAATTGACCTTGAGGGAATGATCTTGTTCTCATCAGCTGATCACACATTTGAACATTCAGCAGAGAACTGCTTAGCAACACTTAGAAAGAAAAAGACTTGCATTTCTTCGACACTTCTCATGACCATCAGACATTTCAAAGCACTTTAAAACCAATTAAATACATTCTGAAGCGCAGCCACTGTTGGGATGTCGGAAATACAGCAGCTGAATTGCGCTCAGCAAACTCCCACAGTGATTTGATAGTGAGCAAAAAATGTTCTTTTTGTCATGTTGATTAAAGTTTAAATATTGGCCTGGACACCAGGGACAATTCCCATGCGGTTCTTCAAACAAAATGCCATGGTTTATTTTTACAACGACCCAAACAGGCAGATTGGGCCTCGTTTTAATATCTCGTCTGAAAAACAGCACTTCAAACAGTGCAGTACTCCCTCAGCACTGCATCGGCCCTGATATTTGTGCTCAGGCCTTGAAGTGGGACCTGATGATTCAGAGGCTAATGCGCTACCAGCAGAACCATGGCTGACTCGCTAAGGCTAACAATTTCTCCGAAATTTCCTCTTAGGTTATGAACATTGAGGTCAGCGACCAGTGGGCTATGAACAGCCCTGTGAGCTTGTTTAGCTCAGCAATGAACAGAAATTTTCCAATGGCAGCACACAGTAGACTATACTTGACCATTTTTAAAATTCCACCTGTGTGGGAGTTTGCAGTTGGGTTGCTTACCAGTGTTGGAACGTGCACACTTGCGGGGTGTTTTTCAATGGAATGTACAGTTTTACTTGGAGCTGGTGTAATTGGTCACTATCTTTCTCCCCTCCAGCACTACAATACTTGGTCAGTTCCTTGGGCAACAACAGGCACAGTAAGAAGTCTCACAACACCAGGTTAAAGTCCAACCAGTTTATTTGATAGTAAACCCACAAGCTTTCAGGGTTTGCCCCTTCGTCAGGTGGGTGGAGAGTTCTGGTCTCTGGTCTGGAGACCAGAACTCTCCACTCATAAGAACATAAGAACATAAGAACATAAGAAATAGGAGCAGGAGTAGGCCATCTAGCCCTTCGTGCCTCACCTGATGAACGGGCAAACCCCGAAAGCTTGTGGGTTTACTATCAAATAAACTGGTTGGGCTTTAACCTGGTGTTGAGAGGCTTCTTACTGTGTTTACCCCAGTCCAACGCCGGCATCTCCACATCTCAACAACAGGCACACAGTGACCTGGGTCTTCCGGGAGTTATAAAGACAGAGGTTGGATTGACTTGGATTGTTTTCTCTGGAGCAGAGAAGATTGAAGGGTGATCTGATTTAACCAATCAAGATTTATGAAGGGCATGGACAGGGTGGATAGGGAGCAGCTGCTCCCTTTAGTTGGAGGGTCAGTTATGAGGGGACACAAGTTAAAAGTGAGGGGTGAGGGGTTTACAGGGGATGTGAGGAAAGACATTTTTGCCCAGAGGGTGGTGACAGTCTAGAATGCTCTGCCTGGGAGAATGGAGGAGGCGGGATGCCTCGCATCCTTTAAAAACGTACCTGGATGAATACTTGGCATACCATAATATTCAAGTCTATGGGCCAAGTGCTGGTAAGTGGGATTAGGTGGGCAGGTCAGGACTTTTATGTGTTGGTGCAGATTCGATGGGCTGAAGGGCCTCAATCTTGCAAAGCTCGTAGAAAGGGTATAAAGTGTTGGATAAAGTTTTGGAGTGTACCCTGTGCCTGTGAAACAACCGTCAGTGAAATCAGAAGAGGGCAGGAGTGGGAAGCAAGAATGAAAAGTGAGGACAAACATTTAGACGTCCTCAACACTTCTAAAATGTAAACTATACACAGTCTTATAAGGTGAACAACTGTGCCTTCCTACAGTGCGGTCTGCACTTGTGAAGATTAATCAGATAAACTGTAAAGAATTAAAGATGTTAATCAAACAAAATAAATTAGACCACGGATTGGATTGTTCTGTTCTCCACTTTCTGCTTTCATTAGCAGTACAAATTATGGGAAATTGTAATTGAATAATCTTCAATAAACAGGATAATTCTGATCCTTCTTTTAATTAATAAACCAGGAGGAATCACATGCATCCCTTTCTGTGTTGTACCCATCTGTCTGTAAACTACCCATGCCATTTAAAGCTCTAATTACAATGCTGGCTTTTTAAGTACATTTCCCATCACCTCATTTAGCTTCGATGTTGTCACTGCAAATTTAAGTTTTTAAGTTTATTCATTAGTGTCACAAATAGGCTTACGTTAACACTGCAGTGAAGTCACCGAAAATCTCCTAGTCACCACAATCTGGCGCCTGTTCTGGTACACGGAGGGAGAATTTAGCATGGCCAATGAACCAAACAGCACGTCTTTTGGACTATGGGAGGAAACCCACGCAGACACGGGGAAAATGTGCAGACTCCGCATAGACAATGACTCAAGCAGGGAATCAAACCCAGGTCCTTGATGCTGAGAGGCAGCAGCGCTAACCATTGTGCCACTGTGTTGCCCCAACTCAACATCTATAGGGATCTATAAAGTCAAGATATACAGCATAGAAGCACATACAAAGGTCCAGAATATTTCCTGTTACATTTTAAGACAGAAATATGGGGAGATCAGATGAAAAAGTCAAAGTTTTATACTCAGAGAGATCTACAGAAAAAGGCCCTACTTCCCCCCATCGCCCCGAGACCCATTTTAAACAGATACTGCTGACTTCGCATATATTCTGGCAGTTTGAAAAAATAAAAATGCAACCTGACATTTATAGCAAAACAGTAGAAAGTTTATAAGAAGAATTGTGCATTCATTGAATCTGAAATTCTTGATGCGTAGTGATATATCCTTTGACATCCTAACAAAAAAACAATGTATGGAGTTTTTCCCCAATTATTAAGGATTTTTTGCACTCTCTTAACTTGATATACACACCTATGTGTGCACTAGTACACCTTTTCCCCAATATCCTAAGCAAATTAGTCTCTCAGTAATGACTTCTTACTGTTTAAGTGATTAAATATTTACATCTGGTTTTGGGTTTTTGCACCTTTCATGCATTGAGTTAATTCTCAGTTAAAGCTCTTTCCTCAATAGCTGTTAAAGGCAAGAAGCTATCATCTCAATTCACTTGTTTGCCTGACAGATCATTGATATTGAAGACAGCCAAATTATCTTCTCACTTCCGTCAGTAAGTCCACAGGAGATTAATGAGACTTGTGAATGCTGAGAATGAGCTCCCACAGGTTGAACAGCGATGCTGGACACAAAGGTTAAAGATTCTTCCTTCGGTCAAGATTCCCTCAGTCAATATAAACACTCGACATCAGGAATTTGACAGGATTCTCATGGTAGGAGACGCATCATGGATTTTTTTTTGGTTTCAAAGCTGTCTTTATCTTGAGCAAGTAGCTCCCACTTAGGGTTATCTACTTTGCCCCATTTTAGAGTTGCTTTCAAGCCATCTGTGTATCTCTTGCAAAAAAACAAAGGTGATATTTGGAAGGTGAATCACTGCGCTCTGCTCTCGTGTCAGTAATGATTATTCTTCCCTTGCTTGTGTGGGTGTTTAACTGCACGCTGCATAATACAAATTGCTGGAAGTGGAAGAGGTTGAATACTATGGGAGGAATTTTTATCAGGTCTTTGGAGGATTGTGTGTTGGAGTGGGGTGGGGGGGTGGTGAACAGTGTTGGAGAAGAATTGCATTGTGCCAGTTCCCCAGAGCTCCTGCCTTCTTCTGCTTTTTGTGGAGGATGCTTCTGTGCAGTAACAACAAACTGTTCGACAACAACAGCCAATTAAGGATGTTGAGTGAAATGTTAACAGTCGCCTCTTCTCAGGTACTGTCGGCACCCCTTCAAATAAAAGGCACAGCATCATAGCACTTATGTTTCTGACCTGGTAAGCCAGCCATCTAGACTAATGATCTAGATACAGGAGTTCAAATCCCGCCACAGAACATAGGAACATAAATTCAATTCAATAAATCTGGACTTAATGGCCACAATTCTCTGGCCGTTCATGCCGGTGGGATTCACTGGTCCTGCAGCCCACCCACAGGTCTCATGGCGACGTGGAGTGACATCAATGGGAAATCCCACTGACAGCAGTGGGGCCAGGAATCCTGCTGCTAGTGTACAGTGTGCCACCTCCTGCCACTGAATGTCACCCATTATCAGCAATGATCAGTACTATACAACCAGATTGTTGGAAAACGAACCCCTCTGGTTCAAAAAATCCCCATTAGAGAAGGATATCTGCCATCCTTAGCCAGTCTTGCTTAGATGCGCAACTCCAAAACCACAACAACGTGGCTGACTCTTAACTGCTCTCTGAAATAGCTTGTCAAGCCTCTCAGTTGTATTCAACAAGGCGGATCACCTTCTTAAGGGCACTTAAGAATGAGCAATAAACACTGCCCTTGGCAACACCGCTCATGCCATATTCATCACCAGTATATGACAACTCTCTGGGTCATGTCTGTTCAATGAGAAACCACTAAATGATGTCAATCACAGCTAAGGGTTTTATTTTTGGATGGCATAACTGACTTAAAAATTACATTTCCCTTTGTGATTTTTGTGATTGAAAACTGCCAGCTATCTATGTAAAGGATGAAACAAGAAAATGTATAAATATCCCTAAAGCTAGCATGTAAATTAACAATACCTCAGGGACCTAGTGAAACGGATTTAGAAACAGCAGATTGATGGTGATAAAACGCCTCTGAAACCTTCAAAAACCTTACCTGAATAAACTGCATGTGACTAAAAGTTCTCCTTTTAGCTTGAGCTAGCACTCTTGTATAGTGTTGTCAGTGATGCTAAATCAAAATCTCTTGTATCTCTTATAGAGATTCAAGATCACATGGCATTATTTGAATATTGAATTCTGACCTGGTCAATATTCTTCCCTGAACCAGCATGTTAAGACACAGAATAGGTGCCATGGTGGTGGCACCGTGGTTAGCACTGCTGCCTCACAGTGCCAGGGACACAGGTTTGATTCCGACTTGGGTCACCATGCGTGTGGAGTTTGCACGTTCTCCATGTAGTCGGTGTGGGTTTCCTCCGGGTGGTCCAGAAGGTTAGTGCTAGTTAGGTGCATTGGCTATGCTAAATTCTCCCTCAATGTACCCGACCAGGCACTGGGGTGTGACAACTAGGGGATTTTCATAGTAACTTCATTGCAGTGTTAATGTAAGTCTACTTGTGACACTAATAAATAAATAAACTTTAAACTTTGACAGGTCATTGGTCCAAAAGTAAAATACTGCGAGTGCTGGAAATCTGAAATTAAAGCAGAAAACGCTGGAAATACTCAGGAGGTCAGGCAGCATCTGTGAGAAATCCAGACCCAGATCTTCCGGTCTCTGGATCTTCAGAGACTGAACATACAGCGGGATCCCGTGGAAAACCTAGCACACAGACTGCAAGGAAATTGCCCAGGCAACACAGAATCCCTGCAGTACAGAAAGAGGCTATTCAACCCATCGAGTTTGTACCGACCACAGCCCCATCCAACTGTACTCCTGCAACCTCACATATTTACCCTATTAATCCCCCTGACACTAAGGGGCAATTTTAGCAAGGCCAATCCAACTAACTTGCACATCTTTGGACTGGGGAAGGAAACCAGAGCACCCAGAGGAAACTCATGCAGACACAGGGAGAATGTGCAGACTCCACACAGACAGTGACTCAAGCTGGGAATCAAACCCAAATCTCTGGCGCTGTGAGGCAGCAGTGCTAACCACCATGCCGCCCATGAAGTTTGTTTATCAGGAAGTTTGAATTCCCGATGGACAATTCCCATGCTGTCTGGGATACTCAACAAAAAAAATCACTAACTCGGGTGTTAGAGTCAGGGACTTTCGACAGTTCCATGGGACTTACACGGATAGTAGCGCAGGAAATGTTAGACAAATCCTCCTGGCCCTCTGACAACTACCCATGGTTCTTTGCTCTCCCCCATCAACTTCCCACTACCCTTCCACCCATTCTGATTAGCCCCAGCCTGACCATCTCTTCCACCCTAACTATCCTCCTCCACACTACCCTCCCCCCAACCCCCAACCCAACTTGACCTGACAGGCTCCCCACATGACCCACCTAACCCTAATCCATCTGCTATCCCACTGACCTGCTACTCTACCCAGTCACCTCACCTAGTTTGCCAATTCACTCATTAATACATTCACTAACATATATATACTGGCCATTTGAATTTACCCCATGGCAGCTGGTGCTGCACAAAAAATTGCCCCCACATTCCCCCCAGCACTATCGCCCTCATCCGAGGGACATTGGGATCTAGATTTCTGGAGAAGCAGGAATTTGAAGATCCCTCATCAAATGTCGAGCAGCGTCATGGCACGGAAATGCCCGAGCAGGGTGACACTCAGGGATGAATGCTACTCCGTGGAGGATCCAGGCCTCAAGTTAATGTTTCAGGTTGGAAAAGGTTGAGGCAACAAGTTTTCAGCAAGTGCAGAGACAGGGAATGGAGGGCAAAAGCATGCAAAAGGCAAGCTCTGTGAGAAGGTGGAAAGCAGGAGAGATTAAATGATAAGACGCTGGACAAAAAGAGATGGATAATGACAGTGGAAAAAAGAAAAGATGGATTGAGAGGATGTGTAAATTGCAGAATCATAATAGACAGCAGTTGCCTGAAATTATAAAACATAATTTTGAGTTCAGAAGGTTATCAAGTGCCTCACTTAAGAGGGGATATTCCTTGAGCTTCATTGGAACAGTAGAATGCTAAGGGCAGAAGGATCACAGTGAAAATAGGGTGGGCATGTCAGGTGACCAGAAGCTCAGGGTCACACTTGTGGACAGAATGGGGGAGTTCCACAAAAACACTCACCCAATCTGCATTTGATCTCCTTAATGTCAAGGTTACTACATCATGAGCAAAAGATGCAACATATTAAATTGAAACAAATACATATAAAATAACTGCTTCACTCGGAAGAAGTGTTTGAGCCCGGCATACTGTAAAGGGAGGGGATAAAAAAGGCAGGTGTAACATTCCTTATGCTTACACAGAACGGCGATGTTGATGGGCATTGAAGAGTGGAGTATAACATCGCGGAAAGAACAGCCCCGTAGGGATACGGAAGGAAAATGTTTGTTTAGTGGATAGCATCCTGCTGGAAATGGTACAGTGGTTATCACTGCTGCCTTACAGTGCCAGGGATCCAAGTTCGATTCCTGGCTTGGGTCGCTATCTGCGTGGAGTCTGCATGTTCTCCTTGTGTCTGCATGGGTTTTCTCTGGGTGCTCCAGTTTCTTCCCACAGGCCGAAAGACGTGCTGGTTAAGTGCATTGGCCACGCTAAATTCTCCATCAGTGTACCCGAACAGGCGCCAGAATGTGGCAGCTAGGGGATTTTCACAGTAACTTCATTGCAGTGTTAGTACAAGTCTTGTGACACGAATAAATAAACTTAACTCAGTGATCTGCTTCACACGAAGAACAGAAAGGAGAGGCAAAGGATCTCATTTGTGGTTCTGTGGATAGGGAGGCGGTGAAGTTTCAGATCAGACAGTGACAGGCAGACCAGGTAGTGACAGCTGTGGGCCTAAATCAATCAAATGGAGGGAAAATCCTTGGTTGAGGAAAATGGAAGGCATTTCAGAAACACTGAAATGGAAGGCGGCATCAATGATACAAAAGTTGCAATGTGGAAAGTTTCACTGAGGGTCAGTGGGTTTATTATGGATACTGGTCAATAAGATATCCCCAGAAATGGAGATAGAGAAATCGAGGAAGGCTCGATGATGGACCATATGAAAGATAAAAAATGGGAAGCAATGTTTGTGAAATTTTCATCTGGGGGAAGAGCAGAAAATGACACCGATAGAGTCATAACAGCTGATCTTTGATCTCATTGCTGTTCAAAACATTTTTCTTGGCACAAAATGGCTGCTGCGTGCACATACGTAACAACTGTGACTGCACCTAGAATTGTGACTGAAGTGCTTCCAGTGACTTGATAATGAGCTGTACACATAGAAATATGTCTTCCTTTACAGGCTTAACCTAAAGCAGTGACTATTGCTTTCAGAGAAACACTATACACCAAATTTGAGCAAGACCTGCATGCAAAGTTTGTGAATTTAGTGATTTATAGTGCATGTTATTTTCAGTCAAATGTTTGATCCCACACACTTTCCCCAGTGATTGAATGTTCCATTGAAGAAGCCTCATCATAAAGGCCCATTCTTCATACTTATCACTTTAAAGTGAAACATGATCATTAAGCAAAACATTTTCCCAGTGGTAGCGTGCTGAAGATTGTAATGTTTTAACATTCACAGCAAGCATTATGCAGGCCAGGATAAGGTATTCTGTTAACTGTCAGCAGCCATGAACAAAAATGTATTGAAATGCTGTTAAGTCTGCAGGTCCACCTGATGTACCAGTGGAGGGAGATTTGTTCCAAATAAAGTTGGCAGATAAAATCGGTTCTGCCCCTGGTTTTCTTGCTTCAATGTAACTTGACTGCTCAACAATCACATACAACACAGTACCTGATCATCTGCGATCACTCAATGTGACACATCACCTAATTTCATTCAGAGTTTCAATGTTTTGGAATAGGAAGAGGATGAATCCGTGCCAAGAATTTGCGTTTTATATATTTCAACTAAAACTTACTGAGAAAAGAATTGACACCAAGCCAAAAAGAAAAAGAGACAGGTGACGAAAAGGTTGATCAACAGGGTAGGTTTTTAGAGGCACCCATACAACGGGGAGAGAGGAGAAGCCACGGTGCCACAGTGGTTAGCAAGGCTGCCTCACAATGCTGGGGACCTGGGTTCAAATCCCGTTTTGGGTCACTGTCTACACGGAGTTTGCATGTTTTTCCCTACGTCTGCATGGGTTTCCTCCAGGTCCTCCAGTTTCTTCCCACAGTCCAAAGATGTGCAGGTTAGGCTGATTGGCTATGCTCAATTGCTCCCTAGTGTCAGGGGGACTAGCTAGGGTAAATGCATGGGGTTACGAGGATAGGACTGGGTGGGATCATGGTTGGTGCAGATTTGATGGGCCGAATGGCCTCCTTCTACACTGCAGGAGTCTATGAATCAATGAGATTTGTTGAGGGAAGCCCAGGAGCTGCTGGATCAAGCAGCTGAAAGGCCTGGCCTCCAGTGATATGGTGAAGGAAGTTGGGGATGTACAAGAAGCCAGACATGTGTGGTGGGGGGGGGCAGGTCGAGGAGAGAGAGATCTCAGGAGAACTGCAGGACTCAAAATATTCATCCAGCGACATGTGTTGACACAATGTTTAATGATGCTCTGTACACTGTTCACCCAAATTAAATTTGAATGACTTCACTTCTGAATCATGCAGCATACAATATCTACTCAAGGGAAGCCAAGGGTGTTTTGTGCGGATGGAAATGGGTATTGTATAGCCAGCCTATTATTTTTTCAAAGCCCTCAAAACGTGCTATAACCACTTTGTACCTCGAACAGTTCAGCGTTTGGGTTCTCGCGCAAGCCTTCAGCCTCCTCATGGTTTCGTCGGCAACGGAGACAAAACAAATAGAAATGGACAGATAAACTTTCCACTTGACTACGAAAGGCAGGGGGCTCCTCCCTCCTTGCAGGAGTTTCGTTTGGAAGCTGCTGCTGTCTGCATCCTGAGAGCTTTCCTCGCTGGGCATTTGGAAATTGTGTAATGTAGCTGCGGGCCTGGGTTGTGACCTCTTCCATTTGGCCTGTCAGGAAGCCGTGCCTTGAGAGCTGCCCAAAATCCCAACAATGGCTTGAAGTCAGCTTTTCCAACACAGATTATTTTTCCCAGGACGGAGGGCGAGTTTTGTAGCTGCACTGGACACTGCGCTAAAGAACAGCGGAGAGAACATTTTGTTTTATGTTCTGGAATTTATTATTCATTGATATTCTACCTCGACTCAGCTAGCTGTGTGCTTTGCTTCTTCAGTCGGCAGAGGAATTTCCTGCAGGAATTACTAGAAAGGTTCTTTGGCGCATGCTTCTCTATATATTTTTTTTAATAATATCATTTTCTTCCCCCTCTCCTCTTCTGAATGGCCTGTTTGTGGTACTGCAGCTGCAGAGAGCCCTCCTGTGCCTCACAGCTGGCCAAAGTCCACACAGCAGGCTGTCTGGTTACAGTGGGCATCGTGGCTAAGTTCACATAATGTTCACTGAGGAGCAGTTTGTGCCCGAGTATCTCCTGACCAACAGCAGCATTCCCAGCTGATTTGTCCAACTCGCCTGAACTTGTCCGCAGCACCCAGACCTTTGCCTGGGATCAGATCCAACAATTTATTCCAGACTCTGACCAGAATTTGGATCTTTGATAAGGGGGTCAGTCACACTTTTATAAAGGCACATCTGGACCCGAAACTTTTCTCTCCTTACAGATGCTGCCAGACCTGCTGAGATTTTCCAGCATTTTTTTCTTTTGGTTTTGGATCTTTCCTGATCCAGCCACCCCAGTATTACACAGAATGGTACCTTTACCCCACATACCATCAGGTATATGGGTGGCACAGTAGCATAGTGGTTAGCACAACTGTCTCACAGTGTCAGGGACCTGGGTTCAAATCTGGCTTGGGTCACTGTGTGTGGAGTCTGCACATTCTCCCAATCTCCGTGGGTTTCCTCTGGGTGCACCGGTTTCTTTCCACAGTCCGAAAGATGTGCTGGTTAGATGCATTGGCCATGCTAAATTCTCCCTCAAAATGTACCCAACAGGCGCCCAAGTATGACAATTCGGGCATTTTCACAGTAACTTCATTGCAGTGTTAATGTAAGCCTACTCATGACACTAATAAATGAACTTTAAACATAAAAAGGAATCTGAGAAAAGACTTACAATTATCTCCCTTAACAAGGTACACACACACCACTTTTCAAAATATTTTTGTTTAACAAGCCAGTGGATATCAGTGCAGTGGAATAGAACACATTCCCATTCTTATTGTGAGCCACCAGCAATAAACATTCTTAGATCAGATATATCTCATGTCAGATGCAGAATAAAGCTATTCTGCTTCCTTGCATACTGGATACCTTAATCATACTCTGAGAACATTTCTCCACTGAGCCTGTGCAACCTGCTTTATTTCACACATGAGCACATTTTAATGGCTGGCATCACCCTGCCAACTTCTTAGATTCATTCAATCCCTCGGCCCATTGAATCTACGTCAACCACAATCTCACACAGACCCCATTCCCGTGATCCTTTGCATTTACCCTGCTAATCCCCCGACTCTTGGATCAATTTAGCATGGCCAATCAACCTAGCCTGCACATCTTTAGGCTGTGGGAGGAAACCCACGCAGAGACGGGGAGGAAGTGCAGACTCCGAACAGACAGTGACCCAAGGCCAGAATTGAACCGCAATGTCCTGGCGTGGTGAGGCAGCAATGCTAAGCACTGTGCCACCATGCAGCCCCTTCTGTGCGAGTTTGTGCCAAAATATGGACTGTTTCGTGATGTGTAACTTGCTGACGGATAACAGGGACAGAGAAGGGCCCAATCTTAGTCAGGTTAGATAAAGAGCTGGGTTTTAATCCAAAGCCTTTCTCAAAAGACGGGTTCTTGGGGACATGGGTAATATTGAAAAGACAGTATTTATTGCCCAACCCAAGTCGCTGGAGAAGATTGTAGGCTTTCTCTTTGACCTATGGTAGTCATGCATTGATGTTGCTACCACAATGATATTAGATCAGGAATTTCAGCATATTAACCTAGTGACACTGAAAGAGCAGTGGTACATTTCCCAGTCTGTATGGTTTGCGATTTGGAAGGCAGTTTTGAAATGACGGTGTCTCTATAACAATGCTGTTCTTGCCATTTTTGGTGGGAGAGACTGCAGAGAAGGGAAATGCTTTCAAAGTATTGAGATTGCTGCACTACATTCTTGGAGACTGTACCTACCAGAGCAGTGGGATAGAATAGCATTATATTTCAGATGGACTCCTTTTCATGGTGAACAGGCTTTGTAGAGTCAGGTGGTGCACTATTCATTGCAATGTGCTTCCCATCAACCTTAGCAACCTTCCCATCAGCCTCATCAGTGTTGTTACGGCTGATCCAGCCTTTGGTCTGGGAGACAACTTCAAAATGTTGATGATGAGATACTCGAGGTTAGAGGTGCCATTGAATTTCGAAGCAATCATTACCTGCCATTTGCAGCCAACACAAATATTATTTGCCACTAGCTATCAGTTCCAAGATGGATATTAGCCTTTTGGAAGCCATATGGACTGCTTTGTTATTGCAGGAGTCATGAATGAAGCCGAATACTGTGAAACTGCCAGACAACTGCCACAGTCCTGACATTACGGGGGGTGTAGGACATTAATAAAGCAGCTGAAGGTAGTTGAGCCATCTTGGCTGGATGGGTTCCTGAGAGATACCGGCAGTGACGTCCAGAGGCTGAGGTAATTGACCAGCATCAACTGCACCCATCTTTCTTTCCGATACCTACCACTCCAGTCACTGCAAGGTTTACCACTTTTGCCCCCTCCACTGACCTCAGCTTTGCAAGGATAAGTCAATGAAAGGAGAAGTTCAGCCTGACCAAATGGTGAGGCATCCAAACTTAAAATTTAGCTGACTCAGCAGGTAGGGGGATGGGCTGGGAGCCAGACAACCAGGGTTTAGAAAGTGAGAGAGCCACACTGGGAACCATGTGGACCACATGGACATGCAGGCTAATGACAACAAAGTGATTCCTGGGTGCAAAGTAGAAGCTGATTTTGAAATGATCGGAGAGGTTTTGGCTCCTTACTCAAGGGAGCCCATGTTGCCATGGCCTAGCAAATCCAGCTTTGGTGCTGAGGCAAAATGGTCACCCAGTATCTGATGCTTCCTAAAAAGGAATCTTTTATGATCATGTTTAACAAGTTCATTTATTAATGTCACAAGTAGGCTTACATTAACACTGCAATGAAGTTACTGTGAAAATACCTGAGTCGTCACACTCTGGCGCCTGTTCGGGTACACTGAGGGAGAATTTAGCATGGCCAATGCACCTAATCAGCATGTCTTTTGACTGTGGGTGGAAACCGAAGCAACTGGAGGAGCCCATGCAGACATTGGGAGAACATGGAGAGTCCACACAGACAATGACCCAAGCTGGGAACTGAACCTGGGCCCTGGCGCTTTGAGGCAGCAGTGCTAACCACCGTGCAACCCTATGACTAGACTCTATGAACCACTACACTCAATGTGTAACATTGGTTTCAGATTGCCTGTTAACACCAATACAGGGCAATAAGTAGGTCATGCCGTATATGGTGAACAGTCTTTGTAGGCTTGAAGGGCCCAATAGCATTCTCCTATTGCTAGTTTCTGTGTTTTAGTCTGTTCTGTTCCAAATGCTGAAAAAAGTCAACAGCAAAACATTGAGGAAGGTTTTACCCTAAGTGATAGTGAAATGTTGTAATAATGTATATTTAGCAGAAAGCGGCAGCATGATGGTACAGTGGTTTGCACTGCTGCCTCACCGCACCAGGGACCTGCGTTCAATTCCAGCCTCAGGTAACAATCTTTGTGGAGTTTGCGCGTTCTCCCTATGTCTGTGTGGGTTTCCTTCCAGTGCTCCGGTTTCCTCCAACAGTGCAAAGATGTGCGGATTAGGTTGATTGACCATGCTAAATTGCCCCTTGATGTCAGGAAGATTAGCAGGGTAAATACATGTGGTTACGGGGGCAGAGTCTGGGTGGAATTGTGGTCAGTGCAGGCTTGACGGGCCAAATGGCCTCTTTCTGCACTGTAGGATTCTATGATTCAATGATTCAGATGGTCAGTGCAGAATTATATGGATGAATATGTTAAAAATGTCAATAGCAGTAATTCCTAATATCTACATGGCATTCTATCCAATAGAAACTATTTATTTCTCTCTCCAACTCAGACTGACAATGAAAATAAAACTGTAATGCCAAATATGTCGTGAAATTTATATCATGTTTCACTGATGGCTGGCCAGACGAGTACATTACCCAAGTGTGAAACTGTTCCTGCCAGACCAGGAAAAGCTTGGGATAAATCCCCAGACTCTGCTCAGTAAACAGACATCAGCTAGCGTGGCAGGGAGGAAACCAGAGCTGGCCTCTGACCTCGGGGGAAGCAAAGAGACGAAACAGCCAGCCTGTGACCTGTGCTGTGAATGGAATCCGGCTCCTAACCCATCATTCTGGCTCACACAGGAACACCAAGCAATAGGCTGGGGTAGCATAAAAATGGCTGATACTTGTCCAACCCTAGCCGAGTGTCATTTAGAGGCAGGAAGGGAAAATCTGAAGTAGGGGAGGAGAGTGATTAGCAAACAATATTGTTAGTGAGCAGCCCAGGGCTGCTTTTACCTTCCATCTGTGAGTTTTGGCCAGCAGTCACAGACCAAACTTTAAAAATAAAACTCTGATTGTGATTTTAGACAAAACATTAGTCATACAAAATACACACCCCAATCTAATCAGAACTGCTTGGTGTTCCTGCAACATGACACCCCAGACATTATGTACTCCGAATAAAATAAATCAAGGGCCAAGTATTTCGAGTAGAAACATCCATCATTGTTCTTACTACATTATTATTACCATGTCAACCCATACGGCACAGTGATTAGCACCGCTGTCTCTCAGCATGAGGGACCCAGGTATGATTCCAGCCTTGGGTCACTATCTGTGTGGAGTTTGCATGTTCTCCCCATATCTGTGTGGGTTTCCTCCAGGTGCTCCGGTTTCCCCTCACAGAGCAAAGGGAGGGTACAGGGTGGCATTTCCAATATGCTCGCTCAGGCGGAGTGGTCTGAGGGAGCTGCTTACCTGTGGAAATAAATATCGATGTTTGCACTATGCCACCAGGGCCTGTTTACACACAGAATTCAGTCCCCAGACACATCTGTTGATTTTAGTTCATCTCGGCCTGGATCGAAGTTGCAGCTAAAACATAAAAGCCATCTGGCCAATCAGCACGCCAGATGTAAAAGCAGACGGGCCACATAAAATTCACTTGCCCTCTTAATGGACTAAATCACTTGTATGATTATTGACAGGCATGCTTGTGACTCTCACAGATGCCCACCGATCAAAATATGTCGCAGTTATGTCAAAATATTCACCCGGCGCCTTTTCGCATCATTTCATACGCTTCCAGGTCTGGTGCTTGCCTGTCTGAGCAACGCAAAATTCTGGCCCATATCTCTTAACACGTTTGCCTAATAAAAATCTTATCAGTCTGGGTTTCGCAGTTTACATTGGACCGAAACTCCTCGGCTTTCTACCAGCATTTATGTTGAGCTGTTTCCCCACAGCGATTCTCTTCTAATTCAATGGTTACTGCCCCTTGTTCTGGAATCCCCAACAGAGGCAACAGTTTCCTCTCCATTTACCCTCTCAAAATCTTTAATCACCTTAAAACATCTGCAATCTCTTTCTTCAGAAGGAACGCTTCAAAATGCAGACAATAAAAATACACCAAAACTTCCTCCAACTTATCAAAAAAATGGGTTTAATAAAGAAACTTTGTTACTCCAAACTTGGGGCCACTCCAAGCTCCCCACAATTCCCAACAAGTTCTTATTTATAGTGAGTCAGCTGACCATCACATCATTCTGTAATTGGTTCCATGGTTCACTGGGTCAGCTGACCCTTACAGCTTGTTACCATTGGTCACAATACATCCAATACAAAGTTGTCACCGGGTACATTCTAATACAATCTTCTACTTCAGTTATGCAGCAGATATTATTTTGAGAGCGGCATCTTCTTTTGCAGGTGTTTTCAAATTTGGGTTCCCAAATATGGCAATTTTCAGGCCTTTTGAACAATTATTTTCAATTTTTCCAGATACATTGTTCTTGCATTTAAAGAGAATAAGTGTTTACATTTTCACTTGTTTGTTAAACTGTTTTTCTTTGCTTTCATTTTTACTGTATCATACATTTACAATGGTAGGGGAGGAGGGATAGAGGGTTGGGGTTCACAACGTTTTACAGGATTCCTGAACCAGAAAAGATTGAAAATCACTGTTCTATTACATCAAAATAACCAAACACACGGTTTTGCTGCTCCACTCATGCCATACCCACCAAGAAAAACACATTGTGTGTTCATATCTACCAGCAAAACTCTGCTTCCTCATCAGTGACTACCAATTCCATTTCCAATGGGAGAGTTAGCTCCTTCCTAATCTGAGAAATATTGAGTTGGTCCAAGGCAGCCTGGATCCTTTTCAATATTCAAACTATCTCCTCTTAGCAGCTTCCCCAAGCTTGTGGGACAGTAAGAAGTTTCACAAACACCAGTTTAAAGTCCAACAAGTTTATCTGGCATCACAAGCTTTTGGAGCACTGCTCCTTCATTGGGTGAGTGGCAACACTGGCATCTCCGCATCATTCTTTGTGGGAATGTGACTTCTGGGTTAGCTGCTGTTTTTACTGCTAACTTTAAAGTGGAAGCCACTTCATAATAGCCAGGGAAAAGGTTTAAAATATTGCCTGATAAGAAATGGGAGACAAAAATGGCCAAATTTCAAAGAAGCCATGATGTGAAGATGCCAGCGTTGGACTGGGGCAAACACTGTAAGAAGTCTTGCAATGCCAGGTTAAAGTCCAACAGGTTTATTTGGTAGCAAAAGCCACTAGCTTTTGGAGTACTTGCTGCCTGTCTCACCTGACGAAGGGGCAGCAAGTGCTCTGAAAGCTAGTGGCTTTTGCTAACAAATAAACCTGTTGGACTTTAACCTGGTGTTGTACAATTTCAAAGAACCCAGCACCCCAAGGACACCCAGAAAGTTATGGACTAAATCAGTGGTCTGGCCCCAGAATGGCTCTTTACCACCTCAGATTAAAACTCAACTCTGTTTCTGTAATTCAGCCTGTTTCACTAATTGAACTGCCTTGGATAATGCTGGCCCTCCTGTAGCCTACAAAAAACCAGATTAGCTTCATCAGGCATGCCCAGGACTGGTCCAGGATATATATCAATAAGTAAAAGCATATTACTACAGACCCTGGAATCTGAAACCAAAAGAGAAAATGCTGAAAGATCCTAAGGTCATCTGGACGTGAAACGTCAGCTCTTTTCTCTCCTTACAGGTGCTGCCAGACCTGCTGAGATTTTTCGGCATATAGATCAAGTTATCTGATACATCAAGTCTCCATAATATAATTGTTGTTCTTTTGTCAGTCATTTGGTGGAAAAGTACATCAGGATAAAACATGCTAATCTTTTTACTTATTCTGAGGCTAAAGATCAAATGTCAGGGTGAGAATGCATTCCTTTCATTTCTACATTAATTATTTGACATTCAGGACTCTTCCAAAATAAAATTGCTGCGAGGAACAGTTGAAAGATGAAGTTAACCTTGTCCAGAATTGAAATCTGTCAGTGAGCAGGCATCCGAGCTAATGATAGAAGTTGGGATAATGATTGGCCTAAGGGAGGGAACACGGGGGTGGGGGGCAGAGTTTAAAATGAGCAGGAAAGCTCCAGCTTTCAACTAGTCACCTGGGGATACAGTATTGTAAAACATTGGAACAAATGCTTGAAATTGGCATAATGAAAACAAACATCAAAGAATAAAAACACTAATAATGAAGTTAGATTTTCGGGTTTGTTGATCAACTCTCTGAATTCCTGCCTCCTCAGATGGCTTCCAAAATTAGGGTTAAAGCGACGGACGAGAGAAAATCAACAAAATTATCACCCAACTTGAATATGGCACAGGCAGCTATTTTCTTTTGGGAGAGCAAATATTTTATCTGTTCTCTGACAGGCAGCAGAGAGCGCACCTTTTCTCTTGTGGGTCACATACAGACCATCCCATAGGCGGAATCACCGAGGTGGAGCTAATGATGGGCATCAACCCAGAGGCGGCTGGTAAATATTTAAACAGGTGAGGCATATGTGATTGTATGCCTCGCCAAGCCAGTTTGTTCCCTCGGCAGCAAGTCCTTTGCGTCATATGGCTAATGCCCGGTGTCACAGCCCCATATACAAGCTGGTAATTTGTCAGCCATCTTCATGATTAAATTGCAACAATGAAAGGAAGGGAGCTGGCTGCATGGAAACCTATCAGACCCATCAAAACACACACCTGTTGGCTGCTCCAGGTCAGAGAGAACTTTGATAATAGAAGTCTGGTTGAGGCACAGATTCACATACTCCTCTGTCATCTCTGATATCAGCTCTTTTTGACATCGCTCTTTGAGAAGATGAGAAGAAATGCTCATTACTTGCTTAAAACAAAAGAGGAGGCGATAGCATCATGGCAATGTCACTGCACTGATCATCCAGAGACCTGAGTTAACGTTCTACATGCAGATAAGGGTTCAAGTCTCACCATGGCAACTTGTGGAATTGTAAATTAAATTAATAATCTGGAGCCGAAAAGCTAGTAACGGTAACCATGATACCATTGTCGTGGAAACAAAACCTCATCTGGTTGACTAATGTTCTTTAGGGAAGAAAATCTGTTGTCCTTAAATGTTCTGGCCAACATGTGACTCCAGCTCCACAGCAATGTGGTTGATTCTCAACAGCCCCCTTAAAGCCACCCAGTTCAATGGTGATTAGGGATGGACAAAGCAACACTCATACCCCATCAAAAAAGTAAAAATATTCTGCTTGCTCCTCACATATCTTTTGTGACTAAATTCAGTTTTCCAACAGTGATTTTAGTAAATAAATAGAAGACAGAAGGGGCCTATTTATAATGTTGTATAAAAGGCATTCTCTTAATTCTCAATGCATAGCCACATAGTTCTCACATTCTATCCACAATAGTGAGAAAACAAAGAAAATGCTGGAAATATCGAGAGCAGTGTCTCAAAAGAACAAAACAAAGCTAATATATCATTTTAGATATTGCCATACAACTAATTACATTTAGCAAAATGTCCTAAGGTAATTAAACAAGTGTACAGCCAATATACGGCATTAACCTGTTCTTTCTCTTTATGGATTTTGACAGACCAGTGTTGTACCAGCAGTTTTTTATTAAAAGCATTGAAATGACTTCCATAACTCCTATAAAAATTAACTGGGGAGACAATGGTGTAGTAGTAATTCCACCCTTTCTTTGGTACCTTTTGGTGCTTTACATCTAATCAAAAAGGCCAATTCAAATCAAGTCCAACCATTGTCCCCATGAAGGGCAAACTAGATCCAAGCTGACAAGACATTGTACCCCATCTTGGACTCGATCAAACAAAATCCAAGCTGACAGGATGAGGCTTTGCACCCCTGCCCAGGCTTGATTAAATACTTCATCTTAACCTAAAGGCTGAGATGGCCTTTAGAACATTGCTTCAGGTAAAGCCTCGGTTTAATCTCATTAGCTATCCTGATCACTTATTCTACCCAGGGCAAACCATAATCACAGGCCCAGCACATCCCCAGAGCAACTGGCTAGCCACAGCCCTTGTCTGATCGTAGGTTCACCTCTGCAAGCTCCAGATCAATGCTCAGGGAACATGAGTTCAAATTCCACCATGGTAACTGGTGGAATTTAAAATGAATTAATCAATCTCAATGACCAAGTTTGTCTCAGTGATGGCAACCATGGCAACTGCTTTTGATTGTTGTAAAAATGCAATGGTTCATAAGGTCCTTTAGGGAACAACACCTGCCATCTTTACTCAGCTGTATGGTTGACTCTGCAACAGCCTAACAACATTCAGTTCCAGGGCAATTTGGACAATAAATGCTGGTCTTGCCAGTGATGGCCACATCTCGTGATAGGATAAAATTAATTTTTCTTCCCATCAACAGAAACGCCGAATTCCATGCTTCTAATTAGCCTCAGAGGGATGTGCTTAAATTGCTGACAACCCATAGTGATTACTTCTCTCCAAAGAGATCAAATTCTTTTTTCCGCCCTGTCCTGTGTGTGGGTGAATGGAGTTGTTAGGCAGCTATCTGAATCTAGTCAATACAGCCTCTCTCAGGAGATCCCATGAATCAGGGGAAGTTAGTTCATAGGTACAGCAAACAATTACAAAGGCAAACGGAATGCTGGTATTTATTGCATGGGGGATTACACGACAGCTGTACGAGGCCTTGTAACATCACATTTGGGGTACGGTTTACAGTTTGGGTCCCCTTACCTAAGAAAGCATATAATTGCTTGGAAGCCATTCAGAGAAAGTTCACTTGATGGATTCCTGGGATGAAGGGGTTAGCTCTGAGGAAAACGAACAGGTTGAGCCTAGACTCATTACAGTTCAGAAGAATCAGAGATGATTTTAAAGAAATGCAGAAGGGCTTGAAGGGACTTGAGAGGCTGAGGGGATGTTTCCTTTTGTGGGGGAGCAGGGAACTAGGGGACACTTTTAAAATTTAGGAATCTCCTATTTAAAACTGAGATGTGGAGAACTTCTTTTGTCTCAAAATGGTCATTAGTTTCTGGAATTTGTTTCCCTAGAATGGTGGCTGAGATATTGAATATATTCAAGGCTCAGCTCCATTGATTTTTCATAGACAAGGAAATCAAGGATTACTGGGGGCAGTCAGGAATGAGGAGTTGTAGCCTGTAAAGATGCCCTTTCACAGACTTCACTAATTAACACAAAAGATATTTATTAATAAGAACTGTTGATCAAGCTGTTGCTTGCTTCTTACATGTTTCCTGCCTCAAAGTTTAAAGTTTATTTATTAGTCCCAAGTAAGGCTTACATTAACACTGCAATGAAGTTACTTGAAATTCCTCTAGTCACCGCTGTCCGGCACCCATTCAGGCCAATGCATCTAACCAGCACGTCTTTCAGACTGAGAGGGGAAACCGGAGCATCTGGAGGAAACCCACGCAGATGTGGGGAGAACGTGCAAACTCCACACAGACAGTGACACAAGCCGGGAATCGAACGCTGGTCCCTGGCATTGTGAAGCAGCAGTGCTAGCCACTGTGCTACCATGTCGCCCAAAGGGCTCCACCCCCCTGGGGTGATCACCAACTCTGAGCCCCAATTGGTCCCCCAAGCCAGGAGACTCTTTTTCTGCTGTGTTCTCCTTAAAGGGACAATCACCCCGCACAGCCACAATTGGATCAGTCATGATCTTATTGAATGGTGAAGCAGGCTTGAGGGGCTGAATGGCCCACTCCTGTTCCTATAGTTTTACCGCATGCCATCTGGTCTCCAACAAATCCGTCAACTCCCATCACCAAATTTTTTTATAATTAGTATTAAAACACAGCAGCTTAATTGCATTTAATGCTGGTGTGATTTTTCTCTTGAGCTGCTTGTGCCAGCACCAAGGGGATTAAACTCTAATGTGTGAAGATACCAGGACAATCCCAGAGGGTTGGTGACCCCATTCCACAGTGACAGGCTCACAGATTGGAGGACTGCAGTACAAAGTGGGATGCTGCACACCGGGATTTCAACATAGCAATGTCATTGCAGCATTTCACGTGTACCAGCATCCAGTTAAACTGCTATAAAGAGAGCTTTATCTGAACCGAAATACATTTGGTACAGATGCACCGCTGAGTCACAATGCACATGTCAAACTGGCTCTTGTTAAAACATCTAACCACTTACTGCCACAAACACAGAAAAAGAGCATGTATTGAAGCAGCTAGTCTGCTACTATGGAAACGTTCAGCATGCATTCAAATGGTCACCTCAACAACACTGTGCAGGCAGGCCCTACTAATGGGTACATATTTCATTAGTGTTTCATGTCATTTATTAAAAAGGTACATTCCTTCCTCTGATAAAATCAGTAATTTTAGATAAACATTTGGAGAGAAACAGGAGACATATATAAAAAATAAGTGATCACAGGCTTTAGATATGTCTAAATAGATTGTCACCTCCCATGCATCGTGCAGCAGATCTTTCACACTTGGAGCACATATCAAGTAACAACTCAGCTTGAAACCTGCGAAGTACAGAGTATGACAATGCACTTCACCAGTCCACGGGCAACATCAGCCCTTAGAAAGGGAGAACATGAATTTGCATAGCACCTCTCACGAGCTCAGAAAATCTCAGAAGCACTTTAAGAACCAAATGGTGCACTTCTGGGAGGAAGGATTCATGACCCAACATGAGGGGTAATTTTCATGGAGTCCACAGGAGGCAGTGAAATTAAGGTAAACACTAACGTTGAAGGCCGATGTGGGCATTTGTTCTGGCCACTGGCAGTCAAAGCAGTTCTGCCTTGAAGTGGGCACCAGCTGTAATTGTGGATTCTTTACCAGTTGTGGAAACTTACATTGGGCAGGAACAAAATCCTAAATCACAGTTTAAAAACTGCATCTGTGTAAACTGCTGGAGGGAGCATTTTTTCTCTTAGATGTTGCGGAAGCTATTCCTTAACATTAAAGTAGCTTATACTGCAGCAATAGATACAGAGGGAATATTGCAAAACAGCTTGTCAAGGTCATTCTGCAAGATAAACAGGGCATTACTTGCTCAAGAAACTTAACAGCTGTTTTCGGTACTGCTACTATAATGTGTTAAACGCAATATCTGAAAATCACCTCCCTCCAACTTATTTGAATGCAGGATGATGGCTACAAATGATTAGCATGTTACTGATAAACTGGCTGATATGGCTCCTGAAAATCACGATTAGTCAAAAGGAATTTTACACCAGCAGTTTAGAAACACTACCACATGTTCTGAACAACAGTATGTTATATTATGCATTCCTCTTGTGCCATGGTGTGCCTTGGGGACTTGTTTGATGAGGCGAGATCCACTTAGTGAGCAGTAATTAGCCTTGTTTCGAACTGGAGCCATCATTCACAGTTTCTCATTACACAACCACGCAGGGATACAATCTGATATGGCCCAAGGGCAGTTTTGAGTAAACTAGAGAAACCACAAAGCTGCAAGTGTAGGTTACAAGAAAGCATCAGGTTTACCCCACATCTCTTCAGATGCAAGATAGCCTTCCGAAGGTTAGGTTTGATTAACATTTGTTTCTGATTTTGACTGCATCAAGCTTGTGTTTTATTTCTGTTTTTTCAATGTCATCTTTAAGTCATCTTCTGAGTCACCTCATCTGAGTTTCTTTTCAGTAAAATTTTCCTGTCCTAAACAACACCCCACAAGCTAACTAGTCCATTCTCCGTTGACTTGGCAGCAGTGCGGCTGCACATTCTGCCATTAGAATGCTTGATGTCCCCTGCTGCATCTTAGATATGCAGAGTTACTTCCCATGTGCCAACAGACTTGTGACACAATACAGAGCCTCATGATACAGATGAGTTGATACACAGCACAGAACCAGCTCACTGTCACTGTGCTCAACCCTGCTGCACATGCCTTATACTTTCACAGAGGTAAGAGGAAGCAGTATATTTTGTTCATATTGCTGCTTGCCTCCCCACTTTGACAGACCCCTGGAATACAAGAAATAGGACTAGACCACATGACCCATCTAGCCTACTCCACCACTCAATAAGAGCTTGGGTTTCAACTCCAATTCATTGCCCACTCTCCATAACCCCTGATCCCCGTAGACACCAATAATCTGTCTATCCC
The DNA here is from genome assembly GCF_965287045.1 of Carcharhinus amblyrhynchos. Classification (NCBI taxonomy): domain Eukaryota; kingdom Metazoa; phylum Chordata; class Chondrichthyes; order Carcharhiniformes; family Carcharhinidae; genus Carcharhinus; species Carcharhinus amblyrhynchos. The sequence goes on along the minus strand of NC_137344.1, from coordinate 42,072,745 downwards.
AACCTTAAATGTATTCAACGATTTGGGGTGGCACAGTGGTTCGCACTACTGCCTCACAGCACCAGGGACCCGGGTTCAATTTCCAGCTTCGGTCACTGCCTCCGTGGAGTTTGTACATTCTCTCTGCGTCTGCATGGCTTTCCTCCGGGAGTTCCAGTTTCCTCCCACAGTCCAAAGATGAGGGGGTTGGGTGGACTGGCCACGTTAAATTGCCCTTCAGTGACAGGGGAATTAGCTAGGGTAAATGCATGCGGTTATACAAAAGGGCCTGGGTGGGATTGTGGTCGGTGCAGACTCAACGGACCAAATTCTATGATGGAGCCACTGGGTTAGAGAATTCCAAAGATTCGCAACCCTTTGAATTTCTCTTCATTTCAGTCTAAAATAATCACTCCCCTTATCCTCAGACTGTGCCCTGTGTTTTAGGTTCTCTGACCAGTGGAAACAATGAGTGCAATTTTCTGATCCCACCCACCACGGGAATCGTAGTGGGCGGGACATGGACCATGCAAAGAATCCTCTGGTCCTGGGGCGAGTGCAGCTGAAAAATCCACCCCCCTTCCCTATCTCTCAACATTCTCTTACCAACCCCACCCAGTCTCTCAGTATTCTCTTATCGAACCCCTTCAGAATTCTGTGGATTTCAATGAGGTCGCCTCTCATTCATCTAAGCCCCAGAGATTATAGACCCAGTACTCAGCCTATCATCATAGTACAGTCTCCTTATACCACTTCCATTGCAAGCATATCATTTCTTAAATATGGTGACCAAAATTGCACACAGTACTCAAGATCAGTCTCAACAAAACCCTGTGCAACTGCAGCAAGAATTCTTTATTCCTGTCCTCCAATCCCCTTGCAATAAGGGCCAGCATGCCATTTGCCTTTCTAATTGCTTGCTGTACCTGCATGTTAACTTTGTGTGTTCCTGTATGGGTATACATTCCCTTAGACATCAATAATCTGTCTATCCCAGCCTTAAATGTATTCAAATATTTAGGGCAGCATGGTGGCACAGTGGTCAGCGCCTTTGAACATTAACATTTACAAGTTTCTCACCTTTTAAAAATTCTTCTGCTTTCCTATTCTTAAAACTAAAATGAATAACTTTATACTTCCCTGTATTATACTCCATCTATCATTTTGTTGCCCACTCAGTTGACCTATATTTCTGCCTAGTTGTTATAGCATGGCAGATGGTTAAGTGCTGAACTGCCCAAATCCCAAAGGGAAATTGAAATAGCTGCCACAATGTTTTTAGAATTTGTTTGTTATGAGGCTTTCCAAAATCAGGAAGCAACTTCATTGACCAATTGTGATGATTTACATTAAATGAAACATTTATTAAAATAAATAAAGAAGAAAAAAAATACACAAACACAAGAACATCTTGACACAGCTAACAATACATTGTAAACCTTTCAGAACAGAGTTTGGCTTAAAATACCTTACAGCCTACTTTCCCTTTAAATGACAACAGTCCTTATAGATTTTCTAACCTATAAAAATTCCAGTAACTTTATCACACAACACCCTACAGCTCGTGGGGTGTTCACTGAGACCGAGAACAAACAGGCTTTCCAGGTCTGGCCTTGTCCACACTATGGGCAGGATTTTCTGGCATTTCCCGACAGTAGAATCTTCTGGTCCCGCTCTAAGTGACTCCCCGTGGCGGGTTCCCTGGTAGTGTGGAAAGTGAGCAATAAAAATGACTAGTGACTTTAGCAGGGCTAGAAGATCCTGCCAGTGGCAACTTCCTCCGTCAACAGAACCATGGCGGTGAGGGGGAGATCCCAGTCTATGCCTTCTTTGCAATTTTACCAGTCACCCACAATCACGCGGTCTTCGTAGATCTATTTTCTTCTTTGATCTTAAACTTTGTTGTCTCCTAAGATCCTTTAGAAGTTCCCATTTCCTAGAATTGATTAACCCCTTCCCTTACATCACAGCCACAATATTTTAAAAGCAAACTTCCAATTACATGCAATACAATTTTGAAATACAACAGCCACTTCAAACCATCCCTTCCTTTGCCTTGTGTGAATTCTTATGCAAGTGCTCCTGGCATCCTTGGTATTCAGCGTATCAATCCACTTGCCTTCACTAGTTTCTTATTGATGTTTGTCCTTTGCAGGTTTGCTGTCTCTAATCCCATTAAACCAGTTACACACCCACAAGCTGGTCTTCCAGTATAGACAACGTGACAGCGTTATTCCAAAAAACAAGAAAAATTAAAACTTCCTTTTTCCTGACAGCAACATTCGCGTCCTCCTGACAGCTCACCTTTCCACCTAGATTTGTAACAACAGCAAACTGAGGAAGCTGATTTATAAAACGGCATTGAATGGGCAACACAAAGGTTATTTTGGAATGGCTTTCCTGTAACAGATGCTAAAGATAGCAAGTGTGGTGAAAAAGAATTATACATGACCTGTAGCTTGCACTTTACACTATACACACACGCACATCCACATGAACATGAGAATGGGATAGTTAAGACGACATATGGGACACTTGCTTTCATCAGTCATGGCATAGAGTATGACAGCAAGAAGGTAATGTTGCAGCTGTACAGAGTGTTAGTTAGGCCACAGCTGAGCACTGTGTACAGTTCTGGTCACCACACTACAAGAAGGATGTGATTGCACTGGAGGGGACACACCAGGATGCAGCATTTGAGCTACAAAAGGAGAAATTAGAAAGGATTGGATTGCTTTTTCTTTAGAGCAGAGATATGATTGAGGTATATAAGATTATGAGGGGTATGGACAAGGTGAGTAAGGAGCAGCTATTCCCCTTGGTTGAGGGATCAATTATGAGGGGGCATAGTTTTGGGGTAAGGGGCAAAGGGGATCTGGAATGCACTGCCTGGGATTGTAGCGGAAGCCGAAACCCTTACAACCTTTAAAAAAAAGTATTTGGGATGAGCACTTGAAAAATCATAACATTCAAGGATATGAACAAATGCAGGAAAATGGGATTAGCACGCCTTTAATGGCAGTTATTGTCGGTGCAGACTCAACGGGCTGAAATGCCTTTTCTGCACTTTATGACTCTATATAGTTATAGCTTCATTCCCATATATACATCCCTCCTATTGGTTCACCATGGCAGGCTTCTGCAGAAAATGCAGATGTATGGGATTGAGGGTAGTCTGGGAAATTGGATCAGGAATTGGCTAGCAGATAGGAGACAGAGGGTGGTGGTTGATGGTAAATATTCGTCATGGAGTTCGGTTACGAGTGGTGTGCCTCAGGGATCTGTTTTGGGGCCACTGCTGTTTGTAATTTTTATTAATGATCTGGATGAGGGTATAACTGGGTGGATTAGTAAATTTGCTGATGACACCAAAGTCGGAGGTGTGGTAGATTGTGAGGAAGGGTGTCATAGTTTGCAGGGAGACTTAGACAGGTTGCAGAGCTGGGCCGAGAGGTGGCGGATGGAGTTTAATGCGGAGAAGTGTGAGGTGATTCACTTTGGTAGGAATAACAGATGTGTTGAGTATAGGGCTAACGGGAGGACTTTGAATAGTGTGGATGAACAGAGGGATCTAGGTGTATGTGTACATAGATCCCTGAAAGTTGGGAATCAAGTAGATAAGGTAGTTAAGAAGGCATACGGTGTCTTGGCGTTTATTGGTAGGGGGATTGAATTTAGGAGTCGCAGCGTCATGTTGCAACTGTACACAACTCTGGTGCGGCCGCACTTGGAGTACTGTGTGCAGTTCTGGTCCCCACATTACAGGAAGGATGTGGAGGCTTTGGAGAGGGTGCAGAGGAGGTTTACCAGGATGTTGCCTGGTATGGAGGGGAGGTCCTATGTGGAGAGACTGAGGGATTTGGGGTTGTTTTCGCTAGAAAGAAGGCGGCTAAGAGGGGATCTTATTGAAACATATAAGATGATTAGAGGTTTAGATAGGGTGGATAGTGATAGCCTTTTTCCTCGGATGGAGAAAGCTAGCACGAGGGGGCATGGCTTTAAATTAAGGGGGGGTAGTTATAGGACGGATGTCAGGGGTAGGTTCTTTATCCAGAGGGTGGTGAGGGATTGGAATGCCCTGCCTGCTGCAGTTGTAAATGCGCCTAGTTTGGGGGCGTTTAAGAGATCCGTGGATAGGTTTATGGACGAAAAGGGATTGGTTTAGATTAGTCGGTCATTGTTTTTTTTTTAAACTGGTCGGCGCAACATCGTGGGCCGAAGGGCCTGTTCTGCGCTGTAATGTTCTATGTTCTATGTATACATTCATCTATATGTACAACTGCCAGAAAGTTTGAAGTGACAAAAAACTGAAACAAATTTTGGAGGGGTTTCTGGGTGATTTACTTAACTGACAACAGTGTCCAGGTAATAAAAAGACAACCCTCTAGTGAGGAAGCTGGCTGTGTGTGCCTCTTGCTGGAAGCATGAGTGCATCTCTTCATGATGAAGGAATGTTAACAACTTCTCTCAAATTTGGCAGCTATCTTGAGAGGGTTCAGGTGAAAGAATTCATAATGGCTTAGAATTTCAACTAAGTCGTAAGTTATAGGCAAGATAATACATTGTTCGAGATGCAACCATTTTACCTTTTAAGAAGTTTAGATGGTAGCTCAACTGTCGTTCCCACAATGAGAGTTTAATTTGAAATCTCTTTACAAACAAAATCTGGAAATAAAAAGTTGTTATCAGGAAAAGTAACCACGAAGGCGTTGGATTGCTGTAAACACCCAGCTGGTTCAACAATGTCTTTGAGGGAGCATATCCAACTGTGGTTACCTATTCTGCTGTATGTGATATCAACAGTCGCCGGATGCCAAGTGGATCACGTTCCAAACTTGTAAAGCAACTCAACCAGCAAGGCTCAACAGGGGTGTAATGGCCTGGAGTGCAACTGAAACAATGTTTAATGATCTTAATACCATCCAAGACAGATTTGTTAATTTTATTATTCATTCACGGTTTCCTCCCAAAGTCCAAAGATGCGCAGGTTAGGTGGATTGGCCATGCTAAATTGCCCCCTATTGACTCAAGATGTGTACGTTAGGGGGATTGGAGGAGTGGGGTTACAGGGATAGGGCAGGGTATGGTCTTAGGTAAGATGCTCTGTCAGAGAGTCAGTCCAGACTCCTTTTGCACTGTAGGGACTCTATGATTCTATGCTCTCAGCGTCACTGGTTGGGCCAGCATTTATTGCCTATCCCTAACTCCCCTCCATTTCGGAGGGTATTTAAGAGTCAACTGATCCAGATCTGGAGTCATATGTAGAAGAATTACAGCAAATTTCCTTCCTTAAAAGGACATTAGTCAACCAGATGCATTGTCACAATTGTTGGACATTTCATTCCAGATTTTTATTGAATTCAAAATTCACCATTTGCCATGGTGGGATTTGAACCCGAACCCCAAAATCTCTGATTATTAGACCAGTGACAATACAACTATGCCATCATCTCCCCTCCTCAAGCACTCTTCATCAGTATTCTTGTCCCTAGACTCAACGTCCACACATTCCAACATGGGCACACTAAGCCTGAAGCATATCTGATTTATAGGCTGCTCTGTAGGGAATGATTCAAGAACACCACCTTCCCTTGCAACCTCTAACAAAGAGGACAAAAGGAGCAATGTCATTGGACCACCTGGAACTCCAAGGCAGCCCCCATCACGAATTGGGCTAGCAGTATTTTTCCTTTAGTGTTAGAAGATCTTTGTATTTCCTACTGGGTTTATCATGGATTGATCTACTTATGAGTAATCTTGTTATTTATTCACTTGCGTTTGCCTTATTTCATAGAACTGTCTTTGACAGCACAGTATGAGTAGTGTTAAAATATAAACAGGATGAGGCTTGTACCTTGATGAGTAACTGAAGCTACATTGTTAGTGATTTCTGTAAATGACTAGTAAGATAACGTTTGTAAATATAAAGCAAGCAAACGTTTCATAAGACTTCAGGGGTAGAAAGAATGAACCACTCCCTGGTCTTGGTCAGAGATAGCTGGAGGAGATGCGAATGCAGATAAGTTTAAGCTAAGCAGGGACAGCAATGATAGGATGTCTGGAATCAGATAGCTGATGCTCTGGAGCATGAGGGGAAGGTTATTGATGGTCAGCTGTAGAGGAGACAAGGTCATCTGACCTACGAAAGTAGATGCAAACATTTGCTGGAGCCAAACGCTTACCTAGATAAAAGGACGGAGACACCACCCAGACATTGCAAGCTATTCTGCCCATTAACCAAGCACATCCTAATCAATCAGGGCTACAATACATTGCCATGATATACCGTGCTGCACTGATCCCTGCTGTTTATCTAATAAAAGGTCTTCTGTTACCAATTAGTATCAAATCAAATCTTAATGCAAAATCTTATACTAACTAGATTTGATTGATTGTATAGCAATAATATCACAACGAAAATTATCATCTCTTGCACACTATACAAACAGAGCGCATAATTTATCGAGTACATAGGGGAGAAGGAAAGGAGAGGTACAATGTAGTGTTACGGTCGTAGCTAGGATCCAGAGAAAGATCAACTTAATACAAGGTAGGTTCATTCAAAAGTCTGATGGCCGCAGGAAAGAAGCTGTTCTTTGGTACGTGATCTCAGACTTTTGTATCTTTTTCCCAACAGAAGAAGGTGAAGAGGGCATGTCTGGGGTGTGCTGGCTGCTTTTCCAAGGCAGTGGAAAGTATAGACGGAGTCGATGGATGGGAGGCTGGTTTGCGTGATGGATTGGGCTACGTTCACTACCCTTTGTGGTTTCTTATGGTCTTGGTCAGAGGAGGAGCCATAGCAAGCTGTGATAGATCCAGACAGGATACATTCTATGGGGCATGTGTAAAGATTGACGAGAGTCATAGCGGACATGTCAAATTTCCTTAGCCTCCTGAGGCCTGTTTCTGAGCTGTAATTTTCTATGGTTTCTATGCCAGTGTATCCATAAACAAAGAACAAATAATGGGGCAACACGGTGGCACAGTGGTTAGCACTGCTGCCTCTCAGTGCCAGGGACCAAGGTTCGATTCCTGACATGGGTCACTGTCTGTGTGGAGTCTGCACGTTCTCCCCTCGTCTGCATGGGTTTCCTCTGGGTGCTCCGATTTCCTCCCACAATCCAAATGACGGCTGGTTAGGTGCAATGGCCATGCTAAGTTCTCCTTCAGTATACCTGAACAGGCACCAGAGTGTGGCGACTAGGGGATTTTCACAATAATTTCATTGCAATGTGAATTTAAGTCTACTTGTGACGTCAATTAAAAATAAGATTAAAAAAAGACTAAAAGTTGCATTACGTAGACTTATTTGCTCATCCACCCTTTAGTAGATTTACTTTATATTTTGTATTGAACCAACATGAATTGTCTGTTTATTTTTGATATCTGATAGGACATCATCTAATGACAAGGTAACCAATACCCATCACTACAGAGACTATTGGTGAACTCTGATCGATCAAGCAAAACTCTCCCTGAGGCTTGAAGGATTGGGATGCAAAGCAGGACAATCTGGGTTTTTTTTAAAAAAGGCACAAAATACTTAACACAACTTCATTTCGATAGTGCAACATTACCTTGGGGGTTACGGAAATAATACAGCAGGAAAATAAGTCATGGTTTAAAAATGTAAAGGAGGAAAATAAAATTCTGCGTTTACATAGCATCTTTCCTACATGACCACAGTGGCCACAACATAGAGAAAGGCACTATATACTACAAAAGGTCATGAACGTAGCCCAATCCATCACACAAACCAGCCTCCCATCCATTGACTCTGTCTACACTTCCTGCTGCAAAGCCATCAGCATAATTAAGGACTCCACATACCCTGGACATTCTCTCTTCCACCTTCTTCCATGGGAAAAAAGATACAAAAGTCTGAGGTCATGTACCAACCGGCTCAACAACAGCTTCTTCTCAGCTGCTGTCAGACTACTGAATGGACCTACCTTGCATTAAGTTGATCTTTCTCTACTATGACTAGCTACGACTGTAACACTACATTCTGCAGTCTCTCATTTCCTTCTCTATGAACTGTATGGTCTGTATAGTGCGCAAAAAACAATATTTTTCACTGTATGTTAATATACGTGACAATAATAAATCAAACCAAAATGTGATACTTCCTTTACACCACCCAGTATATAATTTAGAAACGTGGTCACCATTGCTTTTTAAGTTTGAAGGACAACTAATTTGGAGGTTGTACAAACAGTGAGATAAATGAGCATTTAATCTGTTTTCGTATCTGCTAGCTGAGGGATAAGTGTTGCTCAGGACACTGGGAGAACTCACTGCTCTTCTTCCCAACAGCACTATTACTAACTCACACCCTGAACAAACAGCTAAGGCCCTGGTTGAGTCTGCCTTACATCTGACAGAATGAAATGGCCCTTCTGAAATGCAGTAAGAAGTCTGACAACACCAGGTTTAAGTCCAACCAATTTGGTTGGAAATCGGTTGGACTAAAACCTGGCGTTGTCAGACTTCTTACTGTGTGTACCCCAGTCCAACGCCGGCATCTCCACATCATGCCTTCTGAAATGGCCAATGAATCTAAAAGCAGGGGACATCTTATTTTTAATTCATTCGAGGGACGTGGACATCGCTGGCTGGCCAGCATTTATTGCCCATCCCTAGTTGGCCGAGGGTAGTTGAGACTCAACCACATTGCTGTGGCTCTGGAGTCACATGTAGCCATGATGTGGAGATGGCGTTGGATCACTTGATGAATTCTCTGTGCCTAGTGCGAGACTAATGGGGTCTATTTTGGTGCTGGGACTGAAATTGAGTCCTCGGTCAAGAACTTCAATTTCATCTAGTTGAAGTGTTAGTCCGACAAGTTGACAACAGATTTCCCTACTGTGGTACTGGGGGAGGCTTGTAGGCCAGACCAGGTAAAGTCACATGTAGGCCAGACCAGGTAAGGACAGCAGATTTCCATCCCTAAAGGACATTAGTGAACTGGATGGGTTTTTCCAACAACCGACAATGGTTTCATGGTCATCAGTAGATTCTTAGTTCCAGATATTTTTCAGAATTCAAATTCCAGCATCGGCCACAGTGGGATTTGAACCCAATTCCCCAAAACACGATCTTATCTTATCAAGATCTTATCCTGAGATAAGATCATTTAGAATGGAAATGGCGAGCATTCTTCACTCTGAGAGTGATGAATCTTTGAATTCTCTCCCTCAAAGGGCTGTGGAAGCTCAAATCATTCAAAATGTTGAAGACAGAAATAGATAGATTTCTGCTGATTAATAACATTGTGTGATATGGAAGTATTGCAGAACAGTAGCCCTGAACCATGACAAAATTGAATGGAGGTACAGGCTCGATGAGCTGAATGGCTTACATCTATCCCCATGTACTGCTCTGAAGTTCAGCCACATGAACACAATGTGAATGCAATGTTTTCAAAAAAAACCTTCCAATTTCTATTGTGAACGGTTAATTGTAACAATGGGCAAATTCCCACAAAAACTCAACATTTGCCAGGATCTCTGCAAGGCGGCATGGTGGCACAGGGGTTAGCACTGCTGTCTCACAGTGCCAGGGACCCAGGTTCAATTCCGGCCTCAGGTGACTGCCTTTGTGGAGTCTGCATGTGGATGCATGGAGTTGTGGGGATGGGGCCTGGGTGGGATTATGGTCGATGCAGACTGGATGGGCTGAATAGCCTCCTTCTGCACTGCGGAGATTCAAAATAAAAATGTCTCACATTCCTCATTTTGAAACCAAAGTTTGGCACCAGCTCATCACTATACTGGACTTACTTAACTTCATAGAATCCCTACAGAACAAAAGGAGGCCATTCAGCCCATCAAGTCCATACTGACTAATCCCACCCAGGCTCTAGTCCCACAACCCCACACATTTACCCGCTAATCCCCCTGACAAAGAGTTAGTTTATCATGGCCAATCAACCTTACCTGCACATCTTTGGAGTGTGAGAGGAAACCAGAGCACCCGGAGGAAACCCACGCAGACACGGGGAGAATGTGCAAACTCCATACAGACAGTGTGTGTCCCCCATATTTCTTTCTCGCTCTCCCCCCCCACCGTCGCCACACCATCCCATTCATCTCCCCACTCCAACATTGCTTCCACCTTGTTCATATCCTTCAGAATGAGCTAGTAAAAATTAAGAAAAAGAAAAATGAGTATGGACTTCCTGGCTGGCGATCAGTGACTACTGGTGTGCCTCAGGGATTAGTGTTGGGACTGCAATTGTTTACGATCTACACAGATGATTTGCAGTTAGGGACCAAGTGTAGTGTACCAAAACTTGCAGATGACACTAAGATGAGTGGCGGAGCAAAGTGTGCAGAGGACACAAAGTCTGCAAAGGGGTATAGATAGTCTAAGTGAGTGGGCAAGGGTCTGGTAGATGGAGAACAATGTTGGTAAATGTGAGGTCATCCATTTTGGTATGAATAACAGCAAAATGGACTGTTATCTAAATGGTAAACAAATTGCAGCGTGCTGCTGTGCAGAGGAACCTGGGTGTCCTCATGCAAGAATCACAAGGAGTTGGTCTGCAGGTGCAGCAGGTAATGAAGAAGGCAAATGGAATTTTGTCCTTTATTCCTAGAGGGATGGAGTTTAAAAAACAGCGAGATTATGTTGCAGTGGTATAAGGTGCTGGTGAGGCTACACCTAGAGTATTGTGCACAGATTTGGTTTCCTTGCTTGAGAAAGGATATACTGGCACTGGAGGGGATGCAGAGGAGATTCACAAGGTTGATTCTGGAGATGAGAGGATTGACTTATGAGCAGCGACTGAGTAGACTGGGACCAAAGTCACTGGAATTCAGAAGAATGAGGGGACATCTTATCAAAACATATAAGATAGAAGCAGGGAAGTTGTTTCCACTGGTAGGTGAAATTAAAACTACGGGGCATGACCTCAAAATACAGGGGAGCAGATTTAAGACCGAGTTGAGGAGGATCTTCTTCACACAAAATTTGAATCATCAATAGTCACCGGCGATGTGCCTGAAGATTGGAGAGTAGCAAATGTTGTGCCTTTGTTTAAAAAGAGTTGCAGGGAAAAGCCTGGGGACTACAGGCCAATGAGCCTCACATCTGTGGTGGGTAAATTGTTGGAAGGTATTTTGAGAGACAGGATCTACAGGCATTTGGAGACGCAAGGACTGATTAGGGACAGTCAGCAGCACGGCTATGAGGGTGGAAAATCATGCCTCACAAATTTGATTGAGCTTTTTGAAGGGGTAACTAAGAAGATAGATGAGGGCAGTGCAGTTGATGTTGTTTATATGGATTTTAGCAAGGCACCACACGTTAGGTTATTGCATAAGGTTAAATCTCATGGGGTCCAGGGTGAGGTACCTGAATGGATTCAGAATTGGCTTCTTGACAGAAGCCAGAGGGTGATTGTAGAGAGCTGTTTTTTCAAACTGGAGGCCAGGAATCACTGTTGGGTCCACTGTCATTTGTCATTAATGATTTGGATGAGAATACAGGAGGCATGGTTGGTTAGTTTGCAGATGACACCAAGATTGGTGGCATAGTGGACAGTGAAGAAAGTTATCGCCAACTGCAATGGGATCTTGATCAATTAAGTCAGTGGGCTGACGAATGGCAGATGGAGTTTAATTTAGACAAATGCGAGGTGATGCATTTTGGTAGATTGAACAAGGACAGCTCTACTCAGTTAATGGTAGGGCATTGGAGAGAGTTACAGAACAAAGTGATCTAGGGGTAGATGTTCGTAGCTCCTTGAAAGTGGAGTCACAGGTGGGCAAAGTGGTGATGAAGACATTTGGCGTGCTTGGTTTCATCGGTCAGAACATTGAACACAGGTGTTGTATTGGTAAGGCCACACTTGGAACACTGTGTGCAATTCTGGTCATCCTATTAAAGAAAGGATATCATTAAGCTAGAAAGAGTGCTGAAAAGATTTACTAGGATGCTGCTGGGACTTGATAGATTGAGTTATAAGGAGAGGCTGGATAGACTGAGACTCTTCTCTGAAGCTCACGAGGCTGAGGGATGATCTTATAGAGGTCTAGAAAATAATGAGGGGCACAGATCAGCTAGATAGTCAATATCTTTTCCCAAAGGTAGGGGAGTCTAAAACTAGAGGGCATAGGTTTAAGGTGAGAGGGGAGAGATACAAAAGTGTCCAGAGGGGCAATTTTTTCACACAGAAGGTGGTGTCAGGAACAAGCTGCCAGAGGTAGTAGTAGAGGCGGATACAATTTTGTCTTTCCAAAAAAAAAGTATTTAGATAGTTGCACAGACACAATGGGTATAGAGGGATATGGGCCAAATGCGGGCAATTGTGATTAGCTTAGGGGTTTCAAAAAAAGGGCAGCGTGGACAAGTTGGGCCAAAAGGCCTGTTTCCATGCTGTAAACCTCTATGATGCGTTGCGCTGAAGGGTTTGATTTTGTGGTGCACATTTAGGAAGTTCTACGCAACAGCTCATCGCAGTTCCCTCTCTACGTTTAGTCCCAAGCAAACAACTGTTTCCAATGGAGACAAGAAACAATATAGTGATTCATGGCCCAGAGCTGCTCTGCAGTCACTGGGAGTTTGCATGAGCTATGTGCCTATTAGTAAACGAAATTATATCTTAAACGCATCTGGCAACTTTTGTAATTAAGTAAGTAATTGTTTTTTTTTGAAAAAGTGTAAACCAACATGCTTTATTGATGAGAATTGTCTGAATGGGGAAAGAAATCTCATTCTGTGCCCTGATGGAGCCTATTTAACACACAGAATAAATTCATTTGCAGTACACTAAAAGAGGATTCAAGTCACAGCTGTTTTGCTCAAACATTGTCGGTTGCGAAATAGATAAATGTGATAACAATGCATTGTGCAAGTCCTTAAAGAATATAAATAATTATCGCATCAAAGTCACTGGTGGAGTTAAAACCCATCTTCCAGACTCCTCATTTAAAAACCCATTTAAATAATTTACAGCTGAGCGAAGTGGGAGAATAAAGGGTCCTGAGAGTTTGTGAATTTCTCTGCTCTTTGCTCTTTCTAAGATTACTGTCGGACACTGGAAAGAATACGAGTAGTCCTTGCAAATTGAAAGAGCCCTGGGGTATCTTACAACGTTGAAAAGCTGAAATACAAGTTGCGGCTGTTGCAAGTTCGACCCTCGAGCTAATAGTTTATTTTTATTACCTCAGCATTAGTCAGATTCCCGAGGCCCAGCTAAATTGGATGATCGCAGCTGGGGTTCCAGTAATGACGCTGTAATTAACCACACTTGAAGCCTGGTCCAGGGAACTTATTCACAGAATCCCTACAGGGCAGAACGAGGCCATTTGGCCCATCAAGTCCGCACCGACCACAATCCCACCCAGGCCCTATTCCTGTAATCCCTCATTTTTACCCTGCCAATCCCCTTAACACCAGTGTCAATTTATCATGGCCAATCAAATCTAACCCGCACATCTTTGGACTATGGGAGAAAACTAGGGCACCCGGAGGAAACCCACGCAGGCATGGGGAGCAGGTGCAAACTCCACACAGACAGTGACCGGAGGCTGGAATTGAACTTGGGCCCCTGGCGCTGTGAGACAACAATCTAATCACTGTGCCACCATGCTGCCCAATGGCAGGTGGGGGTAGGAAGAGAGAAAAATCTATCAGCGTTTGTGCTCCTGATGCCAGCAAGGTGACCAACTGTCCCATTTTGTAACAGGCTCAGCCACAATTTCACTGATGTTCCGCACCTCAAATTTCCTTTTCCCCAGGATGACATTTGTCCAATATTTGAAAAGCTTTGATTAGTCTGTGATCTTGGGAGATGCTGCCTCAACTTGCATTCACTCTTTTTATTTACGTGGCCATCTTGTGCTCCCACCGCTGGGCACAAGGTGGCGGTGGAGTTCCCGGAGAGCAACCAAGCTTGATATTCCACCCCCACTTTCATGGTCACCAGCAGCACCCCACCCCACCCCACTCCCCCACCACCTCACGACTGTCCCTTTCATAATTCCAGCAGGAGTCACCCGGAAGCAAACTATGTTTGTGTGGACATTGCAAAAGAGCAGCTAAAAGCAAAAGACGACAGATGTTGGAAATTTGATCAAAAAAGTAGAAAGTGCTGGACAAACTCAGCAGGTCTGGCAGCACCTGTGGCAAGAAACAGAGTTGGTGTAGACTGTTCTGAAGGAGGGGCAATGGGACCAGAAACATTAACTGTGTTTCTCTCTAGGTCCGCTGAGTTGATCCAGCATTCTGCTTGTACTGTACAACAGCAAAATTGCTCATAGGTGACCTCCCTTCACACAGTCAGCAGTTTACTCACATGAACTTCAAAGGTCCCACGTTTGGTGGCTTAGGTGGCACAGGACCAGGTGACACCTGGGAAACCACTGGCCAGCATGAATCAGTAACTTCAAGAGGAGGAAAACAAACTGCTGAGATAAAACAACTCTGCAGCTCATTGGGTTCAATCAACTCATCCCTTAGATGAGGGACTTACCTTACGGGGAAAAGTTGAACAGGTTGGGGTTTAGAAGAATACGAGTTGACCTTATTGAAACAGAAGACCCTGAAGGGTTTTGCTAAGTTAGTTACTGGGAGAAGCACCTAGATCAGGTTAAGAACAGTTCCACTATTTACAAGGGGATTTTGTTTCTCTCAACGGGTCATTAGTCTATGGCAGTGGCTGCCAACGAGTGTGCCGCGGCCACGAGAAAGATTCAAAATTCATGTAAATAAACAAAAACTAACCATCATCTTCAGCTCTGTGGCTGGCATCTCCAAGACCTGATGAACCTCAGGCCTCCCATGCAAGCGCTGGCTGGGAAATTGCTGCACGTACGGGTTTAGATTTACGTTGAGTCGGCCCGTACACATGGACTTGGAGCTGAAGACAAAGCTCCCATGTGCCCGCACGACAAGCAAAAACTCAAAAAGATGCAAAAACTCGGAGAAGTGGAAGAGACAAGGCGTGGTTAAAAAAAACAGGTGTAAGGTCAGGTAAGTGTTAAAAACGAAGTTCCCAGTCCAGAAGAAGACGGAGAAAATAAGAAGTATGCCTCAAAATTTCTTTATAGTATAGAGGTGTGCCATAACATGTACAAGGATGGGAAAGAGAATGGGAATCACTGGTCTATGGAATTCCCTTCCACAGAAAGCAGTGGAGGCCGGATCAAAGTTGGACAGATTTTTGATAAACAAGGAGGGGTTGGGGTGAAGAGTTGTGGGCTGGTGGGAAGGTGGTAGGAGGAACCATAGCAATGGCTTTATGGAAGGGTGGAGCAGGCTCAGACGGCTTACTCCTGTTCCTAAGTTCCATGCTCTCTGGTGAATTGACGGTCAGTAGCTAAATCGAGGGGTTTTTGATTGAAATCACCTTGGGGCTCAGGTGGTAACTGCTGAGGTGTAACTCTCAATTACATTGACATCCCACTGTGATGCCACTGGCGCTACGGTAACGTCATTGGGAACTATGGATGGCAGAGACAAGAGAGGCTTCTTCCTCAGCATCTACTTTTGCACGCTGCTTTAGGAAAAAAAAACATTGGCCAATGCAGGTAATGAGAATGCAACAGTGTTATACAGCATGTGTGTAAAAGACCCAGAAAGTCTAACAACGACATCAAATCAGATAACAACAAGTTTGATGTCTTCAAGGAGAGGAGAACACGGGGAGAAGAAATTAGTAAGGCCAAGACCAACTGAAAACAGTATCACGCTGGAAAATGCCAGAAATCTCAATTTAAAAATAGATTTACAGCTTATGCAGAGTGTTTGGACACAATTTTGCAGTTATCATTGAAAACAAAATCAGTCACTCCTGCAGAAATGAAACAAATCCTCAAACATGGCAGCAATGGCCTGATGTCACCAGCCTTTTCCTGGGATTAGAAGAAAATGAGCAGTTAGATGTATCTCCTAGTCTCATTAAAAGAAACTATGCATTCTGCCAGCATTGGAGCTTTTGGCTTAGCTCATGATCTTTTGGCTATTGAGCATTCTGAAAGTTGTGGAGCTCCCTATTGTTACTCAGCTGATGTCCAGTACCTCTCCCTCCATGCCACGAATTGTCAAGCAACACAATAAAAGTAACTGCGCTAAATGGCATCAACCTTCAAGTAAGACAACCGGTCCCTGTTACCATGGTAACTACCATGTGTACCTAAGATTAAAAGTCCACATCCAGTGGAGGCAAGGTCTCTTGGAGCTACTGGGACGTTGGCTACCATTTCTATACAGGAGACCAAACACTGCAGATCAGAGCAAAATGACAAAAGCTTTACTTTCGTAGACATACGAGATCAGAGCAAGCACACCCTTGCCCTATTTCGAATGTGATTATCCTTAAAGACTTTGGCAGGAAGTAATGCAGCAGACATTTATCTGCCTGGATTCATTACAATGAGGGCACATATTTGAATGGCACATTCTTCTTTAAAAGAGGGTCAAGCCCAAGTCAAGATCAAAGCATAATTTAGAACAATGTTCACTTTGAATGGCCATCTTTATTTTGAAAATTGAAGTAAATGACAGTTTCCTGGAAAGCTGATCTCTTGTGCTCATTTACTCCAATGTTGCTGGTTTGAGCCCTGTGCTGAAGGCACAATGTCAAAACTGATCTCGCTCAAAACACCGCAACGCAAAACAAGATGGACTTGCATCCCCAGTTGGGCACATTGGTGAGCACAGTGAAGGCCCCGGACTTTCCACAAATAAAAAACTGCAAGAGAATTGGTGGTATTCAAATTATGTTTAATGAAGCATTTTTGTTTTCTCTGGACATATGTGAATAAGTAGCAATGATGATCCTTTGCTTCCATTCACTGGGTAGCAAAAAACTTTTACAGATGCACCATAGAAAGCATCCTGTCTGGATGTATCCCAGCTTGGTATGGTTCCTGCTCTGACCAAGACCGCAAGAAAGTACAAAGGGTTGTGAATGTAGCCCAGTCCATCACTCAAACCAATCTCCCATCCATTGACTCCGTTTACATTTCCCACCGCCTTGGAAAAGCAGCCAGCATAATCAAAGGCCCCACACACCCCCGACATGTTCTTTTCCACCTTCTTCATCATGAAAAAGATACAGAAGTCTGAGCTCACGTACCAACCAACTCAGGAACAGCTTCTTCCCTGTTGCCATCAGACTTTTGAATGGACCTACTTTATATTAAGCTGATCTTTATCTACACACTAGTTATGATTGTAACAATACATTCTGTACCCTCTCCTTTCCTTCTCTATGAAGGGTATGCTTTGTCTGCATAACATTCAAGAAACAACACTTTTCACGTCATAGGGTCACAGAGGTTACAGCATGGAAACATGTACTTTGGCCCAACTTGTCCATGCTGCCCCCTTTTTTTTTAAAATCCCTAAACTAATCCCAATTACTCGCATTTGGCTCCTATCTCTCTATACCCATCTTACCCATTTAACTGTCTAAACGCTTCTTAAAAGATAAAATTGTACCCGCCCCTAATACTATTTCTGGCAGCTTGTTCCAGGCATTCACCATCCTCTGTATGAAAAAAATTGCCTCTCTAAACCCTTTTGTATCTCTCCCCTCTCACCTTAAACCTATGCCCTCTAGTTTAAGACTCCCCTATCTGTGGGAAAATATATTGACTATCTAATTGATCTATGCCCCTCATTATTTTATAGACCTCTATAAAGTCACCCCTCAGCCTCCTACACTCCAGAGAAAAAACTCCCAGTCTATCCAGCTGCTCCTGATAACTCAATCCAGCAAGTTCCAGTAGCGTTTTAGTAAATCTTTTCTGCACCCTCTCTGGTTTAATAATATCCTTTCTTACAATAGGATGACCAGTACACAGCATTCCAAGTGTGACCTTACCAATGTCTTGTACAACTTCAACAAGATATCCCAACTCCTGTATTCAATGTTCTGACCAATGAAACCAAGCATGCTGAATGCCTTCTTCACGACTCTGTCCACCTGTGACTCTACTTTCAAGGAGCTATGTAACTCTCCCCAACACCCTGCCATTAACTGGGTTCAACCTACCAAAATGCATCACCTCACAGTTATCTAAATTAAACTCTATCTGCCATCTGTCAGCCCACTGGCCCAACTGATCAAGGTCCCTTTGCAATCCGAGATAACCTTCTTCACTGTCCACTATGCCACCAATCTTGGTGTCATCTGCAAACTGTCTAACCATGCCTTCTATAATCTCATCCAAATCATTAACATAAATGACAAATAAAAGTGGACCCAGCACTGATCCCTGAGGCACACTGCTGGTCACAGGCCTCCAGTTTGAAAAACAACCCTCTACAACACCTTGTGGCTTCTGTCATCAAGCCAATTCTGCATCTGTTTCGCGACCCCACCCTGGATCCCATGAGATTTAACCTTATTGAACAACCTACTGTGCAGTACTTTGTCAAAGGTCTTGCTAAAGTCCATGTAGACAACATCAACTTCACTGCCCTCATTTACTTTCTTGGTTACCCCTTCAAAAAAACTTGATCAAATTTGAGAAATATGATTTTCCTGTATATTAATACATCTGACAATAATTAATCAAATCAAAATCAAAAGAAGGGAGGGGTTCCACACAAGAAGGGACCAGTTACCAAAAAAGTGCAAATGACCACCATCTATCTCTTATTGTACATCAATAGTACTGAGCTTTAAGATATTCTGGGTGGACAGCTGCTGTTGATCATGAAACTAGCCTCTGATACTGAAATCCTTTATTACCCTCAAATGATCAGTTGCGGAGCAGCTAGGCCTCCAGTGAAGAAGACGACGTGGAACATGAGGAATGCTGCCTTTAAGCTTCAGGCTGTAATCGCACCAGTGCTGGCGCGATGGACAAGAGCCATTGTGCAGCCAATGCTGCTCAAGTACTTGCAGGAGAATGGGAGGCTTTTACGAACAGGATTGATACAGACCATGACGAATCCAGAAGTGAGCAACGAATCTTTAGTGGGATGAAATAAGTCATCAGCATTTTTCTGTTTTCATGTTATGAAACTGGAAAATGTTATGAGTTTATTGAATCATTCATTCACAGTGCATTGGTTCTGAAGTGACTGGACAGTTTCCAGATGTCTTCCAAAGACAGATGTATGGAATTATTAAGACCATCGCACCGCTGGGATGATGGGATTTGGAACACTGGAATTTCTGGCCTATTGTCGATAATTTTTGAAAATGAAGTTGTTGACCACCAAAGAATGAGAACGTAAACACAGATCACCCATTACCCACACAGCCTCTCAAGATACTTTGACCATGGCCAACATACATCACCAGAGACTGCATCACAGCTACTGAGCCACTTGAAGTAAAGTCCTGCACATCCACATCCCCCTCCCCAAAAGACAACTGAGCAAATCTCCCAAACATTTGTTCACCCTCACATCTCCCTCTGCCTGTTAGTCTTGCCCTCCTGTGGTCCACAGGTATTTCTGAAATGTCTGCTCTAAGAATTCCTTCAGGCCACAGACCCTAACTTATTTAGGCATTTGTCACAAGTAGGCTTACGTTCACACTGCAATGAAGTTACTGTGAAAATCCCCTAATCGCCACACTCTGACACCTGTTTGGGTATGCAGAAAATTTAGCATGGCCAATGTATCTAACCTGCATATCTTTGGATGGTGGGAGGAAACTGGAGCATCCAGAGAAAACCCATGCAGACACAAGGAGAATGTGCAAACTCCACACAGACAGTGACCAAGCCAAGAATCGAACCCGGGTCCTTGGCGCTGAGAGGCAGCAGTGCTAATTACTGTGCCACTTTGTCACCCATATAAGGTAAATGGATAATCAGTGTCTTTGTACCCATTTAGGAAAATGAATCTATTTAACCTCCATATTATGCCCAGTGAAGGTTTTTCCTATTCATAACTTCAAACATGGACACTGTTCCTATGGAGATTTCTGGACATGTGTTTAATAGTCTAAAATGGTCTAGATGATTTGCTTATTCAACACAGGCTATTTCAAGCCTCTGAAAAATTCCAATTGAATCATCTTGGATGAGGGCATCCCATTGAAATGGACATACCAAAACAAATGTTATCAGTTGGATTTACATATGCTACTGTCTGTGACCTATCCAAACCAAGGTCGAAATTTTCCAATCCTTCACGACGATGGGATCTTCCAGTTCTGCCAATAAAACTGGATTGTTTGCCAGCCCCAGCATAGTTTTGGGCTGGAAAACTCTGGTCATGAAGTGACTAAATCTTCAGATGTCTCATCACCAAGATCAATGATTCACAAGAGACCCTTTACCCACAAAATAAGAGTGAAAGACCACCATATATCTCTTATTGCATAACAATACTGTTTTAGCTTTATGCCATTCGAGGTGGGCAATGGCTGAATCACGTGACTGAAATTGATCTCTGATAGAGAAATCCTTTAATATTCCAAGACCCTGGCATCAACCTTGGCACTTTGCAGAAGGCACTAGAAGAGTCAACAGCCGCAACAAAATACCATGCAATCTTTTACTTCACTGGAGGGTGTAATGTCTTTGTAAGCCACACAGCCCAATTTCTAAATCCAAGTGCACCTGCAAAGAAATTGGACCACTTGATGTGAAATTCACAAGTGCCTAACTTCATGACCTGTTAAACATTGAACACTGAAGGAATCCCAAAATAACCCTGATATCTACTTCAACTAAACCAAAATTCAAGTTTGGGGAAAACTCCCTTCTTCGCTGGACCTGCAAAGGTGGTTTTCCTACAATGAGCTAGTTATGTGATTTATGAATTATGCTTTTACTTACATCTTGCAAAAATGTTCTATTCTCTTTAACTGTACTCTTGTTGTGTACATATGCGCATATGTACATGCGTGCACACAGGATTGCTGAGTTACTGACATTGCATTTAGACTCGAGGTTAGCATATAAAATAAATAATTCTCTTTTTTTCTAAGCCTTAAAGTCTGCTGCTGGCTCTTTGAACTGTTCACACACTAAAGGGGTCGGGCTCGAAACATATCGACCTTTCCTAAACAATTACACTAAATTGCGAACAACAAGGGAAGGGAATTGAGGGTTCAGTTAATTTCTCCTCTTTCTGTCCATCCTCTTAGGATTAACAAGTTCCAGCACATTTCATCTGTCCCACTCTAACCAGCACTCCATGTGGTTAGAATAATATATATTGTGAGGAGTGCTGAACAAGTTAATAAAATAAACATTAAAGTAATTTCAGCACTGCAAAGAAGGGGTTTGATTAATGACATTGGAAGCTATTGAAAATGATAAATACCAAATAGATTTAATAGACACTGCTGATTTAATAACTGCTGTAGCATGGTTAAAAACTAACAGTAGGTATGGAGTTTAATAATGAATGATTAGCTGTCTGGACCAGCAGTGTTGCAAGTCCCAGAACGATTACAGTGGTTTGCATAAAACCAGTCTTGCATCCAGAAACAATTATTATCCAAGTTGTCTAAAGTTTACTGAAATTGTTTGCAGAAGGCCACAGATAAAGTTTGCAATACAGGCAGTCCTCAAACTTATCACACAATCAGGAACTAATTCTAAGTCGAAATGTCAAAGTCAGAATCGATTTTCCTGCAGGAACAATGGTATAAATGAGGGATTGATTCCTGAACCCAGGCTGGAGATCACTCATGGGACACCCAGCGATGCTAAACGTTCTTGCTCTGTCAAGTCGCTGAGGTGACTGGTGATACCTGCACACCTGAACACAAGTTCCTCGGTTAGTGTGGGGGATACAATAAAACCACCAACTACTGATTAACCTTAAACTTCTAAGTCTGGGTGCACATCAAATACAATGCAAGTGTGTAAATGCAAGAAAATCATGACAGCTATGTCAAAAGAAATTTAACAGAGTAAAACACTTGTTTCCAAAGTAATAAAGACAGTTTGATTTGCCCAGTTGGACAGAAGGGCATCACAGAATGTCAATGCACATGTATGAACATGCTGGCATGGCATCATAAAATCAAAACGAACATTGTAAAATCGAAATGTGATATCAATTTATAACTACCCTAAGTGCTGTTTGTCATAACTCAAATGTTATAAAGTCGAAGACTGCCTATAACTACACATTAGGTAGTAAACTATATCCTCTTTGGACACCAAGACTGTGGTTTTGAGTAATGCAGGTGCCACTTTAAAGGCAAAACTACTTTCCGATTATTGTTTTGGTGCTCTGTACAATCAAGATTTACAGGTAGGCTTAACCAAAGATAATCATGTGGAGAAATCACATATCCTGCGCCCAGCATTCAAAATGTCTGAAGGGGCCATTATCATGATTTGATTTCAGTTTTGACATGTGTTGATGTTGCCATATCGGGAGAGAAATAGGATTTCCAAGCTTCCAAGTTAGCTCCGGAGAATCTAGGAATTAAAAGTTAATCTGTTGGACACTGCTGTGACCAACCTTGGAGAAAGGAATTCTCAGAGCATTAAACTGCGGCTGGAGTTTCCACACTGTTGCACTTACCATGCTGAAGACATCAAAAACTCAAATTGCACGGCAAGTTTCTGCGATATTGGGCTCTTTTTATAAAAATCTGGGCTAGAAGCAGCCCAGTCCACAAGGTTGGCCACATCGTCAGGATAAATTAAATCATTAAGTGTTTCTGCTAATTACATCCGTGTTCAGTCCTTCAAGTCCCGTTCATTTGGGCACAAGAACAAACATTTAAAAAATTTTTGAATGTACTTTAAATGTAAGAAATAGACTCCTGTCCCCCAGTATAACTAGCAAATGGTTCTATGTATTTCCTGTAATGAAACAACATTTTTCATTTGAAATAGGGTTGGTCGCATTTGTTGGATTGGTATGAATTAAAAATGTTTATTTTTGTGAGAAAGTCATTTCCAGCTTAAATCAAACTGCATCTAGTTACCACCATTAAATAGATCAAGAGGTATTTTTGAAAGTTTTTTTTTAAAAATAGATCTCCAAACGCCACCCGATATTTCTGGTTCCTGGCAGATTTTGCATTTGCTAAAATGCTAATGAGTCTCAGCACAAGTGATGAGAAAATAACTTCAAAACTAGTGCAAAACTTGAGGCAGAATGTGTGCCTGTTTTGCAGATGGCACCCCAGGGGGAAAACGTTGTGTTTTTCCATTTTTAACGAGTTTTATTTGCTCTAAGAATATTGGAGTGGCGAGTGGGGAGACATTTTGAATGGCGGGCAGTCAAATTGACTAAATTGACGGACTCCTTGCTTCTCAATTTGATTGTGATGCTCTGCAATGATGTATGACTCAGTTATCCAACAGCATGTTTATGGTGATGGAGTGGCTAAAGACTGGTGTCACATGGTGAAATCTTCAGGAATATATCTTTGGTAACATGGCCCCTTTAAGACGGTGGTTTTGAGTAATACAGGTGCCACTTTAACAGCAAAATTACTTTCCGATTATTGTTTCAGTACTCTGTGCAATCAAGATTTACAGGCAGGCTTAACCAAAGGTAATTAATGTGGAGAAGTCACATATCCTCTGCCCAGCATTCAAAATGTCTGAAGGGGCCATTATCATGATTTGATTTCAGTTTTGACGTATGTGTTGATGTTGCCATAAATGGGAGAGAAATAGGATTTCCAAACTTCCAAGTTAGCTCAGGAGCATCTAGGAATTAAAAGTTAATCTATTGGACACTGCTGTGACCAACCTTGGAGAAAGGAATTCTCAGAGCATTAAACTGCGGCTGGACTTCCCACACTGTTGCACTTTCCATGCTGAAGACATCAAAAACTCAAACCCCACTGCAAGTTTCCGCGATATTAGGCTCGTTTTTGTAAAAATCTAGGTCTTTGCGGGCCGCACCCGATAGAAAGGAAGCATAGGGAACTGCGCCTATTGGTAGCAAGGGCATGTGTCCGATGACTGGGAGGAGTTCAGCTGGAGCCAGAAAGAAGAAGAGAGCAGACATGTGCAATATTCCTGTCAGACACTTGAGTGTAAATAGTTAACATGGTTTAATAAAACCCCTTTGTTGTTGGAATCACATCCAGTCGCCTCCAGTTATTACAATATCTGGCCAGAATAGCAAAAAAGTGAAGTAGACTGGAAAACTGTTTCAACATGCTGTATATTCAATTCAATGTGCAGAAGGTGATTTATCTTGGTAATTTTAACCTCCAACCACCTGGAGCTGTTATTTGTCAACACGACCACCCAAAGTCATTCGTCCTGAGCTATTTCATGTTTTCCTATTTAGAGTCATGTAATTTTTGACATCAGATTAGTCAGAAATGCTGAATATGAAAGATATGGTTAAGCCTGCACTTTTACGCTCCATTTTGCTTTTACACTGACCTCTCTGCCCTTGGCCTCCAGCAGTGCTCGAATGAAACTCAATGCAAGGTGATCAACTCTAGGGGAAAAAATTAAGGGACACTGTCATGGGAATTGAGGGTGGGAGTTTGCTGGGGAGCTTGTAAGAGTGAGAGGGTAGAGTGCTAAGTATGTGAGAATCAGCCACCAGGAAGAAGGGGTGGTGGGGGTTGGGGGAAAAATGAAGGATAATCAGGTAGGGGAAGGAAAGAGGGGAGGGCATGAGCAGAGACCTGGGGGCCCATCACCGCACAGAATCTGATTCTTCCTGCTTGCAACCCACCCCTCTGGTTGTCCACAGGTCATCCCCAGAATCAAATCAGTTATGTTCCTGGCTCAAAGCAGGTGCAGAAACAAAGTTACGGGATGTTTTCAGAAAATCCTGGATGGCTGAGTACCCTGGTTCTATGCAAGCTTCAGGAACAAAACTCCTCTTTCTATTTGGCACTCTACACCTTCTGGATTCGACACTAAGTTCAACCATTTCAGATTGGAATCTCTGCCCCATTTTGTCTCCTTTCCTTTGCAGGGTTCGGTTTTGCTCTTGTTCTACCATTTTTGTTTTTGGACAGCAACCGTTCATCATTCTGCCGTTCATACCTCGTCGAGGCACATCTTTTGTTATTTGGCCCAATCTTGCACTACCATCTCTTTTGCCATTTAATCTCTCCCATCTTCCACCCAAGCAGAGGTCTTCCATTTTGTTCTTTTACCACCCTCCCTGTCTTCCACTTGCTTAAAAGTGATTAGATTCTGACTTTTCCCAGTTGTAATGAAAGGATGTTAGCCGTTTCTTTATCCACAGATGCAGTCTGATTGGCAGAGTGTTTCTCTTACTGCTGTCCTTTAGGAAAGTGAATCTGTCACCTTTACCTGGTCTGGTCTACATGCGACTCCAGAGCCACAGCAATGTGGCTGACTCTCAACTGCCCTCTGAAAAAGGGCAAGTAGGGATAGACAGTAGATGCTGGCCAGCCAGCGGCACCCACGTCTCACGAATGAACAAAAAAGATTCCATTCATGCTTGGAAACCAACACATATCACAGGAAAGACCAAGTAAAATCAATACCAAAGTTGATGATTTATAAACAGGAATTCTTAACACTGCCACAGTTATTTGCAGTGAACACATCGTAACCTTTATCAAGAAGGTGCAAACTGCCATTTAAATTGGTTTGTTTCACTGCCTCTATTCACCACAACAAAAAATACAGGTCAGTGACTTGGAGGAATTCCTCTCAAGATGATTCATAGGTACAGACTAAATTAAAACACAAATTAATCATCAAAAGCATTCTATTTAAATGAATCTAAAGCTTATTTATTTGTGCTATCTTACATCAACACTGCAATGAAGTTACGATGAAAATTTTTTCAATTTTTCTAAAAAATCTACTGTAGCACCATTCCCAGAATCCAACTTGGTAAATATAACCATAACATGGAGGAAGTACAGATTTCAGCAAGACTCAAAGGACTTAACACTGGATTCTTGATCCTAAACACCACACAAGTATTAACAGGCTATTCAACCACGCAACGTGTTACAGCCAACTCCACTTCTGTACTCAGTTAACACCCACGTATCGTGGGGGTTACCAGTGACCAGAAATTGAACTGGACTCGCCACATAAATACTGTAAGTACAAGAGCAGGTCAGAGGATAGGAATCCTGTGGTGAGTAATTCACTTCCTGACTCCCTTAAGCCTGTCCAGCATTTACAAGGCATAAATCAGAAGTGTTATGGAACACTCTCCACTTGTCTGGATGTATGCAGCTCCAACAACACGCTAACACTATACTTAAGAATGCCTCTACTTTCTCAGGAGGCTAAGGAAATTCAGCATGTCCGCTATGATTCTCAACTTTTACAGATGCACCACAGAAAACCTCTTTTCTGGATGTATCATAAGTTGGTATGGCTCCTGCTCTGACCCAGACTGCAAGAAACTACAAAGGGTCATGTACAAAGCCCAGTCCATAATGCAAACCAGCTTCCTATCCATTGACTTTGTCTATACTTCTCGCTGCCTCGGATAAAGAGCCAGATTAACCATGCACCGTAGTCACACTACCTTCCACCTTCCATTGAGAAAAAATTACAGAAGTCTGAGGTTATGTACCAACTGATTCAAAAACATTTCCTTCCCTGCTGCCATCAGACTTTAGAATGGACCAACTCATTAAGTTGATCTTTATCTACACCCTAGCTATGACTCAAACACTACATTCTGCACACTCTCCTTTCCTTTTCCATTTATGTTATGCTTTGTCTGTACAGTGTTCAAGAAATAATACTTTTCACTGTATACCAATACATGTGACAAATATAAATGAAATGAAGTCAAAAATCAAATAGCTCGGCATCATCCAGGATAAAGCAGCCCGCTTTATCACTACCTCTTGCACAAACATTCAGTCCATCCACAACCAACTAACAGCACAGCAGTAGTACGTACCATCTGTAAGATACACTACAAGAACTCACTAAGGTTCCTTAGGCAGCACCTCCCATACCCATGACCATTACCATCTAGAAGGACAAGAGCAGCAGGTACCTGGGAAAGCCACCACCCGGAGATTCCTCTCCAAGAGGCTCACCATCCTGACTTAGAAATATATCACCATTTCTTCACTGTCACTGGAACAAAATCCTGGAAATCCCTCCCCAACAGCACTGTGGGTGCACCTACACCACATCCACTGCATCGGTTCAAGGAGGCTACTCACCACCACCTTCAAGAGCATCATCTTTTCCCAGTTAGGGAGTCTAAAGCTAGACAGCATAGGTTTAAGGTGAAAGGGGAGAGATACAAGAGGGTCCAGAAGGGCAATTTTTTCACTCAATGGTGAGCTGCCAGAAACAGTAATGGAGGTGGGTACAATTTTGTATTTTAAAAAGCATTTAGACAGTTACATGGGTATAGAGGGATATGGGCCAAGTACTGGCAATTGGGACTAGCTTAAATGGTACAAATTGGGCAGCATGGACAAGTTGGGCCAAAGGGCCTTTTCCATGCTGTAAACCTCTATGACTCTAACTAGGAATGGGCAATAAATGCTGGTCTAGCCAGTGGCACATGTAACCTGTAAAATAAACTTTAAAAAAAAGCATTCACCGGATGAAATTGGTGGGTAATGATGAAGAGATGATTTATTCCCCCCACTTGTACCTCAATAAAAAGGCATGCATTTACACAGTGCTTCTCATGACCACTGGATGTGTCAAAGCACTTTATGGTCAAGGAAATGCAGCAAAGTGGAGCAGCCAATTCCTACACAGCAAGCTCCCACAAACAATATGACAATGGCTAAAGAATCAGTTTTTATGAGGAGGATTGGGAGATAAATACTAGCCAAGACATCAGAGATCACTTTTCTGTTCTTCAAAATAGTGCAGTGGAATCTTTTACAGCAGGTTGATGGGGCATCAGTTTAATGCGGCAGCAGACAACCTGTGGCTTGGGGAGGGGTGGGGGGGGTTCAAATGCGGCCCATCAGGATATTAAGTGTGGCCCACGAGGCACTTTGTTGACTATTGACCACACGCAAGTCTGCCAGATTCCACTGGTTTTTGCCCTCCTAGTTTCTTTCCCTACCATCATGACTTTAGTGATAAGCAGATAAAGCAAGAGCACGCGGAGTGAGGTGTGTGCTGATTGCTCACAATATTGACTGTGAGAGGTGTGCGCACCCTCTGCATCCAATCAAAGCACAAATCTTTTTGTTTTTAAACCATTTGAAGTTGATGACAGTTCTATCGATGTATGAATGATTAAGCATTTGCTATAACTTATCGTGACGTTTTTGGCGTACGTCAAACGTATTTAATTTTATCCACGAGGTCACGGTTAGTGAACATGCCCGATTTCGATCACTGAGACAGCCACTCACTAGTCCATATTGCCCATCACTGGTTTTAATATCACACCTCCTAGAGTGCAGCACTCCCTCAGTACTGTGCTGGAGTGACAGCTTTCGTAAAGAACACTGCAGCTAATTTTTACACCCTTCTCTTCAGGCCTTCCGTGACTGTAGTAACCAGTCTCACTGCTGAATAGATTTGAGCAAAAATAAATTTTGTCACAATTCTCGAGAACATTACAACCCTGTCTCCCAATTCTCGTCCAATCCCCAATAAATCACCTCACAGCTGTGAAAGGACCTCACCAACAACGGTCACCAAAATGGTTGACACAACGTCTCTTCAATTCACTTTCAAAGTTGCTCTTTGGCAAACCTTTTCCGAATATGATTCAGATTATTATCATGGTTTCCAAATGTTAAACAGTCATTTAACATGATCTTTGCCATTTGTTGTTTGACCTTTTCTGGCTGAATATTTTTAAAATTGTTGTGGAATTTCCCCATGATGTTTTTCAAGATATTTTATTGTGGATATAGATTTAACTTTTGGCAAGTCTGAAACGATCAAAGTCACTGTTGGCTTGATGTCAAGTGCCCTGTTTAAAAAGAGCCACACAAGACCAGTTTCAGCTCTTTTCCTTAATCTCTACCAAAGTGACTCACTGGGCTAGGGAGATGTAATAAAAAAAAAAATCAATAGAAGCTCCAGCTAGCTGAACGGTGATGTGTCTGCGATCGAAGAAAAGGGAAAATTTTAAACCCTGAAATGTGACAGGTGAAGGATTAAATTGTTAAGGATGGGAAATCCTCTCCAAACGCACTTTAGCTGTGGGTTCGGTGGAAACCTGCTGTCAAGGTGAGTCAGGGATTAGATGACTTGAGTGAGGCTGCTTCAGGTTTTAGCAGATTTAATGGCTACAAATCAGGTTTTCCCCAGAGCGCAGGAAAGTCTGCAACTAAAGGGAGATCAGAACTGACAGCAAATGCTTTTCCAGCACTGCTTGTGGATCAGGAGCAGCCGTACCTATCCACAAGCCTAAAACATTGACATCACAACCTTCCTCCTTCCCCAGAATCAGATGATCACTCCTGCCACACCCCTCCCTTTCTAACCTCTTCCTAGTGCAATTCTTCCCTCACCCCGAACCTCGCCAATGCTCTGAGTGGCCTCATACAGGCAAATTTCCTGTCCAGCAGTCAACCAGCCTGTCTCTTGGTCTGGCTGGCTCCTATAGCGTTCAACTGTTCTTCCTTCACTTATGTATGCCTGATAACTGATCTAGGCTCACTGTGCTCGATCGCTTGAGCCTGGGTGTCAACTCTAAAGCTAAAACGTAAACAGACACCACAAAAGCTACTCGAACCAGGTGCTGGGACAAACATGACTACAGACATTTTGTGACTGCAGAGATAATTTAAAGCACGTTAATTGACATTGTTGCAAAGCTCTGAGCTTTCGCCAAAATATACAAGAAAGAAAGAAATACACAACAGCTACCACGCAAGAAAACCTATTTTCTGGACACCAAGCATTATCCCCACACTCTCACTGGAAGTATCAGAACCCTAGTTTCTAGATGGCCATTGTTCTAATGGGGTGAAGTTCTGATGAGGCAGGTTCTGGTCACTCCTCTGGTGTAATCTGAAGCACTCCCATTTCCCTTGGTCATGCTCATTAAAAATGCATGAGGCAATTTTCGTTGGTAGGAAGTAACCTGTCAATATGGAATATTAGAGAACCACCACAGGACCTTAAAAGGGGCAAAGGTCAAAGACGAGGTCCCATCGGAGGCATCCGTTGATCCCACAGACATCAGGAAAGACAGAGTCACAATGAAGGGAAGGAAGACCCTCCCTCAAAAATACAAAACCCTCCCTCCTCCCATCTCACTGCCAGCAACCGCACTTCCTGGAATTTACCACTAACTTCCTCGTTGCTACCCCCGAAAACAGTGGTCACTCCAGTGGAGACTTCAGTCCATTAGCTAGGCTGACGCTGCAGTGCAGTACTGCTCCATTGTTAGAAAATGCCTTTTTTCAGGCTTTACATTAAATCCATGGACATAAGATATCCCACGGCATGAAATTAAGAACAGCGGGGGAATTCTTCCCAGAGTCCTGACCAATATTTATCTCACAACCAACATCACGAAAAAGAATCCAATCATCAGTACTTTGATTTTTATGGGACCTTGCTTTGAGTAAGTTGGCTACTGCATTTCCCACATTGCCATAAGATACAGGAGCAGAATTCGGCCATTTGGCCCATCGGGTCTGTTTTGCCTTTCAATCATGGCCAATAAGTTTCTAAACCCCACTCTCCTGCTTTTACCCCGTAACCTTTGATCCTCTTACTAATCAAGAATCAATCCATCTCGGTCTTAAATACACTCAGTGACCTGGCCTCCACAGCCTTCTGAATTCTATAGATTCACCACCCTCTGAAGAAATTCCTCCTCATCTCATTTCTAAAGGGTCGCTCCTTTACTCTGAGGCTGTGCTCTTGGATCCTAGTCTCACCTACGAATAGAAACATCTTCCCTACATCCACTCTATCCAGGTCTTTCAGTATTCTGTAAGTTTCAATGAGATCCCCCCTCATCCTTTTAAACTCCATCAATTACAGGCCCAGAGTTCTCAAATGCTCCTCATACATCAAGTTTTTCATACCGGGATCACGCTTGTGAACCTACAATTCAACAATGATTACAACTCAAAGTCCTTTATTGACTGTAAAGCCCTTCGGATTACCTGAAGATCTTGAAAGGTGTTGTCTCAGTGCCTACATTATCGCTCCTTCTGCAGGGACACAGGAGAATCTGGTCTCATGCTTCCTTGGAGAAACCTAAAGCCGTCTTTTGAACTGGACATGATTGCTTGTATTTTTCTAGGACAGAAGTCCTCAGTTTCAGGAACTTGCATCCTCCTCTCTGCTCCTTTCTCCCCTGATATTATGCCCACCATAATAATACAAACAAGCTGAGGCTCAGAGATCAAAAGGAAGTTATCCTTTTGAAGTTGCCAGTCATGCATCCAGAGACAAACTGCCTGTTGCCCAGAGTGTGAGTGGCCAGCAAAGAGAATAAACACCATGGAGACAAGAGACATAGTGAATACAGGCCAGAGCAATTCATCAAAGGCAGGAAGCAATTTTTGAAGCAAGCACTTTCAGGAAAGCACTCTCTTTAACTCTGGGCATTAGTGTATAGCACAGAGGCTGGGATTGGGGGGGGGGGGGGGGGGGTGGTGTGGAGTGGATGGGGAGGAAGTCCATAACAACTATTGGATTAAGCCTCAGCTATTTTAACATCCAGGCATCATCTCCACCTGGAGCCCAGGTGGGAGGGAGAATAGCTACCAAACCAGGAAGAGGAAGTGAGATTTCACAGGAAGCCACCACCAGAGATGGAATGGAACAGGTAAAATGTAAGTTGTGACTGGACAGATAGAGGAGGTGATGGGTGGGAAGGGATGGAGGAGTGGGGGGAACGGGTGGGAAGGGATGGAGGGGTGGGGGGAACGGGTGGGAAGGGATGGAGGGGTGGGGGGAACGGGTGGGAAGGGATGGAGGGGTGGGGGGAACGGGTGGGAAGGGATGGAGGGGTGGGGGGAACGGGTGGGAAGGGATGGAGGGGTGGGGGGAACGGGTGGGAAGGGATGGAGAGGTGGGGAAAACCGGGGGGTGGGGGGAGGGATGGAGGGAACAGGTGGGAAGGGATGGAAGGAGGGGGAAAACAGGGGGGTGGGAAGGGATGGAGGGGGAGAAAGTTTGGAGGGGGTAACAGGGGAAGGGGTTAGTGGAGGAGGGGTGGAGGGAGCAGTGGAGAAGTATTAATGCTGTGGGAACCTTAGATTTCTCTTGGACCTATGTTAGTTCCTCACCACTTCTCAATGGTGGCTTCAAGACCAATGTGCAATTTGAATGACCTGGTGCTGAAATTGCATCGGGGTCCAAAAGGAGGTCAGTGGATCCTCACTTTATATATTCACAAGTCCCCCCCAAGCCTGACTGCAGTGGGCATCCTTCACAGAAGCAAAAAGAGAGTATTTAAATGGCAATGGATGCAACCATGTCAAAGTGGGATGTGCCCAGCTGCTACTTTAATCACCCTTCTTGTGCTGTTAAAACTGATGCATAAGATTACCAGCTTCTTCACACAAAGATTCCATTACATCTCGAGTCGGGAGATGTCCGGGAATTTACAAGAGGGACCTAAGGAACACAAGTACAGTGCACTTCAAAAAAAACCTAATTTCCTTTATATATTCAGTTAAAACGAAGACAGTATAATCTTGAGGTTCTGATTAGCCTGGTGGTATTTAGGTCCTGTCAAAAGAGAGGCAGCGATACTTCATGAATTATTCGTCTTTTCTTAACGAGGCAGTATTTTCTGAAAATCTGTGGGGAAAACTTGTACATTTGATCAGCTTAAAGTTATGAATGTATCAAATACTTATTTACTTACATTCCAACCCCCAAAAGAAAAACTTTCACTTACAAAATGTCTTTCTTATCCTCAACATCCCAAAGTGCTTCACGAGCTTCTAAAATGTAACCTCTATGATAAGGTTACAAACATTTTACCCGACTTTCAGCACCTAGTTGGGTAGCTGGTGTCAGATTATTTTCTTGTTCAGTGCACCAATCCACCACCCCTCCCTCAGAGAGATATGCCCTGAATGGTGTGATTTTTCACTCCCCAGGCGTGGGGAGCATGAGGCAAGTGCAGGATGGAATCGCGTCCAATGCTCCCAGATGCCTAGGGGCAACCAAGTGGTGGGGCAGGCAGTTTAAATCTTGGTACCCTGGGACTTTGTCTCAGGTTGTTTTGTTAAATATTTTGCTTTTTCCGAACAAACATCCAAACTCATCACTCTCTGTCCTTATAAACTCCATGCCAACTCATCCGAATCCATCATTAGCAGATCTCAAGGACCATGTTGCAATGAAACAAAATAAAGATCTAAGGGGCTACTGTATCTTTCACTATAGGAAGCAACAACTGCAATTCATGAAAACCCATTCAATACATTGAAGTCCCAAGTACCTAATCCCTTATAAAAACAAACATTTTTGTTCATAACTTTGCATCTAAGAATTAAATCCTTTAAATTAAATCCTTAACAAACTCTCTGAGCTGCCTAATTATAGAACGTTGACCAACATTAATGATATAATGACAGCGTTCGAGTTATGTCAAAAAACTACTGAAACTGATAGAAAGTCCCACAGACACAAGCAGCTAGTTCTTTTTTCAATTTCTAAAAGGGTGGGATTTAAATAACGGTTCTACAATCCTTACCACCCCTTCAAGAACATTTACAGCCTCTCTAAAGGATCATAAGTCCCACACTGGCGAGATAAGGTTCCTGTTCCAGTGAAACTTTTTTTTGAAAACTCAGTACTGATTGCACTGCAGAGTTTGGGAGCTACCTCCCCAACCCCCCAAGCAAATAAAGGAGCTGTTGGAAGTGGGGAGAGGGGCTTCTTTATCTGGGTCCAACTCACCATTTTTAAAAGGTGCCTAGAGTCTCCACAACCCTTAAAAATCTGGCCTATTAAAAGGTCCTGGCACAGCAGAGATAGGTGACCAGATAGACCGTTTAGGTACAGAATATATAGCCCCTTGAGCCTGTTCCACCATTTCATAAGATTATGGCTGGCTTCTGACCCAACTCCAAATACTTGCCTTTAATATATTTGATTAACGAGGATCTATCAATTTTAATTTTAAAATTAACAAGTGATCTAGCATCAGTTGCAATTTACAGAGCACCCACTACCCTTTTGTGAAGCAAAGGGTTTCCTAATTTTGCTCCCAAAAGATCTGGATTTAATTTAGATTATTCCCAACATACAAAAATAGGATCTCTCTACATGGCACCTGCCTCCCCCACCACCTCCTGAAAACTTCAATCCTGTCACCCTTATGGTGTCGGATCAGGGATAATTATTGACCTGGACAGTTTCCACGATCTTCTTTGATATAAAATTATTTTACAGTACTATTCAATGAAAGACCAACATTTTATTATTTATTAGTGTCACAAGTAGGCTCACATTAACACTGCAATGAAACTACTGTGAAAATCCCATAGCCACCACACTCCGGTGCCTGTTCAGGTATACTGAGGAAGAATTTAGCACGGCCAATGCACCCTAACCAGCATGTCTTTTGGACTGTGGGAGGAAACCACAGCATCCGGAGGAAACGCACGCAGACACAGGGAGAATGTGCACACTCCACACAGACAGTGAACAAAGCCAGGAATCGAACCTGGGTCCCTGGCACTGTGAGGCAGCAGTGCTAACCCCATTGTGCCGTTCCCATTTCACCCTCAAAAGGGCACTGGGAATGGTGTACGGTGAATAGCTAATTCAATAATTGTCCAGTTTACACTAATGCCCAAAACCGCAATCACCCACTGCCTACGTTGAAAATCAGTCTCCTCCGTGAGGGGAACACATAGAGGCAAGAAAATATTAGATTAGACAGGCATCTGTGTCAGCACAAACTTGGTGGGCTAAAGGACATGTTCCTGTGCTGTACTGTTCTTTGTTCTTTGAATGGTGACTAGAGACAAAAAGTAAATTAGTCATAAGCGGCCTTTCGTCAACATTGCAAATGAATTCTAACAATGCTTTAAAAAGGGGTTTAGTGACAGACGCTCACACTAAAATGTCCTCCTCTCCTTCTCAAACTTTGTAACTGTCCTCAAAACAACGAGAATAACATGGTCACACAGGTTATGCTTAACTACAGCTTAGCACTGTCTAACAGGAGTCAAATTAAGTGGACCAGTCAAAGTGCTGGCTTTAATATGTACACTAATGTTCAATGGCACTCTATATTAGCTGCAAGCGATGGATCAGGAGCAACAAAATCAAGACACATGGCAGGATTCATTCCCAATTTCTTTGGCGGTTGGCACAATTTAGAATGGTATTGTGCTGGCACATTTACATTCAATTCCTAATGTTACGTTTGCCATAAGAAGTGATTTGAATACATTGCAAAAAATCAAACAAAAGAGGCACATCAATAAATAATTCAGCACTGGATGAACACAAAGGAGTATTTAAGTCAGTCCAGAGTTAGGACAGCCTCAGATAGGCTGCCAATAGTAAAATGGATGCCATTCCCCAATTGTCTCAAAGGCAGGACGGGCTTACAACCCATGGCTGGTTTAAGAGGAGCACTGTGACACTGTCAGATTAGCTTTTAAAATACCTTTTGTGAGTAATCACCATTACAAGACTTCCCTGCCAATCAGCACGAGAATTACAAGTACTTTTGGTCAAGCATTGGGCATCTATAGGAAGGACGTAGAAGCTATTGAAAGGGTACAGAGGAGATTTACAAGGATGTTGCCTGGACTGGGAGGCATGCGTTATGAAGTTAGGTTGAGGGAGCTGGGACTCTTTTCCCTGGAGAGACGAAGGTTGAGAGGCGACCTGATAGAAGTTTATAAAATGTTGAGAGGAATAGATAGGGTGGATTCTCAGAGGCTATTTCCCCGGGTTGAAATGGTCGCTACGAGAGGACACAGATGGAAGGTGCGGGGAGGCAAGTACAGAAGTGATGTTAGGGGTAAGTTTTTCACTCAGAGGGTGGTGAGTGAATGGAATCGGCTGCCGTCAGTGGTGGTGGAGGCGAACTTGCTGGGGTCTTTTAAAAGACTTCTGGATGAGTATATGGAATTTAATGGGATTGGGGGTTATAGATAGGTCTATAGATTGGTAGGCGTTGATGTGATCGGCGCAACTCGTGGGCCAAAGGGCCTGTTTGTGCTGTAGTGTTCTATGTTCTATCTCGCATCAAAAACCATAAATAAGAACAATAGCCTGTACGCTGTGATGTCCACAGCAGTGAAATCAGTCCACTCCATCACAGGAAAGAAGCTGACAACAAACCAGGAGTCATTTTATACCTGACACTATTTTCAACTTCATTGATTTGAACAGCAGAAGCCAATTTTCACCCCCATGACTGGACATGCAACAATCCAATTTCTAAAGCCAACTTTGTTGTGTTTTCAGAGGCATGCTTGTTTACCTGTAAATCTGAGCCTAGGATTTAGTTGGCTTAGGCATGGTTTGTGTCCATCTAGCAGCTTGTCGTGAGGAGAGAGAGAGAGAGAGAGTGTGTGTGTGTGTGTGTGTGTGTGTGTGTGTGTGTGTGTGTGTGTGTGTGTGTGTGTGTGTGTGTGTGTGTGTGACACACATATTTACCAGAACGCTTCCACCTTGTCCAGCTAAGTGGGGTAGGTCTAAATGAAAAGACACGAGGTAGCAACAGGGATAGACAATATCTACCCTCAGTATTATTCCATCTATATTTGTTGGCTCTTTATTATCTCACCTTCCTTTCAGAGACCCTCACCACATTGTATGGCAGCAACAAACATTTCAGAATGAAGATACTACCAGGCAAAGTAAAGCCCTTAGACCACTGGTTAAAAAAACAACCCAGGTATGCCAACAACACACGAAGCAAAAGGAACAAAACCTGAAAACACAAAATGACTGTTAAACAAAGTTGAAATGACCAAGTCTAGAATCATAGAATCCCCACAGTGGATTCGGCCCATCACATCTGCACCAACTCTGCAACAGATCATTTTAGCCTGGCCCTATCCCCGCAACCCCATGTATTTACACCACTAATCCCCCTAATTTACATATCTCTGGACACTAAGAGGCAATTTAGCATGGCCTAACCTGCATATTTTTTGGAGCAGACCAATACTTTATAGTTAAGACAGACAGGGAGAGCTCTTACATGAAGTTAGAAAATCTGGCGTTGGATGTAATTCTAATGAAAGTTGCTATATGAATCAGTTTGTGCTTTCTGGTAGCACTATTTTCTTTGCTCCCTCAAGCTATGCTTTGGGAAGTTAGGCACATTGCAATTCAAACCTGAGTTTCCAATCCATCCCATTACCAGAGAGCCCTTGTGCCACCAACTGAGCCTCAGAAAATCAGGACTCTGATGTCGAGTCTTTCATCAGCCACAGCAAAAGTATTCATGAGTTTTAAATATTTACATCAGTGCTGAAGAGCTCCTTCCTCTGCCAATTATTGCTCATTAACATCTTTATTCACTTTGTGATTCATGATAGCGTTGGCTTCGAAAAGCCAGAACATCTGTCAAATAACTTTATAAAATGAGAAGATTCTTGAAAGATCATTCCACTTATAGATTGCAGTCAGAACACACATAATAATGGAGGCACTCTGGTTCTAGTTGGACGATGACACTGGTGTGTCTTTCCGAAGTTAATCTGTTCAGCCAGTTTCGTGTTAGGGGAACTATTCCAGCCACAGGCAGCCATACAACATCTCTTTGTCCAATAAAGGAAGACAAGAACAGGTTTCTTTGAATGCCTTCACAAGGGATTCAGTGATATATACATATTATAGCTATAAAAAAACTGTACAAGTGTCATTATCTACAGAACTAATATTTCACACTTGGAATAACCATTGATGTCAAGATTTGCAGGGGTCAGGATTTGTTTTTCGATACGCAAGATGAAGAGTTTGAGGGACGAGAAGACCTGAAGGTTATTCATTGATTCCGACACCTCTTTCAGTATACTGTTGCTATTCGACTTGGAGGGTTCATCTCTAAAATATTAAACAGCTAAACAAACAGCAATTCCCTCTGAAGATTCAAAATGCACTTTTTGTTCAGCTATAGTGCAGTGTTTGTTAGAACCATGGCAGGGGATAATGGCTAAGCAATAAAAGACCTAGCTTCCAGCTCAAACCAGGCACAATCAAAGCTTTATAATTTATTTTAATAAAATCTCATTGTACGATTTGACCTTCTCATAATTCAAAGAAGCAGGACGCAGTGCTGCAAGTCGAATCAAAATGATTAAGAACTGGTGTAATTCTTGCTTGAATAGACATTTGCTGGGGGCCCAAATCTTTTGATTATTAATTCCCAGTCCCTGGTCCAGTTGTTGACCAGGGTTACCACACCCTCAGACATTAAAGATTAGTTCCTACATTACAGGTAAACTATCCTTCCTCTCCTTCCTTAATTTATCTGCAGAGTTTGACATAGTTGCCACACCATTCACCTCCACTGTCATTATCCAGCTGGCTCGGACTGCAACCAGAATGTCATCTTTCAATGACTTCTCTTCCTGACTTGCGCTGTTACCTCTATCCTCGGCTCCCAAGCTGTTACCTCTATGTAAGGTTCTCTCTGATCTACATGCTGCCCCCCGATGATAATGATTGGAAAACAGTTGTGGGGGGGATTTTATGGCTTCGCTCATCCCAAAATCATAAAATCCCACACAAGATTCCTATGGCGGGTGGGGTGGTAAAATTCCAGCCACAGCATCAGTTTGTGTCTCCCAGCTCCACCTCACCACTACTCATCTCAACTACTCCATTGTTATTAAGTGATCAGATTGCGACAGTCCAGCCACTGCTAGCTGAGCAGAAGTTTCTAACAAATAAATATTGGGAAGGCCAAAGCCTTTGTCTATGTCTGCTGCCACAAAAGTTGCCCTCTCTCTGCCTACTCCATCTCTCTCTCTCTGGTAGCTGCCTGAGGACTGAACCAGACTGTTTGCAACCTTGGTGTCACATTTCATCCCCAGATGAGCTTTGAATCACATTCATACCATCACGCAAACTGCCTAAGCTCCAGCTCCGTAACATTACTTACTTTAGCTGTGCCTCAACTCATCTGCTGCTGAAACCCTCATCCACGCCAGTGTTAATTTTGGGTTTGGCTATAGCAGTGCACTCCTAGCTGGCTTCCAGTTTTCAACACGGCATAAAGGTCATCAAAATCTCCACTGCACAAGTCATTACTCGCACCAAATCCAGTTCACCCATCACCCCAGTGTGCACTGGCCAATATGGAGTCCCCATTAAGCAACGCCTCAATTTTAAAAACTCTTCCTAGTGTTAAAATCTCTCAATGGCCTCAGTCCTCCCCATCTTTATAATCTCCAGCAGTCCCAGAAGCCTCATATCTGTGCCCTATTATTCTGGTACCTGATCCAACTGTCTGCCCCTCTTCTGTGGCTATGTTCAAGGCTGGGTGTCCCTGAAGAGGGGGCATGTGGTGCCCAACCTTGAGAGGTTCCACGAATAGTGGGCTGGAGTGCATCATCACCGCTACGAATGATGTTTGTTTTAGCTCATTAAGGTTCCTATGACATTCAATTTCTATTACAGTGCTCCACCAGGAAGAGTAATGTATGGTTGCCCTCATCCATTATCATTTTGTTTTTACATCTGACAGCATAATTCTGATCTCTTGAGAAAACCCAATTTATTTTTCTCCAACCATTGTGTCTGTGCCTTCAGTTCCCTTTGCTCAAATATCTGGAATTCCCTCCCTAATCCTTTCTTTTTTTTTCCTTCTTTAAGATGCTCCCAGAGGAACCCCACACAGACATGGGGAGAACATACGGCGACCAAGGCTGGAATTGAAGCCGGGTCCATTGCGCTGAGAGCCAGCGGTGCTTGAAATGCTTTCTTCCCTTGAAATGAACTTTAATTCCAATAGCAATCCTTGATGCTGAATGCATTCAATATTGATTATGGATGACCAATGTACAACACGAGTAATATAAAATGGCCGGAGATCAATTAGAAATGAATCAAGTTTACCTAGATGTTTCACACTCATTCTCCATTGGTGTCCACTTCCATCGACTCTGTCTACACTTCCTGCTGCCTTGTAAAAGCAGCCAGCATAACAAAGGACCCCGTGCACCCCGGACATACTCTCTTTCACCTTCTTCCATAGGGAAAAAGATACACAAGTGTGAGATCACATACTCACTGACTCAAGGACAGCTTCTTCTCTGCTACTGTCAGATTTTTGAATGGACCTGCCATATGTTAAGCTGACCTTTCCCTACACATGAGCTGTGACTGTAATGTTACATTCTGCGCCTTCTCCTTTCCTTCTCCCCTCTGTACTCTATAGATGGCGTTTTGTCTGTCTCACTCGGAAGAAACAATACTTTTCATTGTATCTCAATACATGTGACAATAATAAATAAAATTTTCAAGACAAAATAGGGACTAAAATTCTGTTTAGTGGTTTGGATTTTATATCCTTTACCTTGTTGTTATCACTGCACATTTGTACTATGAACAATGCAGTGTACCTGTCTTTAGAGGCCCAGAACATTGCCCAAGGTTGTTTTATTCTTTACATTCAGAGGCATCCACTAGTTGCCATTCTTGTCTGAGCTTCCACCCCTGTCTGTACAGATAAACAACTCAGAGATTTTCTCCCAAACACAACGTATTGGACCCACCGGCTCAAACCAAAAAGTTGCAACTTTTGAAGGCTTGGCCTCATTCTTGCACAGCTGTTTCAGTGACGCTGCCGCAGCTTTGACTCCCATCTCACAACGTAAACAGAACAAATCAGGAACACTTATCAGATTGTGGAAGTGCTTCCACTGGGAAACAATTTGGCAATGTAAAACATATCTTCATATTTCACCAGAATCTATGAACCCATTGAGCAAACTGCACCTCATTGAGCACAATTCGTAATCCATGTTATTCGGCATAGAATTAGCAGTGCAGTGCTCAAAGGATTACCCAGTTATCTTTAGGCAAAATAAGATACAGAACGAGCCACAGAACATAACATTTTGATTCTACAGCATGTTTCCTGGTAGAATTTCTCTGCTGGGTCTCCTTCTGCACAGCTGGCTGGTTGACTGAATGTAATGTTATTGTAAAGGATTAGAAATACCCAAAGGAAAATGGAGAAGGGACAGCTTTCTCGGAGAATTATAATCACTGGAGCACAAGCTGGCACTGTTTGGAAAAGAACAAAAGGCCAAACAAAATAAAACCATCAGCATCTTTAAAGGCAAGCGGCCAGAATTGTATGTGTGCTTAGCTTCAGTGGTGATGGTGGTACATAGTGGTTAAGCACCCGCAGTACCATTAACAGCTGACTGCACCTAACAAATGGAGCAATTCAGGGAAACAAAGGCCCGTTAAGACATTGTCATTGGAGGCTGGATACAAGCCAGGGTCTAGAGCCAAGTGCAAGAGGAACAATTAGCAATGCAGAGCTGAGCGATCGTAGTTATGCAGCAGATAAAACACCAATGAAGAATTAAATTAGTCATTTGGGAAATCAATCACGATGTTGGTCACAAAATTGGTCTTCAGGATTGTCGCTACGTTGGTCGTCTCACTAAAAAGGCAGGGTTGAGAGCCATAATTAAACTGAAAACAGTAACGGGAATGCTCTTCTGGGCCCTGTAATAATCCTAAGGAGCACCAACTTGAACTTGCCTCAAACAATTGTGTGTGATATATTAACAGTAGCTGCATTTCGCTTTTTATCTTCCTTGCCTTGACCAGGTATCAGGAAAGAAGGGTTCTCTCTTTGCTTTTGATGAACAGAAATGCTTAGTCTCCAGGTCATAAAGGTCTCGCATCATAAGCTCATTGTTGGGTCTGTTTTAAAAGGTTATTGTATAACATTACAAAATGGTTGGAAACTGTCCTTTTCCATAATGGACAGGTCCTTTTCCATAATGATTTTAATTTCCATAATTAGCCCAGAAAAGCATTCAACCACTGAACAAAAATATTACGCTTATATCAGATTTTACAAGATCATAACATTTTACAGCACTAAAGGAGATTGTTTGGCCCAGGAGGTCTTCAAGCGCATTTAATTAAAAATAGCACAATGCTGACATACTGGAAACTTTGTCACGTGCAAAACATGGTTTTCACATAGCCCATCCAAACATTCCCTCATAACAGTTCAACACACAGATGCTCAAATTTTATCATTTCCAGGGCAGATCTCATTAGATACTAGTCAAACACACACACTTTCTATTGGATTGGTAGTTATGAAGGTCTAAGAAATATCAGTAAGTTTTGAAATATAGTTTTAAAAGAAAGCAAATAATCAAAATCAACATGATTAAAGAGATCGCGTGAAAAGAAAAGTGAAGAGTAGGAATAGATGCAAATTGTCTACTGTACCTGCTATTTGGGCACCTATCAGCCACAACTTGAAGGCAATCACCAGCTGGATTTGATTAAACAAAATTATAACTTTCATGTGGAGTTGGGGGGGTGGTGGGGGGGAATAAATTTGAAGAAAATTATCCAAACATATCCTTGCTTCAAATCCACACAAGCTGGTTGAGAGGAGGTTTTCTGTAACAATTTTCTCATTGTCAGATTGCCTCTTTGCCTAGGGAGGAATATTTGTTGACCATTGTATGGCATTTCTCCAGTGTGAGATGGTTCTTATAAAAATCTATAAACAAGGATTATTATCACAAGCTATGGGAATAAGATGACAAATGAAACATTTCTTTCATCACAAAAGGTAATGGAATTTTCAAACAGATTATAGAACAACCACTAAAGCAGGGAGCGCAAACAGATTGGAGAGATGATTAGATGTGTTTATTCAGCCGTTTGGAATTACACAACGATGTTAAAAAGTCAGAGTGGCTATTCAGCCCCTTGCATCTGCTATGCTGTTCAATAAGATCACAGCAAATCTGACTGTGGCCTCAACTGGACTATCAAGCCTCCTCTCCATATATTTTGACTCCCTTGCAAGTCAAAAATCCATCTAGCTCAGTTCTGGATATATACAATGCCCCAGTGTCCAATCCACTCTGGGCTGGAGAATTCAATGTTTTTGCTTGGTTTTGAGTCAAGAATTTTTTTCAAATGCAAAACAACGGCTCATCTGAGATTTAAATACTGGATTTCTGATACTTCAACTTACAGGCGCATAGTGAAAATCATAGCCCAGACCAACATCCCAAATTCTGCTAAGACAGGATGAACCTACAAGGCTCAAGGACCTTTCCAATCCCTAAAACAGCTTGCATTCCCACGATCAATACATCATTAATGGGACTTACCATTTGTATAAGTATTGACATAGTACTTCCGACCCTGCGGTGACATGTAGCACTGCCAACCCTGTGGCAAAGGAGAGTGAGACATTTCCTCAATTGTCTGTGGACTCACTGACGCAGGTTTCTGTCAAAGACAAACACAAACAGGCAATTATTTCCAAAACTTTTGTGCATAAGCAGTGCTTAGATTTCTTCATAGTAAGTTTAATTACATTTGTCAAATCCAGAAATGCCATCTGATTCTATTCCATGCACATGTACAATTTTTTACAAGGCCCCTGTTTGTTAATGGATGAAGTTTAGTGGAACTTCCACCAAAGTAAGTTTAACAGTTACAATATGCTAAGAATCACAGAATTGTTACAGTGCAGAAGGAGGCCATTTGGCCCATTGTGTCTGCAGTGGCTCTTCAAATAAACATCATGACTTAGTGTTATTTCTGTGCCTTTTCCCTGTAACCCTGCAGATTGTTGCTATTCAAGTAATCATCTGAATGCCTTAATTAAGCCTGCCTCCACCACACTTCCAGACAGTGCATTCCAGACCCGAACCACTCGCTGCATAGAAGAAGCTTTTTCACACTTGCTTCTTTCGCAAATCACTTTAAACCCGTGCCGCCAAATTCTCCATCCTTTTAACAGCAGGAACAGTTTCTCCCCATCTACTCTGTCCAACCCCATCATGATTTTGAACGTCCATCAAATCTCCTCTTAGCCTTGTTCTCCCTAGGGAGAACATGACACACACGTGAGAATACCATCCACCAGGTACACGGTAAATACTCTTGCAACTCAGCCAACATTGTCTACCTGATACGTTGCAGGAAAGGATGTCCCGAAGCATGGTACATTGGGGAGACCGTGCAGACGCTACGACA
The DNA here is from genome assembly GCF_965287045.1 of Carcharhinus amblyrhynchos. Taxonomy (NCBI): domain Eukaryota; kingdom Metazoa; phylum Chordata; class Chondrichthyes; order Carcharhiniformes; family Carcharhinidae; genus Carcharhinus; species Carcharhinus amblyrhynchos. Next base: position 42,028,790 of record NC_137344.1, on the reverse strand, counting down.
ACAGATGAATGAACATCGCTCGACAATCACCAGGCAAGACTGTTCCCTTCCTGTTGGCAAACACTTCAGTGGTCATGGGCATTCAGCCTCTGACCTTCGGGTAAGCATTTTCCAAGGCAGCCTTCACGACACATGACAGCGCAGTCGCTGAGCAGAGACTGATAGCCAAGTTCCGCACACATGAGGACGGTCTCAATAGGGATCTTGGGTTCATGTCGCACTATCTGTAACCCCCATGACTTGCCTGGGTTTGCAAAACCTCACTCACTGTACTGTCTGGAGACAATACACATCTCTTTAACCTGTGATCAGTGCACACATTGTTAGCCACTTTAAGACTTGAACAGCAGGTTAGGTGTAAAGATTCACATTCTAATCAGTAATCTGTAAACTGTCTGTGCTTTATATGCTCTGTCTGAGGCCAGAATTCTCCATTCACCTGACGAAGGGGCTAACCCCGAAAGCTAGTGTACTTACTATCAAATAAATCAGTTGGACTAAAACCTCGTGTTGTCAGACTTTTTACTGTGTTTACCCCAGTCCAACGTCGGCATATCCACATCATGACTCCCTAGGGAGAACAGTCCCAGCCTCTCCAACCTATCCTCATAACTAAAATTTCTCATCCCCGGAACCACGCTTGCAAACTACTTCTTCATTCTCTTATGCTTAACGCAGAGTGGGATACTAAAGTAGTTTTGTATTGATTTATCACTATATATTTTGTAATCAAACAAAGGAAATAAGATTTGACTTTGGTAGCTGGGTATCAATAACTGTATCATTTTTTCTAATCTTTGCTAATGCATCATTCTAAGCAATAGTTTTAATTTTGTCTAGCAATCCCCTGTTGTAATGTTGTCTGAGCCATATCAATCGTTTCAATCGGCATTATTTGTACTCGCCATTAAAGTCTCCTCGGTTATCATGCCATAAATTTTTATTCTGCAAGTGAACATGCACAACAACTACATTTTCAAGAAATACATTATTGACTCTTGTGTGCCTTAGGGCATCTTTAAGATGTATAATTCGCGATTGAAATGTGAGCCATTGTTTTTGTATGCGTACAATGTAACTAATGCTTCATTGTTCCGATACAAAACCTGACCAAAATGCCAGCTTCGTTGTTCAGATTGGAAAGCTGAAAACTCAGAATGCAAATGTTATGTTAACATTTATTCCTTAATTGATAGCAAGACAAAGTAAAGATTGAGATATTGCCCACTGACACAAGTAAGTGATGGCAAGAGTAGTGACTGTAGGGAGTTGGAGGCAGAAAACCTTTAATTTTAAAAATTGCAAGATTAAGGGGAAACAGGGGCTAAACGGATGCCCCATTTTCCCCGTGTTGGTTGCTGATATTTAACATGTGCAAGAACTAAAAGATCACAAATGCACACTTTTTACATTTGAAGTGTCAATCAAATATTGCTCACCCCAAGCTCTTTCAAACAGTTGACACAGGCAGAATGGGCTGAATGGCCTGCTTATGTTCCATATATTTTCTGTGATTCCCAACAGACTTATTGGACATAGCATAATCATTGGAATCAGTTGCCATAACCTTCTGCCATAACACACTAACAGTCGTATTGACATTGGCTCATTCAGTCAACCATTACGCATCTATTCTGATTTTCAATTATCGGGACAGATATCCAACAGGTGGCTGAATTGATAATGCCCATTTTACATAGAACCCTTACAGTGCAGAAGGCAGCCATTCAGACCATTGGGTCTAACCTGACTCTCCAATAGAGTATCTCACCCAAATCCTATCCATGTAACCCCACAGATTTACCTCACTGATCCCCCTAACATACACATCTTGGGGCACTAAGGGCAATTTTGAATGACCAATCCACCTAACCTGCACACCTTTGGACTGTGGCAGGAAACCGGAGTATCAGAATAAACTCACACAGCCACGGGGAGAACTCCACACAGATAGTCACCCAAAGCTGAAATCGATCTCAGATCGCTGGTGCTATGAGGCAGCAGTGCTAACCACTGTGCCCACCGTGCCATCTCCTAAAGTCAAAATTATCCCCATCACTTATGCACATGTGTTCGCAAGGGCCACTTGGGAAAGTTCTTGAATTCGTGCTGGTTCTTCAAGAATTGGCCCCATCAACAATAATTAGTAACATAATGCAGCAAAACATCCCAAAGCAACCCACACGAATAAACAGATACAAAGTGACAAATTGAAGTAAAAGAAAAAATGATTTTGAAGGGGTGAGCATAATAACGGATATCAAAAGGAACTTCCAAGGGTGGGGGGGGGGGGGGGGGGGGGGGGGGTGGAGATATCGCAATGTTCAAGGATGGGTTCTGGAACATGGGATTTCATAACTGAAGGCATGGAACCAATTTGAAGGGTGGGTGTGAGGGGTTTGAGTGTATTCCAAAGCAAGGAAAAAAAAAATCACAAATGCAAGGTCAAGTCGAAAGTACTGTTAATTAAGTTAAACGAAAAATGTTATAATAAAATCCAATATTTTTTCCAAGATGCTCGAGCACTAAAATGGTGGGTTCTAATTGTTTTTAAAACACACTTTTTTGATCACACTACTCACAGCAAGGAAATGCTTACTAGTGATACCAAGCATGCCACAGAAGTACAACATTGCATCTCCCTTGCCAAAAGGGTGTTAGCAACTAAGTTAGACATTACATGATTGGACATGCAACAATGAAGTCTAGCAGAGTATCTGTTGACTTTGGAACGCTGGTTCAAAAAGGCTGCATTTTATTTAACGACACTTTAGTTCCAAAATTTATACTGCAGCTTCAAGATCGGAATGAACCATAAATCCTGATGAACAGCTTTCTTTTTCACATTGATCAGCACTGCAGTATATTGGAACAAATGGAAGCATTAACCCATGTCAGATTCAACAGTACATTTAGTTCAGGAAAGACAACACCAGCAAATCATGCCTCAACAATAATAGTGAGGCACTTCAAAAGGTGAAATATAGTAAATAAAATGCAATTTCTCTCTGTTGGCCACTGAAATAGGAATATTATCTGTTAGATTCATTCACATAACCCTTCCCTTCTCAACATTTCTCACATAAATTTGTATATGTACTCCATGGGCAGCACGGTGACACAATGTTAGCACTGCTGCCTCACAGTGCCACGGAGCCGTGTACAATTCCGGCCACAGATGACTATCAGTGTGGAATTTGCATTCTCCCCATGTCTTCATGGATTTCCTCCAGGTGCTCTGGGTTCCTCCCACACTCCAAAGATGTGCAGGTTAGATTGGCCATGTTAAATTGACCCTACTGTCAAGGGGATTAGCAAGATAAATATATGGGGTTGCGGGTATAGGGCCTGGGTGGGATTGTGGTCAGTGGCGGCTCAGTGGGCTGAATGACCTCTTTCAGCATTGTAGGGATTCGATGACTCTATGGTTCACACATAGAAGATTATGACTTCTCCAATTCTATCAAATCTAGAACATACACGCAAGCAATGTGAGCGGTTTTGACTTTGGATATGATGTAAAATGGGCAATATCAATTTAACTGCTTGTTAGATATCTCTCCTGTTTGTTATTGGACCAATCAGAACTTGACATGAAGGGCAAATGGCAGTGGTGCAGAATATCACCAAAGTGAAAAACGTGAATAAGGGGAAGTCAAACAAATTATAATCCTAAACATATTTTGGATGGACTTTCCTTTGTAAGGAGAGAACAGACTTCTTATCGACATACACTTAAACAAAAAGTTTATCTATACTCGAAAACGTAACTGGATTTCGGAGGTTTTACATTACCACCTCCATGAATTTTGCAATACTTGGGCACACAATACAACGACTGTGGCATTTTGAGAGCCAGGCACCAGCAAAAGATAACTTTGAGTCTAAAGTACATTCATACAACTAAATGGGAAGCAAAGGTGAACTTTTTTCAAAATTATCTTAAAAAAATAGAACGTGGATTTGCTGACAACAGGACAGGTGCAGATAAGGCAAACTTGGTCATCCACACAAGTCTGGAAGAGTCTGACATTATCACAGTTAGCGTAGGAAGTTGGCAAATGTTGTACCTCACTCACGATCAAACTCTTCCAGACAGCTGCTTTTCTATTGCTGAACACATCGGACTGACTTTTCCATATGTACATTGTTTCGACATTTACTGCTCTAACATTCTGAACCAAGAAACTTTTACTATAAGCAGAGTCAAATGTTGAAGCAAATTTTGTGCATTTGTTCTGTATTAGGATTATTTAAACTAAAATGCAGCTCCCAAACTTAAGATATTGTAAACAGGCATTAAAGAACATCAAATATATAGCGTGTGTCAGTTATATCATGCACAATAAGCATTGTGTCTCAAAAATGACATACTCATCAATTTACTAGCCTATTATTTTTGTTGCTGGGTGCAAATAAATTAATATTTCAGAACTGCTGAAAAAAGAGACATACTATCAATGCAATGCATCTCACTAACGCATTCCACAAGCCACATAGATTCATACATACAGCCATGTCCTTTGCAGACAGAAGGGACATGACTACATATTATATCTTTTTGGACTGAACTAAAGCTTTGAGAACTGTCATTGCTTGGCTTATTCCCCCAGGGCTATGCCTTGACTAAAGTTGACCTCCGCCATTTGAATTTGAACAAAGCTGGGCAGTTAGCTGTCCCAAGCTGTATTCCCCAGGCCAATATCCACTTGCCAACCAATCTGCACACTCTTCTCTTGCAGTATAAATTGTTGTTCCTCTTTACAGTTAGTGATTTCTTATGAGCTATCCTGTAGAGTGCAAGACAGAATCTTTTCACAACATGTCCCTACAGTTTTGTAGAATGGCTGGTTCTTGCTATCAAGCAACACCAACAACATAAGTTTAATTCCCGTACCAACTGAGGTTATTCATGAAGGCCCTGCCTTGTCAATCTTACCCCTCATCTCAGGTGTGGTGATCCTCAGGTTAAAACCACCACCAGTCAGCTCTCCCCTTCAAAGGGGAGAGCAGCTTATGGTCATCTAGGACAATCATGACTTTACCTTTAACTACCAAATGACCTGAATTCTTTTCTTGTGATGATCATATCATTTTTCTTTGGGGAGAATACACTATCCTTTGAAAAATAAGACTTGGGAATGCTGCAAAGTTCATCATACTGGAAGTCTACACACACAAGGTGAAAACCAGCAGTAGTTAGTTTTGTTGAAGGCGCACAGATGCTGCTTGTGGTCAGACTGAAAATGTGTAAGAGGTTGAATGGTGGCAGAACTCAAAAACCAAGTGCTTTTAAAATTAGTAACGTTTTAAAGTTTATTTATTAGTGTCACAAGTAGGCTTACATTAACACTGCACTGAAGTTACAGTGAAAATCCCCTAGTCGCCACACACAGGCTCTTGTTTGGGTACATTGAGGGAGAATTTAACATGACCAATGCACCTAACTAACAGTTTTTCAGACTGTGGGAGGAAACTAGAGGAAACCCATACAAACACAGGGAGAACATGCAGACTCCGCAGATACAGTGATTCAAGCCAGGATTTGAACCCAAGTCCCTGGCGCTGTGAGGCAGCAGTACTAACCACTGTGCCACCATACAATAAAGGGCACTGAATCATTTTGTATCATAAGCAGAAAAATCAATCTAATGGGTAAAGATTTAATCATATGTAAAGATTTAAAAGAAAATGCCTGACTAATCCCATTCATATCAGTATTGCCAGATTTGTTCGCGAATTGTGATATTTCCTTAACTAAAGCAGCAATTATTTAAGTAGCATATATTTAAGTAAACCAGGCTTTAAATCATCCAGCTTTTTAAATAAAAGTGTGAAATCAAATTAGAAATTAATTTGTCATATTTCATTACCTTATACAACCTCAGGTCACATATCTATTCTTCCTTATGCATGAATTTGCTCATCCTTCACATTATGCAATACCTAATGTAATTTATTTATAAGTAATACATGATTTCCTTCTTACGTAATGATTTTGAGTACAATACTGTAATTCCATTTTGTTTTTGCACCATAAAGAAAAGAGTAGCATAACTAGTATATAAAGTATAAATTGTTCATGAACTCAGGGTTAATTCAACATATGCTGTTTAACAATGGATGTTTTAGGTCTGGAGCATTTTGTTCCAATGTAGGCGATGCCACACATTGACCAAAGGCCTGGAGTTTTAATTCCAGTTGTTAAGGCTGTAGTTTTACATTATTTTATCCAATTTACCCTAAATGGCTAGTTAAAAAAAAGAGACAATTCCAAACAGTACCTTAGTCATGACTGATAAATGAGTTAGTTATTCATATTGATTACAAAAATGTGACATTTTCATGTAGGACAATTATCCCTCTCTTTTAGTGATGTACATCAGACAGAAGGGATCGTGTGGTAGACATTAATGCTGATATCATGGGAACATCTGATGCATTTGAAAAGATTTCTCAACAATTTCATCTGGGATATTCAGCTATTTAAATCATGTCAGTCCTCCTGTTAAACTCCTGCAATTATTTCATGCAAGTCTGCTAAGCCTTTTTTCTAGAATAACATTAATTTCTATCTTCGTAAGCGAACAAATAACACTAGTATAAACTGCGTGCTCTATTCAATGAAATTCCCAGAGTTAAGTGTGTTTCATGAATGTTTCATTTGTTATTTCGTCCATTTTAAGCTCTTTCCAGTGATGCGTTTGACCACTCGTGTAGTTTAAGATGCATGGATTCAGACTTGAGCCGAATCAAGTTAGTTTACCACCAGAACAAACACTAAAGCCTGCTGCAAGTGAGGAAGAAGAGTTTGGCACTCAGCCAAATCTCTGTTCACTGCAGTGGAACCATAAAATCCCACTGGTATGAATGGCTGGAAAATTCCACCATAAATCATATTTTAACTTCCAGCATAAAACACATGTTTATGCAGCACTTTTCACAACCATGGGATGTCTAATAACCTCTACCAATCAAGTATTTTGAAGAGTGACTCTTGTAATGCAGGTAATATTGCAACCAATTTAAGAGCAAGGTCCTGCAATCAGCAACGCGATAATGACCAGATAATGTGTTTTAGCGACATTGCTTTTAGTGATATTAGCTAAGGTACCCACCCCATCCCCGTAACTCTGCATATTTACCATGGCCAATCCACCTAACCTGCATATTGTTGGAGTGTGAGAGGAAACTGGAGCACCCAAATGAAATGTACGCATTGGGGAGATATTCACCCAAGGCTAGAATTGAACCCAGGTCCCTGGTTCAGTGAGGCAGGGATCTACCATGCTGCCCAATGCCCCATATTTTTAAATACTTCAGTTTGCCACTTATTAAAGCAAATTTGTGAAAAATATATTTTTAATGATTTCTCAATGATTTTACTCACAGACATTATCCTTCAATTTTTCGAGACCCCAGGACAATCCTGGATGATGGACAACACTGCCCGGATGGTAGAGATAGCAAAGTCCTTTCCTCAACTCCACTTTGCTGAACAAAGGCATAACCTCCTTTTAAACTGAGCAAAGGTAGTTGAAATGCCAAGACGAGGGGGGGAAGTGAAATTAACCAAACCAGGCAGAGTGAAAAAAAGAGAAAGTGGTTTGGATGAAGGAAATGAGATGTAATAAACTGGACTGATGTTAAACAAAATAACAGACATGCGGTAAGAAAATATTTGAAAGAGAAGTGAATTTTGCCTCTTTCCAAAGAATTCTACTGTTGTTGTACAAATAAATTCTGCTCAATGAGAGAGACCCCACATTTATAGGGTAGATTATGAACAGCAGATCAATAGAACTCAATAAAACACACATCAGAGCAGGCCAATAATATTTTTACAAGCAGAAAATATCATTGCAAAAAATGTTATTTCAAGTTAAAAAAGCATAACCTTTTCCTGTTACTTGATTTAAGCTTCATCCCCGAGGGCAGGATAGTTAATCTATAAGTGTTAAAAGTTTCCTAGGATGTCTATGGGCGGAATTTAATGTAATTGATGCAGATTCAGCCTACTGGTTTGAAAAGCAGTGGGAACCCCATAATCGCTTCTGACAGGGAGACCCCCAGGTGGATAAGTGACCAACAGCAGCTTTCCTCCGGATTCAGGATCCTGGGGGGTGGAAATCCCCAGCCAACGACAGCTGCCTACCAATCAGGCAGCGTAACCAGGGAATGGTGGCAGCTGATGGGAACGTGCTCAGGGTGGGAACCAGGATCACCAGGGAACCCAAGACACAGGTTATAAAGATAGGATAGAGGTCAGGAGGCAGAGGTTTGAGGGCGGGATGGGGAGCATGGGAGGTGGGGGTGGGGGTCAAAGGCAAAAGCAGGGGATTGATTTTCAGCACGCACATCAGAAACAAACCCTTGTCCTTCGATCGAGCACTTACAGCCTTTGAAAGAGAGGATTACCTCCCCAGCAACCCTGCAAGATGGTTTGCCCAGGGGGGCAAGTGAAAGCCATGCCACTCGCATGTAATCTCTTTGCGATCACTAAATTCTGGTTGGTTCAGGGCTAATTGGTGTCAATTGAATCAATAATGAGGCTAATTGATACCATGAGAGCCCCCCTCCCCTCCCCCCAGACTCATACCCACCTCCAATTTAACTGTGGGAGGTTTTCTTGCTGCCAGGAAACTGACTTGTGGCACCTCCTGTAATTATGTGCGTCCTGCCCGGATCCACTAAATTCAGCCCTAAAATAGCATTGTTGCAATAAATGAGCCACGTCTCTGGTAATGCCATGGATGGAGGAGTTTAGTATGCTGAATGCACGAATATGATGAATGCAGGCACGCCACATGCTGCAATCACAATTCCGCTAAAGGAACTGAAACTGGTACTCAGCCCTCAATTTGTGCAAGCAAGAGGCAAACAGCATGTTCAGGCATCTTCACCTACATGCTCTCTGCTATACTTTACGGTGTGCAGCACGTGTGCGCAGCCTGCACCTACTGGATCTTGCTGCATCTACCACTCTCACGATGCTTCATAATTGAATTTTTGGCCGCGCGTTCTTTCTTACAATTACAATATTTATAAGGATGTTCTTAAATAGGACCGCCATAAAAGATAGCTCAGGGTGGCACAGTGGTTAGCACTACTGCCTCACAGAGCCGGGTTAATTTCCCATTTTGGGGTGACTGTACGGAGTCTGCACATTCTCCCCGTGCCTGTGTGGGTTTCCTCCTGCAGTCTGAAAGAGATGTTGGTTAGGTGCACTGGCCGTGCTAAATTCTCCCTCCGTGTACCTGAGTGTGGCGACTAGGGGATTTTCACAGTAACTTCATTGCAGTGTTAGGTAAGCCTACTTGTGACACATGTAAGTAAACTTTGAAAATTAAAAAGGAAACTTTCTTTGAAGAGGAATGAAGCAACAGTATGCTGAACGTCAGGAAACACTTTCTGGAGGCACCACTTCCACGAGCTCGGAAATTCAAGTCAGGTATTTTACTCTAAATTAGGATATTACTTAGTTCAGTCAGTCAGAGTCATTGGATGTTTATTGGGGATTGAACTATAAACTGTGTGTGATAAACCCCATGAGGAGTCACTGATTGACCGTCTTGTCAGACTATTTGAATAAGAGCTCTCTGGGGATTGATAATTAACTAACCTGGTGGAACTCCTAAACCGAGCCCTTCATAAAGCAGGACCGCTTGGGTCCATTATTTCACTGTCCCAGCCGGGATCTGTTGTGTTCATTTATAGCTTTTTGCTTTGCTTTATTTTGCTCAATTAAAGCACTATTCCTTTACAGCCAACTCCTGGAGTTATATGGCTGTTTGACAATCAGCAACCTGGATTAACTTATCTCAAACTAACAGGATCTATTGTGATATAAACACTCTCATTGCACAATATGTATAAAAATAGAAAATCAAATTCTTTTAACAATGTACTGAGTGGCATAACTTGCCATTTCTGAATATTGTTATAGAAGTATAATAATGTGCAATTATAAAGAGCTGCAATTCTTAAGGTATCTTGTGTTAACTCTGATCTCATAGATCTTCCATATTCAATAATATTATCAACATTAATGCAAGCCATTGTAAAACACGTGACTGTTAATGAGAGGGGAATTCATGGGGAGAAGGAAAATGTTGTAACAATGAATTAAACGAGCAAGGAGACATTTATACTAATTTCAGGTTTCTTGACATGGAGGTGCAATTGAACCTCGTGTCATTGCATATTGAAATTCCATGCAAGTATCCACATCTGCCATTGCATTAAAATGACCCTACCCACAATTGACATTCCTCGCAATTACAGTTCATTAACCCTCTTCACCCACCCTACGGCAACGTACATGCTAAATCGTACCATCTTCCTTCAATACCCCATTGTTCTGCTCCATAGGATTGCCCTTATCAGGTTGCACTCTCATCTACTTGAGTATAGCCAAAGTAACTCTCTTCCCACTCCTGTGTCAGGCAAGGATCAATCCCTGACCTTGTCATTTTTGATGTAGATGCGGGCATTAGACTGGGATAAGCACACTAAGAAGTCTCTCAATACCAGGTTGAAGTCCAACAGGTATATTTGGCAGCTTTTGGAGTCTCAGGTACCTTCATCAGGTGAGTGAAGACTTGTATTCTCAAACAGGTCATATGCAGACACAAACTCAATTTACAAGATAATGGTTGAAATGCGAGTCTATATAGGTAATCAAATGTTCAAGGTCCAGAAATGTGTGTGGAGAAAGGGCCAAGCACAGGTTAAAGAGCTATGTATTGTCTCTAGCCAGGATGATTTGAGAGATTTTGCAAGCCCAGGCAAGTTATGGAGATTACAGATAGTGTGACATGAACCCAAGATCCCGGTTAAGGCTGTCCTCATGCGTGCAGAACTTGGCTGTCAGTTTCTTCTCAGCAATTTTGCGTTGTTGTGTGTCATGAAGGCTGCCTTGGAGGATGCCCGAAGATCAGAGGCTGAGTGCCCGTGACTGATGAAGCATTCCCCGACTGGAAGCGAACAGTCCTGCCTGGCGATTGTCAAGTAGTGTTCATTCATTCATTGTCATAGTGTCTGCATGGTCTCCCCAATGTACCATGCCCTGGGACTTATCCTTTTTCTCAGACATCTACACAATTACGTTTGGGAGATACTGGCACATGAACCTTCAAATTTAAAAACCTGATCCTAGTGTTTAAAATAGTCCGAGTCCTTCCTCAGTTTCGGTCTCAATACTTCCACCAGTCCTGAAGTTCCTTTCTCATAAACGCTGCATGCCTCTGACTCCACTTCTGGGGAATCCACCCCAGCTTCGTCTTAATATTGCTGGCAGTACCTTGAGCAACCCAAGTCCCACTCTTTGGAATTCCCTCCCTGAATCCATGCCTCCATTAAACAAATTTCTCTGACTATACTTTTGGTTACTCCCTCTGAAACGAGTCTTATTTGGCTTGGAATCCATTTCTTTTGTGTGAGGGACCTTCAGATGCTTCTGTATATTAAAGAATGTATTGTTTCTGCCATTTTTAAGATAGTGCAAGGAGAGAGTGCACAAGTATAAAACCAGAAAATGCTGGAAAATCTCAGCAGGTCTGACAGCATCTGTGGAGAGAGAAACAGAGCCAACGTTTTGAGTCTGGATGACTCCTCAGAGTTGAAAACCCCTGCTAATGATTAATGTTTTGAGGTAGATGAAAGAGTTGTGCAAGTTCGTGCTCATGAGGCAATCTCATTCACGTGAATATTCTAAAGGTTGCATCAACTTTTATAGCTTCGTTGTGCAAGTCCATCCATGGTGTAGATACAAAAGCAGTGTGTAACAGAGTACGGGCTGAAATTCATCTTCAGGGACAGAGGGAGGTAAAGCAATAGGAAATGAGTAGCTTGTTTTACAGTGTATGCTATTTTCTTTTCCATATAGTCCAATGATAAAGAAAATTGGATGGAGTGTAAAATGGACAGCTGGTTCACCATCACCCAGAACTAATTTCACTCCCTGTGTCTGCGCGTTCACTGATCGATGGACACATTTTGAAATAAGAGACTGATAAAGGGAGGATGTGAGAGGCTACCAGAGGAAATAGCAAGCACACACACAAATTCTATTGAAGAATTCCAGGAAGTCTGGAAAGGTATTTCCTGAATAGGAGGTCTCCTGCTATAAGCACAGAGCGAATCCTTTAGTATTTAATATGGCAAATCCAAGATTAAAGAATTAATCCCTCTAATTCTGTTTTTGTAGTTGTCTCACAATAATGCAGCCATTGTTGGAAGTGGTATTCTTTGCTCTTACTTTCCCACTTTGTAGAATTATAAATCATGGCACCAGCAACGCCTCCGATATCTTGCATCTGTGGTTACTCCGCACTGGTAAGCCTGGATCGAATCAGCAGCAAAAGCATGAAGTGTATCACTACTGACTCCATTCTTCTCCTCACATCCACAGATGTCATAAGAACATAAGAACATAAGAAATAGGAGCAGGAGTAGGCCATCTGGCCCTTCGAGCCTGCCCCGCCATTCAATAAGATCATGGCTGATCTGTCGTGGCTCAGTTCCACTTTCCCGCCCTCTCCCCATAACCCTTAATCCCCTCTCTTATCAAAAACCCATCAACCCGCTTCTTAAAAATATTTAGCGAGGCAGCCTCCACCACTTCAACGGGCAGAGAATTCCAGAGATTCACCACCCTTTGAGTGAAGAAGTTCCTCCTCAACTCCGTTCTGAACCGCCCCCCCTTTATCTTGAGGCTGTGCCCCCTAGTCCTACTGTCTTTTTTGAGCGGGAAGAGTCTTTCCACCTCTATCCTATCCATCCCATTCATCATCTTATACGTCTCAATGAGATCTCCCCTCATTCTTCTAAACTCTAACGAGTACAAGCCTAGTTTATTCAGCCTCTCCTCATAGCTCAACCCCCTCAACTCCGGTATCAGCCTAGTAAACCTCCTCTGCACTCCCTCCAGGGCCAAAATATCCTTGCGCAGGTGCGGCGCCCAAAACTGCACACAGTACTCCAGCTGCGGCCTCACCAATGCCCTATACAGCTGCAGCAAGACCTCCCTACTTTTATATTCAATCCCCCTCGCTATGAAGGCCAGCATCCCATTCGCCTTCCTGACCACCTGCTGCACTTGCAGGCTGGGTTTTTGCGACTCATGCACAAGGACCCCGAGGTCCCTCTGCACCGTCGCCTGCTGCAGTTTTTCGCCACGTAAGTAATAGTCCTTCCTACCATTCTTCCTACCAAAGTGGACCACCTCACACTTGCCAACATTAAATTCCATTTGCCATTTCCTGGCCCATTCGCCCAGCCTATCTAGATCCTTCTGCAGACTCTCCACACCCTCCGCACAATTTGCCTTTCCCCCAATCTTGGTGTCATCAGCAAATTTCGACACCCTACACTCGGTTCCCTCCTCCAGATCATCTATATAAATGGTAAATAGCTGAGGCCCCAGCACCGACCCCTGGGGCACCCCACTAGTCACCAACCGCCAATCCGAATAGCACCCATTGACCCCCACTCTCTGCCTCCTATTTGACAACCAATCCTCTATCCACGCTAACACCCTACCCCCAACTCCATGTCCTCTGACCTTCTGCAGTAACCTCTTGTGAGGTACCTTATCAAACGCCTTCTGAAAATCCAGAAAGACCACATCCACCGGCTCTCCTCTATCCACCGCCCTAGACACATCCTCATAGAACTCCAGTAAATTTGTCAGACACGACTTCCCTTTAATGAAACCGTGTTGCGTCTGCCCTATCAAGCAATTCCCTTCAAGATGCCTCGCAATTTCCTCCTTAATGACGGATTCTAACATTTTACCTACCACAGACGTTAAACTAACCGGCCTGTAATTCCCCGCCTTTTGCCTGGCACCCTTCTTAAACAACGGCGTAACATTAGCCGTTTTCCAATCCTCCGGCACTTCCCCGGAATCCAGCGACGTCTGGAAAATAACCACCAAGGCATCCACTATCACCTCCGCCATTTCTTTCAGAACCCTCGGATGCATTCCATCCGGTCCTGGGGACTTGTCCACAATCAGCCCCTCCAGTCTGTCGCGCACCACCTCTCTAGTAACAGTAATGTCATTAAGACCCTCCAGTCCTACCACCTTTCCATCGCTAACACCCGGCAAATTATTCACGTCCTCCTCCGTGAAGACAGAAACAAAAAAGTTATTCAAGACCTTAGCCATATCCCCATCCCCTACCACTAGGTCCCCTTTCTCATCCGCTAAGGGACCAACGTTCACCCTAGCCAGCCTCTTCCTTTTTATATATGTCTTTTTTTTAAAACTCAGAGTGACTAGATTTTTTTTATTTTGGTTTCATCTCAAGATTTGTTAGCTTCTTACTCTAGAAGAGATCTTGCTGGAGGCAACGTTCTTTTGTTGAAAAGACATTTACTTATATGCTAACTGTTTTACAAAGGTTAAGCAAGACTTGAGACATAGCTGGAGCTACTCTTCCAAGATGCTTCTCAGTCACCTTCCTTCAGTGATCGACCTTTCTGTGACATAGCTCTTTACGCACTTACTTGGTATCTGTTAGAGTTAATACATAGCAGATAGTGTTCAGCTGGAGCCCCCCCCCCGCGCACCTCCCCCCCCTCCCCCGCAATAAGACAGAGGTGTTCAGATTAATGGTAGCACTGTAACTCACACGCACTTGAAGTTCGGTGCACATCATGGATTGAATTGAGACTTGAAATATCATAACAATCAAGGAAATGGGACAAATGCAGGAAAACAGGATTAGTGCACCTTTAGTGGTAGTTATTGTAGATGCCAACTTGATGGACCAAAAGCCCTTTTCTGCGTTGTATGATTCTATGGTTGGAATCTTACAGCTGTTCAAGCTGGTGGGGTTTTCCTGTCCCGCTGCAGTGAACAGAGATTTGGCTGGATGCTAAATCCTCCATTCTCGCTGCAGCGGGAACAGAGTGTGAACGACCAGTAAAATCGCACCCTGCGACTCTATGACTCAATCTGTATGGATTAGTGCAGGTGGAGCCTTTAGCTCACAGGCTTTCAGAAGAACTCTTCCTCCTCTTAGTTTTAGAGGGCACGGTGGCACAGTGGTTAGCACTGCTACCTCACAGCGCCAGGGACTCGAGTTCAATTCCTGGCTTGGGGTACTCTGTGCAGAGTCTGCACATTCTCCTTGTTTCTGCATGCGTTTCCCCTGCGTGCTCTAGTTTCCTCCCACTGTCCCAACGACGTGCTTGTTAGGTGCACTGGCCATGCTAAGTTCTCCCTTAGAGTATCTGAACAGGCACCAGAGTGTGGTGACTGGGAGATTTTCACAGTAACTTCATTGCAGTGTTAACATAAGCCAGCTTGTGACACTAATAAATAAACACTAAAAAAAACTTTAAAAGTATGGAACAGAATATAAATTATTTCAAAAGTGCCTGTTGTCCAAGACCATTTTCCTTCTTTCAAAGGCCTCTTAATTTACTCTGATTTAGGCAAGGTACACAATTAATGGAAAAAAATTGCTTTTTTGACAAAAAAAGATTCTTCCATCATTTATTCTGGTGGAAAACAAAAAGGCACCATAAATTCTGCCAACAAAAGAAAATTAAAACCAGTGTTGGTCATTGTTATTCTCCACTGACTCCACATTCGATAAAATCCTAATTGTATTTTGCCTCCTCGATGAATAATATTACCCTCCCACTCTCCTGCCATTGAGTAGCTGAACAACACAGCCACTGATGCACAGACAATGAGGGTCTGACAACATTTCTAGATTAGCAGCATCTTAACACTACGATCAGCAGTTTGTCTGGAGTGCGGAATTGAACGTGAGGCTATTTTCTACATGCCGATTGAAATAAAATGCCCACTCAGAATATTTTCATAAAGTATTCCGGTAATTTAATCCGAGAATAATGGAACCATTCAGTAGCTTGGGATAAAAGTAAAAATATTACTGTTTGACTCAATGTTAAAAAGTCTGCCAGTTAGTTAATTGATCCTTATTCTACTGTGCTGAACTAAACGGATATCCTTTGAGATGGGAATAGTTCAGGGTCACATGGAAAGGAATAACACTGCTCAGCATATCTTCAGGAAAGATAAGGAAGTAAACGATCACCAGGAGGTACTGAGGTACAGGTTCACACCATGCTTTGACATTCACATATGCAACCACCTTCTCCTCATAACCACGAATATAGTTATATGACAAAGAACAATCTAGGCTTTGAATGCCTTGATTAAACCTGTCTCAACACTCTCAGGCAGTGTCCCCCAGGTGCCAACCACTCATTATGGGAAAAAAATTCTCTCAATTTTTTTCTGCTAATGGCTTTATATCTGTGCTCTCTCATTCTCAATTCTTTCACAAGTGAGAACAGTTTCTCCCTCTTGACTCTGCTCCCCTCAGGATTGTGAGTCACCTCTTAATTTTCTCTTCTCCAAGGAAGAGTCCCAACTTCTTCAATCGATCACTGAAGATCTGCATCCCTGAAACCATTCTCATGAATCATTTTGGCAATCTCCAATGTCTTCACATCCTTCATGAAGTGCGACGCACTCAGAACCGAGGCTGATACAAGCTGCCGTATACAAGTTCAATATCACCTTCTCGCTCTTACAATTTATGCTCTTGTTAGTAAAGCAGAAGATATTGCATCTTCTATTAACCACACACTCAACCTGATCTTCCATGTTCAATTAGGGTGTCACATGGCAAAGGTAATTAAATCAAATGACTCTAACGGTGGAACCCAAAGAGATGTAAAGCGGGCAGCCCCCATCCAACGTCACTTTGGTCATTTTGAATTTCGGTGATTAGTGCAATTTCTAGAAAGTGCAAGATTCTGAACTCAGCCAGCTGGGGAATGTATTCTGCTCGTGACACAATTTCACTGTGTTGTTCAAAAAATTTTTCCTTCCTTTGGAAAAAAATTCAACCTGGAATTTCCCCTCACACTTGCAATCCTATTTAAACTCAGATGCGTGGACAAACACTTTGGCCCAAGGCGATATTCTTTGTGAAGTAAATTATTAGGAAAGGCCATCGAGCAGGCATTGGTTAAGAGGTTATTTGATACACTCTGGGAGAAAGCAATTGCTAGATATGAGAAGGTGTTTAGGGTGAGAGAAACTATTAAAAAGGAATGAATTATTGGGACTCTACTGATCTCCTTGTATTCTCAATTGTGTTTTAATATTCCACAGCAGTTGGTGAACATCTTTTGATTGACAACCTGTTTCATCGGAATTAAAGCAACCATTTAAATTGAGCCGGATTGGAACAGAGCAAATGCTTTTTGGACAATTTGGTTCATATCTGTCGCAACTCCATTTTTTTTCTTTCTGCTGAGAAAAATATACCAAAATGCATTTGGGTTCAGCTTCGCAGCAAAAGCCAAATTTGGGTATGTTTGGGATCGGTAGCTTAGTCCCATGCTCATTCCTACGAAGTAACAACCTTTTTAACAAATAATCCTGCACCTATGACTCATGATCACTTCATAAAACTGCCACCAAAGATTCAGAACGTACCATCTGGGAATGTTACAAGGGCACAGAATGTCTTGAGCAGCTCAAAACATACTGTAGCGGCAGCTCAGAAATATCATTTCAAACCCAAGACTGTGCTTCAACCTTCCAGCACACTTGTGAATACCTGTCACCTTCATGTGTCACAGTAAACCTTAACAAACTCACAGTTAATACCCTTCAGCCTATACTTGATCCAATTACTTTCATCGGACTGTAAAATACCTGAACCTGACGTTCCTAGTCTTAAGGACATAATTCACTCAGTACATTGAAATGGCAATTAAAGAATCCATGCACAAGCTTAACATGGCAAACAGCAAAATCATGAATATTACACAGTGGCTCCAAAGGTGGCTGGTAATAGCACTGCAGTACTACTAACCCAATCACGTTCTTACTACAAACTCTCCCTTCTCCCGATATCCTATTCACATTAAAAACTCAAACAAGTCAAATTATATCACCCACAAAGAAATGAAATTGAGAGATCCACCAGATATGGGATGCTTCAGGCAAACTTATAGACATCAATGGGTCATACCCTATGGTCACCTGGGTGCTATTAAAAGGTCAAACTTCCATAAGCAGACTCTTTCCGCTGATCCTGTTCCCAGCTGGAAGTACACACACACACACACACACACACACACACACACACACACACACACACACACACACACACACACACAATTCCCAGATCATCCAGTAACAATTGTAGGATAAATCCTAGCTCATTCCTACTTGGTCTGGAAGCACCAAGGTCGATTTTAAATGTCTCAACCCCTCCCTTGGACTGACTCCTCACCAGAGACCGTTGTTCGATTCTCAACTTGGGTCAGTCTGTGTGGAGCCTGCACATTCTCCCAGCGTATGTGTGGGTTTCCTCCAGGTGCTCCGGTTTAACTCCCACTGTACAGAGATATGCATGTTAGGTGAATTGGCCATGCTAAATTCTCCCTCAGTGAACAGGTGCCAGAGTGTGGCAACTAGGGGATTTTCACAGTAACTTCATTGCAATGTTAATGTAAACCTTACCTGTGACTAATAAATCAACTTTAACTTTTGAATACTAACCAAAACAAAAATTCCTACCATTAACCTACAAAAAAAATACTCTTGGATATAACATGAACTTCCAGAGAGACAGTCTGGATTGAACATAATGGAGAATCTTATGCACTATAACTCAATTAATAGGATTTAAACTTCTGCAAAGGAGGGCCAAATAAGACTGGTCTGACTGAGGATTAGAAATATACACAGCCACCCATCTGACCTCGCCATCCTCATTGTCATTTATGAAATTCATATCACCACTCAGCGAGATTTAAGAAAAGATCCAAAAGGATCCCAGTATATTTCATTGTGCAGAGATTGTGCTTGTTATCTGTAAGAGCAGATCAACATTTATGGTTACATGGTTTGTATTTGGAGGAGCTTGGGTGCCAAATGTTCACCATCATATTTTAACACCTTCAACTGAAACGACCGAGAAATCAGTTGCAGAGTCCTTGAGGACAATCAACCACATTGATGTGGATCTGGATTTACACGTAGGCCAGACCAGATAAGTCCAACAGATTTCCTTCTCAAAGCAAAGGAACCAGTTGGACTGTATAAATCAACAATGGTTTCGGCATTAGACTTTTAATTCCAGATTTCTATTGAATTCAAATTTCACCATCGGGCATGGTGGGATTCAAACCTAGGTCTCCAGAATGTTATCCTGGGTCTCTGGATTACTAATCCAGTGGCAATACTGCTACACCACTGGTCATATTGTACCCTGATTCAGAGGGTTTAGGCGCAGGTCAAAAGACCTTAGAATCAGAAATCCCCAAATATGAACAATGCTACTCTGGAAATTCAAGCAGTTGAATCACAGAATGCTACAATGCAGAAGGAGGCCATTTGGCCCATCAAGTCTGCACTGACCACAATTCCACCCAGGCCCTATCCCCATAACCCCATGTATTTACCCTGCTAATTCCCTGACACTAAAGAGCCATTTAGCACAGCCAACCAACTTAACTCACACATCTTTGGACTATGGGAGGAAACCAGGGCACCCAGAAGAAACCCAGACAGACACGGAGAACGTGCATATTCCGACACAGACAGTGACCCAACTGGGAATTGAACCTGGGTCCCTGGCACTGTGGGGCAGCAGTGCTAACCACTGTGCACCGTGCTGCCCCTGCCCTGCTTGTGCAACTAGGATTACTTGGAGCCAACTGAGAAAGTTCCCATGCCTTACTTACAGCCTTCCAGATTCTATTAGTCACCCAAGCTGTTTGATCAACCTCCAGCAACATACTGCGCACCTGGCTGGTTTAGATAATGGAGCAAGTCTGCCATGGAGGATTGACGTGGTTCCAAATTTTGAGTTCCAGGTGCACCATATTATAGTCAGCTCAACTTCAAAGAGGCTTTACCCGTCTCTCTCCCCAGGAGGATAATCAGGAGTTGGTCATTAGATAATTGGCAAGCACAGGTTTCAGCCCTCACCAGGAACTCCTTTATAACCAGCACGGTCAGCAACACAGTTAACTATAAGATGTCGAAGAATCATTTAAATGGAGTGTTTCAAGCCTTGTGTATGAAAACAATGGAACATTTTTTGTTCCCCCCTCCCCTGCCCCCAGGTGTAAGACAGTGCTAAGTGATCAAGAATGAGTGTCAGGTTAAGTGCTAATAGCACTCATTTTATTGGTGAAGCGCATTTGTATAATAAATTGAATAATCATACACAGCAGCAAAATCAGATGCAGAATCATAAAATGTCTACTCTGCAGAATGAAGCCACCCAGCACATTGAACCCGCAGTAACAATCCCAGCCAGACCCCACTCCCATAACCCCACACCACCCACCCTGTTCATCCCCCGACACTAAGGACAATTCAGCATGGCCAATATACCTAACCTGCACATCTTTGAAGTGTGGGAGGAAACCGGAGCACCTGGGGGAAATACACACACAGACGTGGGGAGAAAGTGCAACCTCCACTAAGTCACCCAAGGGCTGGAACTGAACTGTGTGCCTGGCACTGTGAGACAGCAATGCTAATCACTGGTGCCACTGTGCTGCCCAAAAAGAGATCACAAAGGTAAAGAAAATGATTTGGGTAAGTGAAATGGGTGTGGCCCAACCAAAGTTTAGAATAAAATTAAAAATTCTGAAGATGATTTGGGGTGTCAAAGGGAGTCAACACCAAGACTGAAGGAATGGAAAGCAAAATTGGAAACTGAAGCCTTGCTACAAGCCTAAGGTCTACAGACAAATGTAAAAGCACTCAGCTGGTCCCCACAGAAGTTCAAGTGGCACTGCCTGAACCAATTAGTTCTGACAAAGCCAAATGTGAGATCAGGTGTAATGTCTGTTCCTGTCAGCTTGGATCTATGCCTCTTTTGTGGTGACCGTGAGTTGGACTCAATCAGAATTGGTTTTCGAAGCAAGTAATGAGATGGACTAAGGGCTTGCCCTGTCCACTTTGCACACAGGCTTCATTATATATTTCTAGTTAGTTCCAACAAAGTGAGGAAGTACATTTCTACACAGACACGAGTTTACAGTTGTCATGTAGATCAAGGTAGATGGGTCACATCAGGAGAACATGAAGCTCCCCTCAGACAGTCTGACATCCTCTGTGGACTCTCCTTCCGAGCACAACCTTACAGAAAGTTCTGAATTGGAAATTCGTTACTGGCCATATTAAGGCAGGTGGCAAATAAGTAATGAAGAAAAGGAGCACAAAAGCTCATTGGAGGGCAACATGATCAGCAGATTGTGTTTTTTTTAAATTAAGTAAATGGACCAGAAAGAGAATTTAATTGCCAATCCAACGCGAGTAACTTTCCTGATCTTGAGTTTGGTTTTGTGCTTTGTCTGTTATGTAAGATATCTTTTTCATGTGATTTGATGTAATCTTGTTGTTGTAGCCAGGAGTTTCCAACAACTGTCCACGACCCACATGGAAAATGGAACTGGACCAAAAGTAGTTGGTATGAGGTGGAGATATTCTCTACCCAACTTAGCACTCCAGTTGACATCACCATTTTTCCCTCCACGGGATGTTACAGGGCCAACAATTGTTGCCCATCCTAACTGCCCTTGTACTGAGTGGCTTTCTAGGGTGCAGTTAAGAGTTAACCACATGACCGTGGATCTGGATTCATGTGTAGGCCAGACCAAGTAAGGACGGTGGATTTCCTTCCCTCATGGAAAGACATTGGTGAACCAATTGGATTTTTAATGATAATCAATGATAGTTTTGTGCTCCCCATAACTGAGACTTTCAATTCCAGAATTATTAATTGAAATTAAATTCCACCAGCTTCTGTGGTGGAATTTGAAACAATGTCTCCAGGGCATCATCCCAGGTCTTTGGATTACGAGTCCAGTGACATTACTGCATAATCACCATTTCCCCCTTGTGTCCATTTTAGGGCAAAATGAAGAGGAAAATTAGTTCCAGTACTTATATTGTGTGATTTCTATTGGTAAAGATACAACAGTCATAAGGTATTTACTGAACTGGATTTCATGCCTTCCCCAAGGGAGAGAAGCTGCAAAACAAAGTCAATGGTGCATTCTAATTTGCCAACATTGATTTCCCAACTAGCCTGAGGCTGGGTAATTATCCCCTTGCCATACCTATGAATAGAGCTTACATGCCGTTTGAGTGTTCTATCTATGCAAACAGGGTCATGCTAAGGGTGCTGTTTTCTTTATGCCTGGACACTGTTTTATGGAAGGAATGGAGGGAGGATAGAATGACAGCCAACAATTTGGGAAATCCCTTTTGCCTTCAGGTAATGCATTTAAAATACAAGCGCCTTGCGAATTAAATTTTTCAACAGGGATGAGAATATTTACCTGAACAATGCAAACCAAGACAAAAGATAGACTGTGGCTGCCTGCAGTTGCTGAACGGTGGGGTTGCCGCCAACTGTGATTAAATGTATTCCTGGACACTTTGTCACGGGACTTTTTTTTAAAAAGGTCTATTAGTGTCACAAGCAGGCTTGTATTAACACTGCAGAGGATGTCAGACTGTCTGAGGGGAGCTTCATGTTCTCCTGATGTGACCCATCTACCTTGACCTACATGACAACTGTAAACTCGTGTCTGTGTAGAAATCTTCTAATCGCCATACTCTGGCCTCTATTTGGGTACACTGAGGGAGGGAGAATTTAGCACGGCCAATGCACCTAGCCGGCACTTCTTTCAGACTGTGGGAGGAAACCGAGCACTCGGAGGAAACTCAAGCAGACACGGGGAGAACGTGCACACTTCGCACAGACAATGACCCAAGCCGGGAATTGAACCCGGGTCCTTGGCGCTGTGAGGCAGCAATGAATCAGAGAATCCTGCTGTGCAGAAAGAGGCCATTCGGCCCACCGAGTTTGCACCGACCACAATCCCAGGCCCTATCCCCACAACCTCATGCACCAACCCCAGCTAGTCCCCCTGACACTAAGGGACAATTTATTATGGCCAATCCACCTAACTGGCACATCTTTGGACCGTGGGAGGAATCCAGAGCAGTGAGGAAACCCACACAGACACGGGGAGAATGTGCAAACCGCACACAAACAAACACCCAAGTTGGGAATCGAACCCACATCCCTGGCATTTGGTTGGCACTGCTGCCTCTCTTGTGCCATACTGCTGCCCCCTTTGTGCTCCGGCATTTTGTTAGCTATCCTTCCTATACCAACTGGAAAGTAACAAGACTAATTACCCAATGGAATGATGCGTCACTGTCAGCCAAACAGCCTTTCCACCATTTCTCTCCTCTCCCCTGCCTTTCTTCCCAATATTTTTAAGTCTAGTGAAGATAAACGTTCAGAGAAAACATCAAGCAATCTTGTTTTAATGCCCCTATGATTTTCTGCCAGAGTCGCACACAGCAGTATCCTAGAAATTGATTTTCAATTCCTGGTGACTCCAGGCCAATCTTGTAGGGTTGGCTACCCCATTAAAATACAATTGAAGGCACATCATCGACAGAGTTCACAACATCTCAAGCAGGCTATTGTAAAAAGTGGGAAAGATGTCCTTAAGAAGCAACTTCTGTAAATATATTGAGGTAGTTATTGAACAAAAAGAACGAAGAACAGTACAGCACAAGATCAGCCCTTTGGCCCACCAAGTCTGTGTCGATACAGATGCCTCTTTAATCTAATATTTTCTTGCCTCTATTTGGTCCATATCCCTTTATTCCCTGCCTATTCATGTATATATCGAGATGTTTCTTGAACGTTGTTATAGAATCTGCTTCCACCACCTCCTCCAGCAGCGCTTTCCAGGCATTCACCATCCTGTGTGTGAAAAACTTGCCCCTTCCATCTCTTTTAAAATTTCCACTTCTCACTTTCAATCTACGCCCCCGAGTAATTGATCCTTTGACTCCGATTATCCACTCTATCCACGCCTGTCATAATGTTGTAAATCTCTATCAGGTCCCTTCCCATTCTCCGACACTCCCATGAAATCAAAGTTTGTTCAACCTTTTTTCATAGTCCATATCCTCCAAATCAGGCAACATCCTGGTAAATCTCTTCTGTACCCTTTCCAACGTACCAACATCCTCCAGTAGTGTGGCAACCAGAATTGTACACAGTACTCCAAATGCGGCCTAACCAAAGTCTGTTACAGCTGCAACATGATTTTCCAATTCCTATACTCAATGCTCCGACCAATGAAGGTCAGCATGCCATATGCCTTCTTGATCACCTGAGTTGCAACTTCAGGGAATTGTGAATCTGCATGCCTAGATCCCTCTGTATGCCAATATTTCTAAGGGCTGTGCCATTTACGGTATACTTTCCTTCTGCAGTAAACCTTCCAAATCGCATAATCTCGAATTTGTCTGAGTTAATTTCCATCTGCCATCTTTAGGTCCGAGTTTCTAGTCAGTTTATATTCTGCTATATCCTCTGATTATCTTCCTCTCTGTCCACTATTCCTCCAATTTTTGTATCATCTGCAAATTTACTAACCAGATGACCTACATTTTCCTCCAAATCATTTATATACATTACAAACAAGAGATGCCCCAACACTGATCCTTATGGAACACCGTTTGTCACAGACCTCCAGTTAGAAAATGTACCCTTCCACTGCTAATCTCTGCTTTCTATGCCCAAACCAATTTTGTATCCATCTTACATGTTGATACACATCGTGCTTGTTTTTTCTGGGGGCATAAAGTTAGGGCAAAGGGTCTCAAATTAGTGATGGAATAACCAGCTTCCAATTGACACAGGCCCTGGCCTCGCTCATTGCTGAAAGTGGAGGGGGTGCTATATTTTAGCAAGCCCAAAACAGATGTTAGACCCTTTGAATGTGTTGATGCAGCACTTAATCTACTACCGAGGAGTAGGGAGGTGGCACACCAGCCCATTCTTAGAATTTGTAATCCATCTCTATGGCTGCTATCCAAATGCAAACTATTTTTTTGTTCAAAACACTGTTTTCTGTGAGCGAAGTGCAGCATACACACATCTCTGACTCCACAATCCTTCTAATTGCCCTTTCCCATTGACCCTTACACCTGAATCCTGGAATTTACCTGATACATGTAGCCCAAGATGGACTTTCCATGAGGTAAACTTCATCTGGAAATGTGTAAAAAAGCTAATCCCAAATCTGTAAGTGAGGCCCAGGAAATGAGTCTAATACTGCAGTTGTTTATTAGTGTCACAATAATCTCTCCCTCACTGTCAACAAAACAAAGGAAACAGTCATGGACTTCAGGAAGTGTAGTGGAGGGCATGCCTTTTCTACATCAATTGGAATGAAGTAGAAATGGTCGAGAGTTTCAAGTTTTTAGATGTCTTGATCACCAACAACCTGTCCTGGTCCCCCCCATGTGGATACTATAGTTAAGAAAACTCACCAACGCCTCTAGTTTCTCAGGAGGCTAAGGAAATTTGGCATGTCCACTATGACTCTTACTAACTTTTACAGATGCACCTTAGAAAGCATTTTTTTTTGGTTATATCACAGCTTGGTATGGCTCTTGCTCTGTTCAAGACCGCAAGAAACTACAAAAGGTTGTGAATGAAGCCCAGTCTGTCACTCAAACCCGTCTCCCATCCACTGACTCTGTCTATATTATTACTACCTCGCATTAAGCTGATCTTTCTCTACACTCTAGCTATGACTGTAACACTACATTCTGTGCTTTCTCATTTCCTCATCTGTGTACCGAATGCTTTGTCTGTGTAGCACGTGCAAGAAACAATACTTTTCAATGTATACTCATGCATGTGATAATAATAAATCAAAGAAACTGGAAAACCCGGAGGAAACCCACATAGACATGGGGAGAAGATGCAGACAGCAGCCCAAGCTGGGAAATAAGCCTGGGTCCATGGTGCTATGAGGTAGCAGTGCTAACCACTGTACCACCATGCCACCCACGGATAATGGTTACTTCAGCTGGCCAGATGGCTAACATGTGATTCAGGTCCATGCCAACAACACAGGGTTCAATCCCCATTCCAGCTGAGGAAGACTTGGAGTCCGCACTCTCGTCCTACGTAGTAAAAGTACCGGCATTTGAGACAAATCACCATGGGCCTGCCCTCAGGCACAGAACTAAAAGAAGATAAAAAGATGCCATTTTATTAATCTGGGCCAAACACACATCAAATTTGAAAGAATAGTGTGCAAAATGTACTACATTGATCTAACCTTAAACGCCATGCAATAAAATATTCCGTGTAACACTGCTGCAGCTCTCTATTCATACACAACAGTTACATCCAAGAGAAGCTACGAGCAACACTATTGCTTTGCTGAAGTCCTGATCTGCCAACATTAAATCTATTTTTAGATCGACAGAGACATTTATACCTATAAAACTGTTTCTTTGTTTGAGAAACCAAAGTACATTTGATCACATCCTTCTCTTTAATTAGCTGCGCTATTAGCTCCAAATTCAATTGAAACACACCACATGAAATTATCCAGTGTTTGTTCAAGGGTCAGTGGGATTTTGACAAAGCTCAGAGTATCAAAAACACATCCAATTTGGTAAATGTCTGTTATTTTATTACCGTGTAACAAAGGATTATTCATTTTGTAAAACTAGCTTCCAGAACTGGCCAGGAATGTCCTGGCTCCATGGTTAAAAAGCTCTGTAATAATTGAGAATTTGTTCTTTTAAAAAAAATTCAGCAATTTTCAATTCATAACAGTTGGAGATCACAGAATTCTTATGGCACAGGATTAGGCCGTTGGCCCTTTGTCTATGCATCGGCTCTCCGAATGAGCAATTCACTTAGTGTCACACTCCTGCCTTCTCCCCAAAGCCCTGCATATTTCCTTTGATTGAATCTGCCTCTATCACACCCTCAGGCAGTGCATTCCAGACCTTTATCACTCCCGACACGTGAACATTTTTCCTCTTGACACTTTTACCTCTTTTGCCACTTACTTTAAATGTGTGCCCCTCATTCGCGATCCTTTCACGAGTGGAAACAATTTCTCTCGATTAACTCTATCTAGACCCTTCGAGATACCACAATCAAATCTCCTCTCCATCTTCTTTTCTCCAAGCTCCTCAACCCCTGAACTATCCTTGTGAATTCTCAATGCAGAATGCCTTCCCATCTTGTTTCATACGTTAGGATTTCTGGAACGTGCTTGTATGGATTATCGCACAATTAATCTTGAAACCACTCGTGATATGATCAAACTCAACTATTACAAATCGCTGTGGGATGTTTTTCAGCTGTAGTGGTAGCTTACTCACCACCGAGTCAGAATGTTGTGGTTCTAGTCTCAGTCTGGACACCTAAGCACATACATCAGCTGACCCAAATAGCACCGAGGGAGCAAACACTCACTTTCAGTGATGCGATCATTCAGATGAGAAGTTAAGCTGAAGCCCACTCTGCTGCCATAGGTGGCTATGAAAGATGAGTTGAAAACGTCCACTCCACTTTCAATACAGCCACAGCTATTGGCAGGGGCCCAGGAGTGGTTCAGCATACTGCTTCACTGTGAGATGTTTTAGTCGCTGACGAGTGGCAAAACTAAAAGGCACAAGCTCAAAACTGAAGGCTGCAGCATCCATGGTTGAATTTGAATTCAATAAAAAGAAAACAAATCTGGAATTAAGAATCTACTGATGACGATGAAACCATTGTCGACTGTTGGGAAAACCCATCTAGTTCACTAATGTCCTGTAGGGAAGGAAATTTGCAGTCCATACCCGGTCTAGCCTACACATGACTCCAGAGCCATGGCAATGTGGTTGGCCCGTCACTGCCCTCGGGATGGGCAATAAATGCTGGCCAGCCAGCGCTGCCCATGACCCACAAATGAATTTTAAAAATTGTACATTTCTGTTTGTGATATGGGCAACGCCAGCAAGACAACAGTTATTGACCACCCCTAATTGGCTTTTAGACTTAAGAATCAATTGTGCAGCATGCCTTCAAAGTGAGTGATAAGTTTCCCTTACCTTTTAATGAACAAACTACTAGTTTTGATAGTTACTTTCTTCTGATAATTACCAGCTCTCAAGTTACCAGGCTACTGAAATTCATTTCTCAAATCTATCAAGGAATGATTTGAACTCATATGCTCCACGTTACTAATTCAATACAATAACCATGATACTACCATGCTCCAGTAACATAGGCAAAAGGTTATCTCTACATTTAGCTGATCAATGATAAGTCTGTCATTAAATCAGTCATTAAACTGTCAAGATACTTTGCCTTATTTCACAATGTACAGCATCTCTTTCAGGGAAGTTCCTTCCACATCGTCACTCAGCTATTTCAAAGAATGGATGTTCTTAAACAGAGACAAAATTTACAGTCACAAATCATTTCTCAGACTAAAGACATACCATTCTATTATTAGAAAATTTTTTTCTGTCCTACAAATTCCTCTTTTGATTAAATTCTTCTCATTTTTAACTGTCAGCCTCAACAGGCCTAAGAGACACTTCAAGGTCAAGTAAGAGATTGTGGACACAATAGAAGCTAAAAAGCACCAGGTCATGATAAAATTGTTTTAATGAAACAATAATACAAGGAAGTTATTAAGCAGATTAAAACTTTGAAGGAAAATAAAAATAATTTTTTGGTTTATATATGTGATAATGGCCAACCACACTCCTTCCAATTTGGAAGTTTAATTTATTTGAAACAACGGGTAGCCTTTCGAAGCTCAATTGAATCTCAGAATCATAAAGCGCGGAAGAAGCTCTTCAGCTCATCAAGCCTTCATCGATAAGTAAGAAACACCTGACCTCCAGCCTAATCCCATTTACCAGGACTTAGCATGTCGTAACATCCAAAGCAATGGGTCAAGTGTCCATCCAGATATTTTTTAAAAGACGTGAAGCAACCTATCTCTTTCAGCCTCCCAGGCAGCGCAATAGAAATTATTTGACCAGTTAAAGTTATACTGAATTGGTTCACAACAAGGTTGGTTTTCTAGCTTTGTTATCTGAACCAGAATTATGAAGAGAAGCATTGAAACAGTAAAATTGAGTTTTCTTTACAAAAGGTCATGATTGAATTCTTCAAATATATGAAAACTCATCTGGAGGCGAAGTCCCATCTTGATAACATGCCTCTAACAACCAGATCTGCCAACCATTAGTTGATTACTAATTATTAGTTCCTTAATTGCAGTTTATTCCCTGTTGCATTCAATGACTCATCTGTGATCTACATTCTGCATTCCTCACTCTGTTAAATTACCAGTGAATACATATTGGACAATATTGACCAGTTTCTGTGATTGCCCAATGTCTTTCTATTCCTGCATGATTCAGTTGATGCTGATAATTGAATTTATGTTTCCAACAGATACAAAAGATGAAAAGAAAGAAAGTGTCCTGCTGTCAGCATCACAGTGAAGTGGCTGTATCAAAGGTCGAGGAGAACGTTCCCCAGTCGATTATTGTTTAAAAAAATGATAAAAGAGAGCTGATCCTATTGTCATTCTCTCTGTAACCATCTTATTGAACTGCACTTTGGATAAATGGCAGGCTAGAGCTTGGATTTTTCAGCCCTCCTGTGGCAGGTTTTCCAACAGCAGAGATGGATCTCCAATATGTTGCCTGGAGGTGAGTGGCAAGTAATGTAAAGGGCCATTGACATGTGTGGGACTCAGGGATTCTGGCCAAGAATTCCATTCCCCCCAACGTCTGTTTGTGAACTATGACTTTGTTACCTTAGGATGGCCATTTTTTTTGAGTTAACAGTCCAAATGTCCAATTACTCAATGTCACAAATAGATTTTTTTTTACAAGCTTCACCCCTCCATGCAACAATTACTAGGATTGCTGAAGCATGGGCAGTAAGATTAATCCCAATTCTTCCAAAACGGAGGCAAGTATACTTGCCTCTACTGATAACACTCAGTAGTCAGATCTTTGCTTATTTTACAATCTGGCCTGAATCCAGTTGCACAATTTCTAATTTGAGGTTGATGAGACCACTTAACTCAGTTTGAAACCTGAAGCCTCCTGATCTATAATGTTCCCACCCCCATTAAGCAATGCCTTGAACAAATCAGGCAAGGAGGTGTCCATAATCAGCAAGAAATTAAACTCCATGAAGTACTTTGAAATTCATGGTCCAGAGGATAAAAATTGACATATGAAGTGGTGAGGAAGAAAGAATGTTCATTCCTTTAGAACATTTCGTGAACTCAAGATGTTCTGAAGTGCTTTACAACCAATTTAGAGTGTGTTGCAAAGTAGTAAACGTTACACATATTACCTGCATCAAGACCAAGCTTGTTTTGACATTGAGAGTCAGTATTGACATCTCTATTGCAGCTGTCACCGATGTCAATCCTTACACAACAACACAAGAAAACACAACATGTTTCTGAATTAATAAGAAATAGAACAGAAAATGCTAGAAGTCATCAGCGGGCCTGATAGCATCTGTCAACTTGTGCTGAGTTTTTTCAGCATTTTCTGTTTTCATTTCAGATTCCAGCAATTGCAGTATTTTGCTTTTAATAAGAGACATAGGTTTCGTCACAATAAGATTTTCTGATAAAGTTGTCTCCCTTTGCTCTAAGAAAAAAAACTCCTTTAATTTAAAGTGGAACAAAATCTAAAAGGTTTTAGCATGTCCCTGGTGTCTGGATTAAAAACAACATAATTCCCAGATATTGCCATGTGCTTCTGCAATGTAGCATTGCTTCTGGAACTGTAAAACTTAAAGAAACAATCACATCACCAAAGACTGATAGCTGAAGTTCAGACATACTTGCACTGATAAAGATGATTTGTTTAGCAAACACGTACACGCACACACACCACACACAGCATTAGCCATTACTCATTTTTCTTTCTGCCAGAATTCTATTTCTGCCATCCATTAAAGATTGCCTGAACCCGTTGGGATTTTTTTGAAAACACAATATTTCACCAACAATCCATGACATTTGGAAGTCCTTGTGCCCTCTGTATAAATTGTTTAAGTCTGCTTTCAGCATCAATTCATCTCAACCCAGAGGGATGGGCTCATTTTCTGTCCTCATGTTATCAGTTTCTTTTTTAATTTGCCCATGGGACATAGACGTTGCTGTCAAGGCCAGCATTTGTTGCCCATTGCTTAGAGACAATCATTTTGGTGTGGGTCTGGAGTTATGAGTAGGCCAGACTCTGGAGTTAGGAGTAGGTAAGAATGGCAGATTTCCTTCCCTACAATATGGGGAAACCAATGGGTTTTTAAACAGTAGAATCACAGTATCTTTTCCGTGCAGAAGGAGGCCATTTGATCCATGGGGTGGGATCTTATGGCCTCGCTTGTCCTGAAACCGTAAAATCCTGCCAGAGGTCAATGGACCTTTCTGTAGTCCGCCCCTTGCCCACTCCGATTCCTGTGATGGTAAAATTCCAGCCACCGAGCCTGCAATTGGTCTCTGAAAGAGCATTGTACCCAGTCTCATTTCCCCACAACCTTGAACATTCTTTCCTTTCAAACGCAATCCAAATTCCCTTTTGAATACACCAAATTGAACCTGCCCCTACCACTCTCTCAGAAAGTTCACTCTGGACTCCAAGCACCCTCTGGTTGAATTAACATTTTGTCACATCACTTCTACTCCTTTTGCCCATTATTTTGAACGTGACCTTTAGTTCTTGGTGCTCTCCAGTGGTATGTCGTACATGTCAGTGTGGATTGGATGGGATGGGCCAAAGGGCCTCTTCTGCACTCTGTGTCTGAGGGACAGTCTTACTGAAACCTTGAGAGGCCTTGATTGGATAGATATTGGAAGGAACTTTCCTCCTGTAGGCGAGAGTGGAACTAGGGGAAGTGGACAGTTTAAGAATGATAATTCCCTTTTAAAAAAAGATTATCAAAGCAGTGGAGACTGGCTTATTGAATATTTTTCAAGGCTACATTTGATAGATTTGAGAGTCAGAGGCTATGGAGGGAAGACAGGGAAACGGAGTCGAGACCTTAGCCAGATCAGCCATGACCTTATTGAATGGTGGAGCAGGTTCGAAGGGCTCAATGCTTCTGCTGCTCTTAAGTCCTATGTTGAACTGAATAAGTTAATGTTCTGTGCAGCTGAGTTTATGTAACTTGATAAAACACTCAACAGTTCTGGAGGATAAATTCATCAATCTCTCTCAACAGGGAACTAATTCAAAGCAAGCACAGGTTGGAGAGAAGGTATTGCAATGTCTGAGTCCTATCTCCATAACCTGTGCTCCATTATTTTCTGGGAACGTGGGACTGCCAAACTTCCAACATGCTTTAACTGACATGGGAGCACTTGATGCTAACTTGTATCCTTCCCCTTTTTATCAATTCCAGTTTTCTTCACTTCTCTTTTGAATATTGACAGACTGATGTTGAGGTCTAATTCCACACAACCCCGGCCTGTTCTCAGCTAATGTCTGGACACGTGCAGCTTACTTCAGGGTCACAACCATGATCAGGAATGGGATACTGATGTTTACTTTTCATTTCCTAGCCGCAGAGTAATGATACCAAAATCAACAAACTGAACAGAGATCAGAGGTTGTATTTTGCAATATTCTTGAACTGCAAGATCCTTTAGGTAGTTTATTTATGAACTGAGCTGGGAGGAGAGTAACCAGACCAAGCAGGTCATCGTATAAATTAGTTCACTTCACCTTCAAGCATGCTTTCCACTGGCAGAAACCTGTGTTCAGGCTAATATTAGGCCAGCGATTTTTCACTCTAACCATCAGCACAGTGCAACAGCTTCTCTCAATGACTGTGACGAGGGCTGCTCAGTGAACTCTCAGGACAACTTTGATGTACGTGTGTAGTGAAATATTAAAAAGAGTTCAACTTGACCTCTATGTCAACCAGCCAAAGCTCTTGTGATAGATCAGCAACTTTCCAGGAACGCTGCACTCGGTCAGGTTAAGCCCCTCTCCGGTGTCACGAGTCAGCACAATTGAATAAAGTTCATTTGAGAACTGAAGGGAATGCATGGTAAATTTACTAAAAGCCCGAGCTGATTGACGACTGCTTGTTAAACATACGTTTGTTTCTTCACCAAGCATAATGGGCCTCTTGTGACTTATTAACCTAAACTAGCCATTGTACAGGGCAGGGGGTGGGGGTTGGTGAGATGGCACTGATTCTGTCTGCTCCCAGCAAGTGCTTCTCTGGAAATCAAGAACTGTGCATCCTGCAATTTCCTGCACTGGGAGTGCCAGATCATTTAAATCACACTTTGTAAGTGGCCCTGAAGTTTGAAAAACAGAAAAATTACAAACAAAATCTGGAAATTAAAATTTACTGGGCTTAGCAGGCAAATGAAGTGACTGAGATAGTCAATTAATTATGATGCACTAAAACACACAGAGTTGAATTAAAAGAAATGGAAAATAGAGGCGAGTGATTGATTTATCACTGATGTCACGGGCTAATTACCCATAAAATTGCATTTCTCACTTCAAATGAGGATGGGGATAGCCGAGGAGAGATCTATTTCCTGTTTGACGCGGTGTACGTTTCTTCCTAAGAGCTCATTATCAAGGGCGAAACTTTTAACACTTTTGGGAGATTCAGTCTGTGGAATGGCAAAAACATCATAGATTGTCGCTTGGCAAAGAACTGTCAATTGGCCTTTTGCTTCATAACAGAGCGCAGGATTCCATAAAAGGAGGCTGTAATTAGCCCAGAGCTCCCATTATGTGTGTGATTAATTCATTCAATTTCAGCTCACAATCTGGAGTGCCTAAAACAATCATATTAAAATAAATATCTCCCCCTCGGTTCACTGGGGACTGATATAATGTACTATGCCTGGCCAGCTTCCAGAAGCATTGTCTCCCAGTTAAATCAAATACAATTACAGCAATATGGTGGCGGTGAGGGGTGGGTGAGGCAGAACTTCGCAGCAAACTTGCAGGTACAGCAAGACTACAGCTAATCATATAGTGGGTTCCGCAGTGGGTCAGTGCTTCCAGCCCCCGATGCTTACATTTAGTGTAACTCAAAAATCAATTCACTGGGGAAAGTTAACTTTCTACAGGAACATTTTAATCATAGCCGAATCTTAAGCTTTGTAGGTGAAGCTATGAGCAGTTGCAATGATAGATTGGAATGCATTGTTCTCACTGAGAAGGCCACAGGGAACTGTGGAATGTGCTCACAGATCAATGGACGCCTCCAATCAAAGTGCACAACCTCTGCCCGCACATTAGCTTGCTCTCCTCACTGAAGTCATTGAAGTTCAGTGACAGGGAACATTCTCAGAACCGGTCCTTTCTGGGAAATATTAACAGTTTCAGGGCAGGCTCGCAAAACTCAAGTTCCACTCATGGTGACAAACTGAATCTGGATTCACCTCTTTCATGAGAAAAGTTAAACCAAGGCTCTGTTCATCTTTTCAGGTGGAAAGAAAAGATCCTGCGGCACTATTTCAAAGTGAAGGGTAGCTACCTCGAGCGCCCTGACCAATATTTATCCCTTATCAGCATCGCAAAACCAAATTATCCATTGGAATCACATCTTATTTGTAGAAGTTGCTGTGCACAAACTGTCTGTCGCAAACCCTACATTACAACAGTGACCACACTTCAAAATTCCTTCTTTGACTATAAAATGCTTTGAGATGTACAGTGGTTATGAAAAACATAACACAAATGTAAGTCTCCCTTTCTTTACAATTCAAACTCCGATGTTCCGCTATTTTCTTAAAATTAAAAAGCAAATAATTAAGTTTTGTATATTTATCCCATTGTGACTGTGATATAACGTGGGTGTCAATTAGGCAGTATAATTTCCTCCACTTCACACCAAGCAGAGGAATTTCTTTATCAAATCAAAACATCATTGCCCTCACCCACAGGAGCCACATGCAATATTTTCTATAGTGTGCAAAATGCTTTTCAAAGACATTTTCTTAACTAAGGTACAAAATCTTCAAACCACTATTTATCTGCGTGTGGTAGATTGCTTTCATAGTCAGAGTTAACTTTTTCCTTGCACTGTTAAGCGGTTCACTTGGATGATCAACCTGCTTCTCAGCCAATGTCATGGGTCAATTTCTCATCCCTCTATCCAATGTCATGGGTCAGTTTTTCTTCCCTCTGTATAAGGAATTGTTTTCTTTGATGTTTGCCCAGGGCATGTGATCTTACAACTCCCTCTTTTTTAAACACCCCATGGTATACCAAAATTTATAATATGAAATCTGTCCCGAGGGACTTGTGAAAGGATTCTGCGCACTCTAACATTTACGTACATCTTTACTATTACAAACCCAAGTCTGAATCTAAAGTTACTTGATCTATTTATCCATCACTTTTAACGTTTGAGAAACAAAATCTAAATATGTCTACATAAATTGCACAGAAAACAACTCAACTCTTTTACACTAACAGTACTTTGGTTACTCAGTGCATCAAGTATTACAAATGGGATTATTTAATTTAAAGGATGTGGTACAGTCTCCTGTGTGACTGATGACTTATAAAAATGAAATTAAACTTCCAGTTATAAGACATGATAAAATTTTATACTTTAAAACTTGTACTGTAACAAATGACCAAAAGACATTAGTGACTAAACTGTATTTTCTTATGTAGGCAACTTGTATTTAAGCTACAGAACAGTACATTACACTTTTATACTCATCATCCATCGCACTCTCCACAGCATTACAGTCCTTGCAGAAAGCAGTTCACAGTTTCTCTCAGCTTCTAATAGTACAACTGAGAAATGGGAACCTGCGTAATAATTTCTAATGACCCGGCACTTTCTTTAGCTTTTGGAGAATTCAGCCAAGTCACTCCCAGCAGTGCAGTGCGTCAGATGATTCTTCTCCCCTGGCCAGGCCTGAATGGATCCCTTTACGTGGTTGCAGGATAGATCTGTTCAACTGGAGACCGTTCCTCTCCTGCATCTAGCTGTGATAGTTTGCAAACCCAAGCCACCTCTTCTCTCTACTGACCATGCAAACTTAACATGAAACATATTCACCTTGCTGATTAGCTATTCTTAACCCCAATTCCTTTTTATAAAGTTATAGAGTATACAGCATTGAAAAAGGCCCTTCGGCCCATCTATTCCGCACTGGTCAAAGACAAACCACCTAACTATTCTAATCCCATTTTCCATTATTTGACCCATTGTCTCGTCTGCCAAGGCATCACAAGTGCACATCTAAATATTTCTTAAATGAGGGTCTCTACCTCCACCATCCTTTCAGACAGCAAGTTTTGGAATCCCACACCCTTTCGGTGAAAAGATTTTTCTTCATATCCCCTCTAAACCTCCATGTTATCTTAAATCTATGCTCCCTGTACATTGATCTCGCCAACAAGGGGAAAAGTTTTATCCTGTCTACTCTATATATGCCCCTCATAATTTTATACATCTCACCATGTCCCCCCTCATTCTCCTCTGCTCCAAGGAAAACAACCCTTGTGTATCCAATCTCTCCTCAAAACTAAAAATCTCAGAGCAGGAACCATACCATCTTCAGTCAAGGCAACATCTTAGAAAATCTCCTTCACACACTTTCCAATGCTATCACATCTCACCTGTAATATGAATTCCAAACCACACACTATTTTCCAGCTGTGGCCTAACATTTTATAAAGTTTAAACATAACCTCCATGCTCTTAAACTCTATGTCTTGGCTAATAAGGGCAAATATCTCAAATATCTTTTTAACTACTTTATCCGCCTCTCCTGCGACCTTCAGGGGCTGGTGTACATACACACCAAGGTCCCTCTGATCCTTGGTGCTTCTCAGGGTACTGCCGTCCATCATATACTCCCATGTCTTGTTTGTCCTGCCCAAGTGCATCACCTCATGTATCCAGACTGAATTTGCCACTGATCAGCCCATCTATATCACTCTGTAATTTAAGGCTATTCTTCTCGCTATTTACCACCACGCCAATTTTCATACCATCTCCAAACCTACTAATCAGCCCTCCTATATTAAGTTTGTTAGTTATATAAATGACAAACAGCAAGGACTCCAACACTTATTCCTGAATGACTCCACCAAGCACAGGCCTCCAGTCAGAAAAACACTTCTTGACCATCAGGCTCTGCTTTCTGCCACTCAGCTAATTCTGGACCCAATTTGCTACATTTCCTTGGATCACATGGGCTCTTACCTTCGTTATCAATCTGTCATGTGGGACCTTGTCAAAAGACTTGCTGAAGTCCAAGACGACTACTTCAAATGCATTGTCCTCATCTACACACCTGGTCACCTTTGCAATCAAACTGGTCAGACTTGACATCCCCTTAACAAAGTTATGCTGACTGTTCTCTTCAAATGTCAAATTAGTACTTTAATATTTAAAATTTCAAAACTCAATCTGGTGGATGACTTAATCTAAGAATTCAATCTTCAAAATACCTGGATGTATCACAGCTTGGTATGTTCCTGCGCTGGCTAAGACTGTATAAAACTATAAAGGGTTGCGAATGAAGCCCAGTCCATCACACAAACCAGCCTCCCATCCATTGACTCCATCTACACTTCCCTCTGCCTCAGAAAAACAGTCAGCATTATCAAGGACCCCACGCACTTTGAACATTCTCCTGATGGAAGAATGTGGAAGTGAGTAAGATACAAAAGTCTGAGATCACGTACCGACTGACTCAAGAACAGCTTCTTCCCCACTACCATCAGATCTTTGAATAGGCCTACTGAATATTAAGTTGATCTTTCTCTACACCCTAGCTATGACTGTAACAGTTCATTATGCACCCACTCATTTTCTTCTCTTGTGTATTCTATGAATGGTATGTTTTGTCTGCAAAAAACAATACTTTTCACTGTACCCCCACAAATAATAAATGAAGTGTTCAGCATCCAATTTAGTGATGAGGTTTAAATCAAATGGTATCTAGGGTATTTCTTCTGTGCAAGACACTTGCAGATTATTTTATGCTGGCCTCCAATCCTCACCATGTTCTGATATATTGGTATCATAATGATTTTGTCTTTCCTTTAAAAACACAAGGAGCTAAGTTACTGTAAGGTCTGCAGTGCCTGGGCTTTTGGGGGGATCTTATAGAGACATACAAGATAACGAAGGGGCTAGATAGGGTAGAGGTAGAGAGATTCTTCCTGCTTAGAAAGGATAGCAGAAGTAGAGGGCACAGCCTCAAAATAAGGAAGGGGGGGACAGTTTAGATCGGAGTTGAGGAGGAACTTCTTCACTCAAAGGGTGGTGAGTCTCTGGAGTTCCCTGCCCATTGAAGTGGTGGAAGCTATCTCACTGAATATACTTAAGTCACGGGTAAATAGGTTTCTGATAGACAAGGGAGTTAAGGGTTATGGGGAGAAAGCGGGAAAGTGGAACTGATCCACTTCAGATCAGCCATGATCTTGTTGAATGGAGGGGCAGGCTCGAAGGGCTAGATGGCCTACTCCTGCTCGTATTTCTTATGTTCTTATGAACAATATGAATGGAGAGGGTAGCGGGGAACGATGAGAAAAGAAATGGGTTTGACCTTTTACAGCTCAACTATTGCCCTCGACACAAAATTCTATCAAACGAGCACATTGTCAAGCTCAGTGTTTGTGCCGTCTACAATCAAATAACCTGCAAACAATCAGGAGTCTAGACTCAGCTGTGGAGCAAGGCCACTTGGATGAGGTACGAGGCAGCTGCTGGCACCCATGGAACTGTACCTCAATAAGAAGCAGCACTTTCAGAACAGAAGTTGACGGTGGCTTGGAGGAAAAATTAGTTAAGCCCGCAAGACTTTGGATTCAACATTCAAAAAGAAATAACATTTCAAAATAACCCTCCTGATGCTTGTCAAGTAATTGTGAGGAAATACATTGTTGTACTGCAAAGTCTAGGAGCAGGATCAAATGCTTCATATAGTGTGCGCAAGGGAACGGCTGACTAAGTGAACCCAAGCCAGCCACACCCACTTAAAAATGATTCTGAACCAAAAACATGATTTATCCCAACAAGCTACATTTGACATTCATGATGGAAACATTTGCTATCTGATTAGTTAATATATAAACATGCACATGAGGTCATGCAGCTTTACAAGTATTGGACTTCCTTTTGCATGATTGCAAAAGTTAACATTTAATGAACAGTGTTAGCTGTGACAATTTTAAATCAAAAATATGTTCACATAACAGATATCACTGGCGATTGGACAGTGAATCTGCATCTAAGCACCTTCTCAATGACAAACTGCTCGTTTTTGATATCAGACTTTAATGTCTGGTTTGCCATTATATAATACAAATCATTTGTCTTCATAATGACACCGATTGTGCTGAGCAATCCAGGTGTGAAATTGCCTGAAGTGTGTTTAGACGCATGTTGTCAGATGATCTTAGGGGGGTTGTTTCCTTCTCTGGTGAGACTTAAAGTTTATTTATTAGTGTCACAAGTAGGCCTACATTAACACTGCAATGAAGTTACTGTGAAAATCCCTGAGTCGCCACGCTCCAGCGCCTGTTTGGGTCCACTGAGGGAGAATTAAACATGGCCAATGCAGCTAACCAGCACATTTTTCAGACTGCGGGAGGAAACCCACGCAAACACTGGCAGAACATGCAGGCTCCACACTGACAGTGGTCCAAGCTGGGAATCAAACCCTGGTCCCTGGTGCTGAGACGCAGCAGTGCTAACCACTGTGCCACCATGCTGCCCACAGTATAAGCAAATCACAGAGCAAAGTTTGGGTTTAGTGGAATGTTAGTTCTGCCCAATACCTTGCATGGCTGCCAGCAACCCAAGACAGCATTTGCCAGAAGTGCTAAGACCACTGGCAGGCTCATTTCTTCTTGCCACAGACCCGACCTAAAAGCAACTGTAAGCTCCCATCTAGTAAACTCCCTTTTAAAGAAATGGGAACAGTTTGCCAGCTTCACAGGGCACAGTCTACAGTGTGCCACAGTTGTGCCAACTCCACACATGATAGAACACCAACAATCATAAAACAATACTAGTAAAAGCCAGCAGCAAGGCAGAATGAAACACATCTCACCGCCCCAACCCATGGCCCTGGCAGCTTTTAAAAGGACACCCTTAAAGAGGGTATTTTGACTCTTTATCTTGATCTTCAGGGACCAACATCCACAGTAGGGAAAAATGTGGAAATGAAGAATGAAACTGCTTCACAAGTTCAGGGCACCAGGCATTGAAAGGACACAGACTAAGCTGCTCAAAATATCACTTTCTGGTCTCTGTATTTGAATGGATCTTCAAAATGGTTTTGATGATATGACTTTGCTTCTAAAGCATGGAATCAGGGTGCAGGGAAACGACATCACACTCGTACCTCATCACCCACTCCAGCAACAGTCATCTGACATGTGCAAGTTGAACAATGTAAAAAAAAGCAGTATCTCACTAATCTGATACATTGGAATTGGTGCAAAATCACTTTTAACAATATCAATGTTAGCGTGCACGGCACATATTATAATGTAACCTTCAGTAGGGAGCAGGCCCCAAGTTGCCACATTCCAATGCCTGTTCCAGTACACCGAGGGAGACCTTAGCATGGCCAATGCACCACATCTTTTGGACTGTGGGAGGAAACTGGAGCACCCGGAGGAAACCCAGGCAGACTCTGCGCAGACAGTGACCCAAGCTGGGAATCAAACCAGAGTGTCCCTAGCACTGAGGCAGCAGTGCCGTAGTTGAAGTTACGTCCAGTTGGAGTTGACAACTTGAGCGCTAATCTAATCCTGGCCACTTGGACATTGCCAACTTTAATTCTTCCACTGTTGGGGACTATTAGCTGCCTATGCCCCAACCCCTGGGAATACCCTCCCTACATCTCTTTGCCTTTCTTAACAAGCTTTCATCCTTTCAGACACTCCTTAAAACCGTTCTTGTTGATCAAACATTTGGCCTGTGCTCCAACATTGCCTTATGTGGCTTCTTGTCAAATTAGCATTATTATGATCCTGTGAAGTCCCTTGGGGTATTTTATTACTTGAAAGGTATACAAAAACAAGTTATTTAAATATTTCCTGTATAATTAGGTTTTGATTGCTAAACAAATCACCAATTAGTGGGTACAATCTACATCATAGGAAGCAGTAGCATGATTGAAACTTGCTTCCAAGGGAGTTGGTTTGTGCTTCATAGGTTGTGTGTGGATCCCACTGATCAGACCAGATAAAATTTGAAGGGAGCTTAGCCCTCCTTGCATGAGATGCATATGCTAAGATAGAAACATAGACAAGAGCAGGAGTAAGCCTGGATAGTTAAGGTTTTGGGTCATTGTTTCAAGTTCAATATGGGATGATGAACGTGTTCTTAAATGTTTTAGTCAAAGTTTTTTAAAAATGACTTTTATCAAATAATTGTCCTTAAACATTACAATCAATTCTCCACATTGAAGGCAAACATTTTGTTTCCTGCTTACGTGTCTCCATTATTCGCCGAATTATCTGAAGCATATTTTACTGTTGCTAAATGAAAGGTGACTCGATACAAGAACTTGCAATTGGTTAAGGACTGTACAGACCAAAAAGAAGCAACTTGAATTTTAGTGTTGATTCTGTGTCAAGTCAACTTGTCTTTTCAATGCTATCAGTTGATGCTCTGCCACCAAGTATACGCAAGAAGTGATCCCCCACACCTCATTGAAACTTGCAAAATTCTTACAGGGCATTGCAGGATAGATGTGGATAAGAGGTTTTTTTCTGGCTGGTGAGTTGAGAACCAGAGCAACACAGTCTCAGAATAAGAGACAGGCCATATGAGACTGTGATGAGGAAGCATTTCTTCATTCAGAGTGTGGTAATCTTTGGAATTCTCTACCCACATTGGGCTCCGGAAAACACAGAAAGAGACTATTCATTCTATCACGTTTGTGTTACTCTTGGAAAAAAGTGACTAATTTGTTTCCATACTCCTTCAAAGAATTCATTCCCTTCAAACCACCAATGGTACCTAAGCCCAATGCTTTGGGATACACTCCCTAAACAACTTTCTGACTCCCTTTAAATCTACCAAAAAAAAAATCACTTTGATTTAGCTCTTGGTCACCCCTCCTAATCTTTTCTTCTTTGACTCAGTGTTCATTTTTCTCTACAGCCCTCTACGAAACTCCCTGGGGTGTTTTCATACATTAACAGTGCTTTATAAATGTTGCTGTTGACATCTTGCTCGAGAGGCCATGCTGAGCCTGAATCGATGAGTATTGGCTTTTTGTTCAAACAATAGGGGGCACTATAACCAAGCCAGGTTCTTTTCTCACCTGACGTTTTCCTGCAAGACCTACTTGAGAAGTGATCAGCAGTGGGAAAGTCTTCAGACATTTTCTTAGCCCAGTAGTCCCAAGTGTCAATACATCAGCAATTGTTTGCTTTAGCAAATGACATCTTTATGCCAACTGCCTTATTAAAGGCAGATGACAATTACTGGTTCAAGCTCTAAGAACATGAATGGGCACAGCTGGAACAGTTGAGTGTGGGGAATCAGAAGGAGGTTGTATCCCTACTGAGCTGTACATAAAATAAACTTGAAGATAAAAAGGCAAATTGCTGGTTTATTCTCTGTCATATACTCTTAGCGGAATTAACATCCAGGCCAAATATGGAGCCAATGCTGCTGAGATAAGTGCCTCATGATTGGCACTTGAACATAAAATTTGATTCCTATTCTATATAGCTCAACTTTAGGCTAGATGCTACACTTACTATCTGGGACTGGGTAGCTATGCATTCAATATTACTGAAGGAATTGCCATAGATTAAAACAGTTAAAATGTCAGTGAACTATGAAGAATGTTGTCATTTCACCTCCTTAAAAAAAAGTACAACATTGGAAAATATTTCATTTATGTTGCTTTTGGACTAACACAAAAGCTGGCACATTTGCTGAATAACAATCTGTTTTATTCAACAAGAAGAGGAGGACAGCTGAAAATCAAAACTGAGGAGATAATGTTAACGCCTAGACTATGATGGCATAACAGGTGGTGAACAAACTCATACAGTGAACACACAGTCAACTTCCAAACTCCTCCTTTCCCATGGCTTCAAAACTGGAACTCCTTACTCCCCAAGTCTACCAGTCCTCCCACAGCTGGGCTCCCTAAGCATTTTGTCCCATTGGCCACTTGAGTTGAACATCATCAAGTCGCATGAACCCCACGGTGGCACATGGTTTGCACTGCTGCCCCTCAGCTTCAGGGACCAGAGTTCGATTCCTGGCTTGGGTCACTGTCTGTGAAGAGTTTGCGCGGGTTTCCTCCAGGTGCTCTGGTTTTCTCCCACAGTCTGAAAGACGTGCTGGTTGGATGCACTGGCCATGCTAAATTCTTCATCAGTGTAGTCAAACAGGCACCGGACTATGGCGATTCTGGGATTTTCACAGTAACTTCATTACCATGTTAATGTAAGCCTACTTGTGACACTAATAAATAAATTAAAACATTTATCAAGAGTATCTCAGAGACAACTTATTTTACACTATAACCCAAACAGGTGGCAGAACTTTGTTGAGAACAAAACCACTTTGAACACTTGTGCCTAAATACAAGGGGAAACTAAACAAGGACATTTAACTCAGGGTATTGCTCACTGACTAGAGTCCCCAGGCTACTTCGGTAACTATGCTTCACTTGCTCAGCATTACAATGGGGTTCAGATAGCCGACCTAATCCCTAACAAAGTTTAACAAATCATTTAGATATGTTGAAACCAACGTCACAGGAAACACGATAGCAATACACGTCAATCTGGCCTTTTAAAGTTCAAATTCTTCTCTAGTCTGAATACTATGTCACACTTGAACTAGTAACTAAAGAAAATAAACATACTTATAAAGTGGAATGGGAAGTTGGAAAGAAACAAAACTATCCTTAAAGTGATTTTGTTGATTTTTCGTAATGACACACTCAACTTGGTGCTGGTAAGACATTTAGCCAATGTGCTGTTTCAGCTTTGTTCTGGCTTGATCTTGCCTCGGGCTGTGATGTACAGTGTGGGTCCAGGAACGGACCGCAAAGTCCTTATTGACAGTTGAGCTCCAAATTTTAGATGGAAGCTTGCAGCCAGCTCTTGCGTTTACAATTTTAAATCTATCCCAAGTGCTGTCAGCACAGTTACGAATTCGTTGCGTGGTGGCACAATGGTTAGCACTGCCATCTCACAGAGCCAAGCACCCAGGTTCAATTTCGGTCTTAGCTAGGTGTCTGTGTGGAGTTTGCACATTCTCCCTGTGCCTGCGTGGGTTTGCTTCGGGTGCTCCGGTTTCCTCCCACAGTCCAAAGATGTGCAGGTTAGATGGATTAGCCATGCTAAATTGCCCCTTAAGTGTCAGGGTAAATACATGGGGTTATGGGATTGGGGTCTGGGTGAGATTATTGTTAATGCAGGCTCAATGTGCCAAATTGCCTCTTTCTGCACTATTATGATTCTTCCACGGTGAGACACAAAAATTATATTTTAAGTTTTGGCGATCCGGTTTCCTCCCACAGTCCAAAAACGTGCTGGTTAGGTTGACTGGTCATGCTAAATTGCCCCTTAGCCTCAGGAGGATTAGTCAGGTAAATGTGTGGGGTTACACGGATAGGCTCTGGGTGGGATTGCTGTCACTGTAGGGTCAATGTGCTGAATGGCCTCCTTCTGTGCTGAAGCATTCTATGATTTTATTTTATGATTCCAGTTATCTGTGGCTAACCTTGTCATTTTTATATAATTTGTCTTGACTCACTACCCTTTCTACCTTCTCTAAGTCATGAATTTACATCTATCTGGATGGTATAATTCCTACCTTTCTAAATGTTATACCTGATTTAGTCCCCGCAGTCTCGCAGGTAACTAAATGTTTAAACTGCATTATTTGATTTCTGGTTGTATTTCTCATATTGAGGATTTAATTCAGAGTCCAATTTCTTAAAGAAAGGAATCCATCAGTCATTTGTAAAAGAGGAACATTAAAGAGTATGGGAAGGCAA
Organism: Carcharhinus amblyrhynchos; assembly: GCF_965287045.1. Lineage (NCBI taxonomy): Eukaryota > Metazoa > Chordata > Chondrichthyes > Carcharhiniformes > Carcharhinidae > Carcharhinus > Carcharhinus amblyrhynchos. The sequence continues at coordinate 41,983,874 of NC_137344.1, read as the reverse complement.
ACAGAAGAATGGATTAGACTGACAGGTGCAGTGGGAGAAACAACTGGCAAAGATTTTCTGATGAAAGGTCACCGACCTGAAATTTTGGGCAAGATATTTGTGCTAGAGTTGGGATCCCCAACACCGGTAAATTTCAGGGTCCCTACAGGAATTGAAAGTCCTACATTTGGAACGATTTCACATTTTTGTTACTGGCATTAACTTGATGGCCTGAGTGACCAATTCATACAATCCCTACAGTGCAGGAAACGTTCAGCCCATCGAGGCTGCATTGTCAACAATCCCATCCAGGCCCCAATCCCCGTAACCCCATGTATTTACCCTGCTAGTCCCCCTCATACTAAGGGGCAATTTAGCATGGCCAATCAACCTATCTTGCACATCTCTGAAGCATGGGAGGAAACCGGAGTACCCGGAGGAGATCCATGCAGACACGGGGAGAACATGCAAACTCCATACAGACAGTGACCTGAAGCTGGAATTGAACCCGGGTCCCTGCCGCTGTGGGGCAGCAGTGCTAACCACTATGCTGTAATACACTGAAATCCACAAAGGAGGAAGCAATGGTGCAAAATAAATCATCAAGTCCAAACAGATTTGATTGAGCAACATGAGAAATATAACTGACAAATGAAACTGTATGAACTGCCGGAGATCATGCCAACGAGCTGGATTGTCAGAGCTTATGAACTGAGAGGTCAATGGATCTTTTAAAATCTAACTAGTATCTTTCTTATTTTCCTTTTTCTTTTCTACACTTTTAAACCTGATCAGTTTGCTGTGACCATGCCCTTCACCCTTTCCTCGAGTTTCTTAACTTAAAATTTGAGAGGTACAAAACAATGGGAGCATTGGGTAACAATGTTGGGGAGGAAAAGGTGAAAGGATGTCTGATTTTCCAAGAGGAAGTAAAATAATGAGTGAAGTTAGCATGCTAGCAGATGGTCAAATTGAAACATTTTTGAAATACCATCCTATGCTTGGAATTTGGTGTTTTAACTGATTGTCAAACAAAGGGATTTTATTGTGGGAGAATGGATGATTTATCCTTTCAGGGCACCTAATGGCAGCCTCAAGATCACTGCTTTAAGTGTGGCAGCCAAATGCAGAGAAATGTCTTCACTATTCCATCTTAACCATGTACTTTAAACCAAACTTCACAAAAAGCATAGCCTACCCTGTCAGTGTGCCAGTTCCAATTCTTGTAGTTCCCCTCTCTCAGCCCCCACTGACAACCTGAATCAAATTGTTGGTAGACAGATAGGCATAAATAACGGATTGAAACTGGTCAAAAAGGATTAAAGTGTGCATATTTGCAGCTGACAGGTATAAAGAGGCTCAGTTTAACAGAATGTGAAAGTACGCCAGAGGGTAATGTTGGAATCCACTGCACCACCAAGGCTCCCTTGCAAGTCATCACTTAATTTCCTCATTTTGAGAAATATTACCTTCCTAGATCTGCTGAAAATGATCAACTTGTAAATTGCCAGGTCTGTTTCTCAAGCACGAATACGTCAAAGCAGAAATCGAAATAACAGGTTCTGTTTTTCAGAAATACCACACGGATCACTACTTTAGATTCCAGCACAGATCTCAACATTATAGCTGTCATTACACTTCAAAGGAAATCTCTGTGGTAAAGGACTTTGAGGTGTTTCTGAGAGGCTTGATATATTATATTAGTGTATATATATATATATTACACATTATATTAATGCAAGGCTTTCATTCAAGTTTCCATATCTTAAAATCCCATGTCTCAAACTGTTCCAAATTCCATATAAAGCTGGCTTTCTGTGATCTTAAACACTTTAGTTGAAAGAAACAGTTACACATGGAAACAATTGCCAACAAGGTTAGCATCAGTATTCCAAATGTGTTAATACTGCAGATCGGTCTTCAGATACTATCAAGAATTATGCATTTTGAGAGTCCCAGGAGATTTTAAATCTAAAGTTTCATCTGGTCAGGCTCCCTCCCAAGGCCAGAGGGAAGCCCAAGCTGAAGGCTGGCAGAAACTAGATTAACTTAGAGGGTTGCATAGCCCAGGGCAAGGAAGTCCCAAGGGCTCCCTACGGAGCCCGGAGGAGCACTCCTTTGTGCCCTCACACAGACCTTGGTCCCAATGGCATAATTAGATCATGATGGTATTCCAGCAGGTATTTCCACAGAGAAAATTTACATTGAAGGCCACATGAAGACAAAGTGATGGTGGGGGAGTGTGTGTGTGCACGCGTGTGTGTGTGTGTGCATGTGCGTGCGCACGCAGGTGGGTGGTGACCATTTTAACTTCCCTCCCCACTCTTTCATTGGACAGTCGGGGTTAAAATCGGACCATCTACATGACTAACACTTGAGTTTTCCACTCCTTGCAGGATGAGGTGAAGAAAAATCTAGAACAGTCTCACAGGGATGAATTTTCACCTTCAGAGTGGGTAGAAAACAAATGGTGGCAGAAACAAAAAGTGTGAATGGACAGATGATCCACTACTATCTACTTTCAGCCTCACTAAAATCTTGATCATTTATATTGAATGTTGACTTTCAAAGACATGTTGAACCTTTTCTCAATGGCTCAGCAGTAAAGGAGTGAGCCAAACAGATCAGTAAGCCCCCAGCTCCATAGTGGTCTGATCTCAAACAATGACGAGACGCAGCACAGGAAACGAACAGAGAATCTGGTGAACTGGTGTGACAACCATAATACCTCCCTCAGTGTCAACAAAACAAAGGAGATAGTCATCAACTTCAGGAAGCGTAGTGGAAAACATGCCTCTGTATAGATCAATGGGGATGAAATAGAAATGATTGAGAGCTTCAAGTTTTTAGGTGTCCAGATCACCAACATCATGTTCTGGTCCCTCCATGCTGGTGCTCCAGTTAAGAAAGCCCACCAATGCCTCTACATTTTCAGAACACTAAGGAAATTTGGCATGTCACCAACTTTTACAGATCCACCATAGAAAGCATTCTTTCTGGTTGTATCACAGCTTGGTATGGCTCCAGATCTGTTCTAGACCACAAGGAACTACAAAAGGGTCATGAATGAAGCCCAGTCCATCACTCAAACTAGCCTCTCATCCATCAACTCAGTCTACACTTCCCGCTGCCTTGGAAAAGCAGCCAGCATATTCAAGGACCCCACACATCCCAGACATACTCTTTTCCACCTTCTTCCATTGGGAAAAGACACAAAAGTCTGAGGATATGTACCAACTGACTCAAGAACAGCTTCTTCCTTGCTGCCAGACTTTTGGAAGAGCCTACCTCGCATTAAGGTGATCTTTCTCTACACTCTGACGATGACTGTAATACTACATTTGCACTCTCTCCTTTCCTTCTCTAAGTGCAGTAAGCTTTGTTTGTGTAGTGAACAAGAAACAATATTTTTCACTGTATACTAATACAGGTAACAATAACAAATCAGACCAGCTCAGAATAAGTGACGTGATGGCAGTCAGGGGCCAACGGGGATGTAACAATTGCTTGTAGCATTCCTGAGTTAGGGAGAGGAAAATCAGTGTGTTAGCCAGTGACCCTCTCTAGCCAGGATACTCATGTGGAAATTGAGTGGGAACATGACTGAAACTCATGTGTCATGTTCCTTGGGATCAAGTAACCAGCCAGCATTCACCATCTGGAATCAAGCGTTGAGAATAATTACTTACACAAGGTTCCAGAGAATGACCAACACCCTCAACGCATAATTCAACAATGATTCAATGCCTTCAGACTGGACAAAAAAGCATTAATCCCTTACAGTTCCAGCGACAATCTGCTGGGACACAAGTTGAAGGTGAAAGACAGGGGTTTTAACAGGGATGTGAGGGAAAATGTTTTACCTAGAGGGTGGTAACCCCGTCTGGAATGTGCTACCTGGGAGGGTGGGAGAGGTGAGTTGTCTCACATCCCAGGATGAGCACTTGTCACAACATTCAAGACTATGGGCCAAGTGCTGGTTAATGGAACTAGGTGGGAGGTCAGGTGTTTCACACGTGTCGGCGCAGACTCGACGGCCAAAGCGCCTCTTCAGTACTGCATGATTCTACGAATTTAAAATGTTTGTATACCTGGACTGTTAAGGTTCCAGTTTGGAGGTTGGTGAACAATTAGAAGAACATTGCAACATCAGTTAAAAGGAGTTACGTGAGGCTTAAATATTCATAACAAACAACAATGCCTCATTATCTTTATCTCCCACAAAACTGCACAATGTCATGAGAACATAAGAACATAAGAAATAGGAGCAGGAGTAGGCCATCTAGCCCTTCGAGCCTGCCCCGCCATTCAATAAGATCAGGGCTGATCTGTCGTGGCTCAGTTCCACATTCCCGCCCTCTCCCCATAACCCTTAATCCTCTCGCTTATCAAAAACCCATCAACCCGCGTCTTAAAAATATTTAGCGAGGTAGCCTCCACCACTTCAACAGGCAGAGAATTCCAGAGATTCACCACCCTTTGAGTGAAGAAGTTCCTCCTCAACTCCGTTCTAAACCGCCCCCCCCTTTATCTTGAGGCTGTGCCCCCTAGTCCTATTATCCTTTCTGAGCGGGAAGAATCTCTCCACCTCTATCCTATCCATCCCATTCATCATCTTATATGTCTCAATGGGATCTCCCCTCATTCTTCTAAACTCTAACGAGTACAAGCCTAGTTTATTCAGCCTCTCCTCATAGCTCAACCCCGGCATCAGCCTAGTAAACCTCCTCTGCACTCCCTCCAAGGCCAAAATATCCTTGCGTAAGTACGGCGCCCAAAACTGCACACAGTACTCCAGCTGCGGCCTCACCAATGCCCTATACAGCCGCAGCAAGACCTCCCTACTTTTATATTCAATCCCCCTCGCGATGAAGGCCAGCATCCCATTCGCCTTCCTGACCACCTGCTGCACCTGCAAGCTGGGTTTTTGCGACTCATGCACAAGGACCCCAAGGTCCCTCTGCACCGTCGCCTGCTGCAGTTTTTCACCACGTAAGTGATAATCCTTCCTACCATTATTCCTACCAAAGTGGACCACCTCGCACTTGCCAACATTAAATTCCATTTGCCATTTCCTGGCCCATTCGCCCAGCCTATCTAGATCCTTCTGTAGACTCTCCACACCCTCCGCACAATTTGCCTTTCCCCCAATCTTGGTGTCATCAGCAAATTTCGACACCCTACACTCGGTTCCCTCCTCCAGATCATCTATATAAATGGTAAATAGCTGAGGCCCCAGCACCGACCCCTGAGGCACTCCACTAGTCACCATCCGCCAATCCGAATAGCACCCATTGACCCCCACTCTCTGCCTCCTATTTGACAACCAATCCTCTATCCATGCTAACACCCTACCCCCAACTCCCTGTCCCCTGACCTTCTGCAATAACCTCCTGTGAGGTACCTTGTCAAACGCCTTCTGAAAATCCAGAAAGACCACATGGGAGATTTAAGATTGTAGTTTTATCACAGTCCAGAGATTCCAAACATGCCATCACATGGAAGTAACTATGATGCAGGACAGTGAAATGTAGAATATTCAGAGGATGCAAATTGTTCTGACTTTCAATATTATGAGAAGACAACAATTTTTAAGAGGTGGGGGGTTAGGGAAAAAAAAAAGACACAGATTGTACCTTTGCCATTTTTGTCATTAATCATCATGTTTCTAGACTAGCAAATTATAAGTTGGCCAAATTTGCAGTTTGATTTTTTAACTCTCAAAGTTGCAGACTATAGAATACAGCAAACCATGCTCTACCGCGGAGTCTCCTGTCACAGGCTTGAGCTCCGTCTTGTGAGAGGCATCTGTGAAGCAGATCATGATCACATGGAAATTATATTATTTGGAGCAGGACAGGTGCTTTGCATCTTGCTACAGGGGGTTCCTGAGAACTGGATGCGATTAAATGCTAGCCATCGGCAAATTAATTAAAGCTACACGCAGATGGGAGATAATGAGAAGGCAGATCTGACCAAAACTGCTGTCATTGCTAAGTATAATTATCATGCTCAAATCCTTACATAACATATTTCATCAAGGACGCGTCTCATGTATACCTGCTGTTAGAGTAAGGGTATGAATACGTTTAACACAGCATGCAGCATGTGGATAGACTTGCAATTATTTCTTTTAAAATACTTAATAGATTCCGATTATGTGGAACAAAACTGCACCAAGATATTTCAGCCGATTTCGAGTGGGACCCCAGTGGGAGCCACGTTGAATATTTACCAACCCAAACAGCATGTTCACAATTGTTTGGAATATAACAAGAGTCAGAATGCTATTTCATTTGCGAGAGATAGAATATGAATGTGCACTGTAGCAGGCTTCAAGTAGAAAGAAAATTGGCAGATGTTTCTGGACAATTATCTGTTTGCAAACAAGGTTTGAAGCAGCTTCCAAGAATGACCTGTGCCAAATTGGCTTTATCGCAACTTTAGCAATCAAAGTAATCCAGGCAGATTTGGTCTTCAAAATCCACGAGCACCTGCACACTGAGCTAACTGTTGTGTATGCATTCTATCGGGCACTGGCAGAGTTTTTAAGTTATGCTAATCGCCTTCTTTGTGCGAATTATATCATAAAAGCACCTGAGGAGAGGGAGCAGACTCATCTACTTTGCAATCCATGTTTTCTTTTGCAATCTTTCCTATTTACTGATGGAGCTGGTCGTTGCTGAAGTCGGATCATGCAGGTGCCACCTATCCTTTGGCACCTTTTCCAAGGGGCCATTCTGTCTGCCTTGGCCATGAGCTTTATTGCGCTATCTGAACGGGACACATGATAACCAAACCCAATTCTGTCACCTAACATTAGCCCACATGTACATTCCAGCAGCAGTCACTGAAAAGCAACTGGGCCCAGGAAACAGAGCTGACAATGACTTTCTTTCACTATTCTGATAGCATTGAGAAATGAATCAAGAGGTCAACCAAAGATAGATCACATCTTTTGGTGAGGGGAGCATCAAGATAGAGATTCTGTAACAAACAGAATATACAAGAGGATGGCATGGTGGCACAGTGGTTAGCGCTGCTGCCTCACAGCGCCAGGACCCCGGGTCACTGTGTGTGGAGTTTGCATGTTCTCCTTGAGTCTGCATGGGTTTCCTCCCACTCCAAAGTTGTGTGGGTCAGTTAGATTAATTGGCCATGTTAAATTGCCCCATAGTGTCAAGGGCACTAGCTCGGGTAAATAAGTGGCATTAAGGGAATAGAGTCTGGGTAGATTGTCACCAGTGCAGACCCAATGGATTGAATGGCCTCCCTCTGCACTGTAGGGATTCAATGATTCTATATAGATGGTACCTGAGGGAAAGACATCATATGGTATTTATCAGAAGAGGAAAATACTGCCTCAGTTCACAAGATGGACACACGTTTATTCTCACTAATACAAATGCATAATTATTTATCTATGATTTAATGTTTTTCCTTCCTTCATAGTTTTTCATTTGTCAATACATATTCCTACACAGGTAACACAATGTATCACCCCACGATGAGTTATTATTCATTCTGGCAGGAGTGAGCTACTACCCATGACTACACAGAATGTTGTGGCACTATTTCACCCCTTGAACGGTTCTGAACAAAATTTGTTTTACATACATCTAAGTAATGGCTTGCGTTGTAATAAAAAGACAGGTCAGTGTGGACTGTGAAAATATTGGCAAACGGATACAGTGAACTTGTACTATGTCATTCATCAGAGCCAAACAGCAGATTCCCGAGTAATAATAACTGGGGTATCTGGTAGCTGCAAATCTGTACAACTTGAGTTGAAAAAAGCCCAGGCAAAACTGTCTTCCCACATACCAAGCTGTCTTGCGCTTGCTCTCTCTATTGGAAAACACAGTTGGTAACCATGGAAACTCCCTTGCCATGCATGCCCCAAAGCAATCTGGAGTGCAAGCAGTACACAAAAAAAATCACTTCAGCTACACAGCTGCCACATAAAAAGGCTTGTACAACCTAAAGCAAACCTATCCAAGCACTATAAAACAGAGCCAAATGAAGCATCATAAAGAGACTGCCTCTCAGGATTCTGGGATTGCGGCTACTATGCATGACAGCAAACAGGACATCCAGCAATAACACAATTTAATTTGAAAGCCATACAAGCATGTAACTATTATACTTCACTGTATATACTGTTCCTTAATACCATATTAACTCAATTCATATTAAGTCTTCCATGGCTGACTTATAACTTTCAATGCTTCTAAGGTTCCATTCTGTCACTAATTATGCTGCACCTTTTTTTGCTATGCAGAAACCGTGAAGAAAAGCCAAATTAGCAGAAGACAAGATGTTGAAACCTTGGCGATTATAAGATGGACATTTGTTGAAGTTAAGAACTTCCACATTTCTGTAATGCTGTGATACATTTTTATTACAATATATTTACACTAAATAATATAAATTAGGACAGTGTCAAACTTGAAACCGTGGTAATTGGTATTTTGATAGGCAGGAATGAACAGAACCAATGAAAATCCAATGGCATTGTTGGTCCCCAGTTATAAATCTTTATATATGAAACAAATCCCTTCACTGACAACATTTTTTTCATCTTCGATGCAAGGTAAAGTTGTAGTGAAGCACAAAAATGCTATGACTTTTTTTTTAATCAATTATCTATAAACCAGCATTGAGGCTTGTAGCATTACTCAGAGCATCTTTACTGCATTACACTGGCAGTATTTAATAATCACCGAAAATCCAATCCCAGTAACTTGCTTTGAGTTGAATAGGGTGGCCTAGTCGCTAGCAATGCTGCCTCACAGAGCTAGTGACCTGGGTTCAATTCCAGCTTCAGGTGACTGTCCACATGGAGTTTGCACATTCTTCCCGTGCATACTTGGGTTTCCTCCCACAGTCCAAAAGATATGCAGATTAGATGAATTGGCCATGCTAAAATTGCCCCTTAATGTCAGAGGGATTAGCAGGGTAACGGGGATATGCCTGAGTGGGACTGTTGTCAGTGCAGACTCAGTGAGCCTAATGGCCTCCTTCCTGTAGGGATTCTTTGATTCTATGAATAATCTTCAATCACAATTTCCATACAGATTTTAATTTAAGATAATGTCAACATACATTCATTTTAAATTATGGATAGAAAAACTTGAGATGTTTTTAAACCATAAATTTGGATGAAAAATGATGGGTTGTCTAAGATAAGGGATATTAGCGTGGAAAAAGAAAATTGCTTATTTAGTCAATGACATTGTCAATATCTGTCAGATAAAGTACAGAATGGAAGATTAATTTTTTTCTTTTAAATTTACAGAATGGATAATTAATTAATAAATGAACCTGAATGTTAACATGACACTAGATCACAGTCCTGTATTACTTACGGACTTAGAGGCTGAGCTTTTAAGTGAGTTTTTCTTTTGAAGAGATCCTACAAGCAAAAACTGGCTGACAGTGTAAAGTAACCACTTGCTGAAATTCTGATATGAATTACACTTGACCAATTAGTTCACAGAGAACGGAATGTCACAGATTTTTTTCCTCTTCAGATACGCTTCAAGGAACTGATGAAATGCAAAAACTGAACTGTAATTTCCTGCAGAGATAATGGAGGCTGATTATCATCTCAGCAGAACCATCCCCCATGGAGTTATATCCCAGACTACTGACATGATGTAGATTGGGAGAAAACATTTTTGGGTGAAAGACGTATTGTGTTTTCCTTCCCTCCAGGAATACATGAGGAGGAGGATTTAAACACCAATGGCAACCCACTCTGTGTGATAGGCTGGTGCTCCAATGTGCTGTGGAACACTGAAGAATATTTACTAGATGTTTCTGCACTTGCAGGTAAAAATGTCTCTCTCTCTCTGAAATCACAAGTTAGTAAAAACACTGTCAAAAAGGAAACAGGACAACATCTTTCAGCTAATGTGCAGAACTAAGAATCTCCTATCCAACTGCCTTGGTAAGTACGGCTGGAATCACCCAATGGCCAAGAGCCCCACTGCCTCCACATTGTGCCCCACACGCTACTTCTTGTAAAACTGAGTACATATTCCTTACGTCCAACTCTCCATCTCCTGCCTCTGAATCCATTTCCAACCCAAGTCAAAAGGCAACCCCTTATTCCACACATCCTCATTTTTGCCACTAACCTTTTAAGCGAAGCAGCTCATATAGCACTTGTCACATTGTAAAACATCTCAAGGTGCTTCACAAGGCTGTTATCAAACAAAATTTACACTCAACCATATCAGGAGATGTTTCAAAAAGCTTGATTAAGGAGGAGGTTTTCAGAGTGTTTAAAAGACGAGAACATAAGAACATAAGAAATAGGAGCAGGAGTAGGCCATCTAGCCCTTCGAGCCTGCCCCGCCATTCAATAAGATCATGGCTGATCTGTCGTGGCTCAGTTCCACATTCCCGCCCTCTCCCCATAACCATTAATCCCCTCTCTCATCAAAAACCCATCAACCCGCGTCTTAAAAATATTTAGCGAGGCAGCCTCCACCACTTCAACGGGCAGAGAATTCCAGAGATTCACCACCCTTTGAGTGAAGAAGTTCCTCCTCAACTCTGTTCTAAACCGCCCCCCCTTTATCTTGAGGCTATGCCCCCTAGTCCTACTATCCTTTCTGAGCGGGAAGAGTCTCTCCACCTCTATCCTATCCATCCCATTCATCATCTTATACGTCTCAATGAGATCTCCCTTCATTCTTCTAAACTCTAACGAGTACAAGCCTAATCTATTCAGCCTCTCCTCATAGCTCAACCCCCTCAACTCCGGCATCAGCCTAGTAAACCTCCTCTGCACTCCCTCCAAGGCTAAAATATCCTTGCGCAAGTACGGTGCCCAAAACTGCACACAGTACTCCAGCTGCAGCCTCACCAATGCCCTATACAGCCGCAGCAAGACCTCCCTACTTTTATATTCAATCCCCCTCACGATGAAGGCCAGCATCCCATTCGCCTTCCTGACCACCTGCTGCACCTGCAAGCTGGGTTTTTGCGACTCATGCACAAGGACCCCGAGGTCCCTCTGCACCGTCACCTGCTGCAGTTTTTCTCCACGTAAGTAATAATCCTTCCTACCATTATTCCTACCAAAGTCGACGACCTCGCACTTGCCAACATTAAATTCCATTTGCCATTTCCTGGCCCATTCGCCCAGCCTATCTAGATCCTTCTGTAGACTCTCCCCACCCTCCGCACAATTTGCCTTTCCACCAATTTTGGTGTCATCAGCAAATTTCGACACCCTACACTCGGTTCCCTCCTCCAGATCATCTATGTAAATGGTAAATAGCTGAGGCCCCAGCACCGACCCCTGGGGCACTCCACTAGTCACCATCCGCCAATCCGAATAGCACCCATTGACCCCCACTCTCTGCCTCCTATTTGACAACCAGTCCTCTATCCACGCTAACACCCTACCCCCAACTCCATGCCCCCTGACCTTCTGTAATAACCTCTTGTGAGGTACCTTGTCAAACGCCTTCTGAAAATCAAGACAGACCACTTCCACCGGCTCTCCTCTATCCACCGCCCTAGACACATCCTCATAGAACTCCAGTAAATTTGTCAGACACGACTTCCCTTTAAGGAAACCATGCTGCGTCTGCTCTATCAAGCAGTTCCCCTCAAGATGTCTCGCTATTTCCTCCTTGATGACGGATTCTAACATTTTACCTACAACAGACGTTAAATTAACAGGCCTATAATTCGCCGCCTTTTGCCTGGCACCCTTCTTAAACAACGGCGTAACATTAGCCATTTTCCAATCTTCCGGCACTTCCCCGGAATCCAGCGACATCTGGAAAATAACCATCAAGGCATCCACTATCACCTCCGCCATTTCTTTCAGGACCCTCGGATGCATTCCATTCGGTCCTGGGGACTTGTCCACAATCAGCCCCTCCAGTCTGTCGAGCACCACCTCTCTAGTAACAGTAATGTCATCGAGACCCTCCAGTCCTACCACCTTTCCATCTCTAACATCCGGCAAATTATTCACGTCCTCCTCCATGAAGACCGAAACAAAAAAGTTATTCAAGACCTCCGCCATATCCCCATCCCCTACCACTAAGTCCCCCTTCTCATCCTCTAAGGGACCAACGTTCACTCTAGCCAGCCTCTTCCTTTTTATATATTTATAAAAACTCTTGCTATCCTTTTTTATATTAAGCGCTAGCCCAGCTTCATAGTTTCTCCTACCCTCCTTTATCAACTTCTTTGTCAATCTTTGTTGACATTTAAACCTCTCCCAATCCTCTTCTCGCCCACTACTCTTAGCTACTCTAAACGCCTCCGCTTTTAATTTAACACTTTCCTTCACCTCCTTCGTTATCCACGACTTATTACCTCTCCTCCTCCAGTCCTTTTTGACCATCGGAATAAATTTCCGCTGAGCACCAAGAAAGATCTCCTTAAAGATCCTCCACTGCTCCTCAGCAGACCTACCTTCCAACGCGCTCTCCCAGTCCACATTCGCCAATTCTTCTCTCATCCTACCGTACTCATTCTGTTCAAACAAAGGACGCGTGTCTGGGAACCCACTTTCTCCTCCTCCATCTACACCAGAAACTCCACCATACAATGATCACTCTCCCCAAGAGGATCCTTCACCGCAAGTTCCCTAATTCTACCCGCCTCATTACATAGCACCAGATCCAAGATAGCTCGGTCCCTCGTCGGCTCCAACACACACTGTTCGAGGAAACTATCCCGGCAGCATTCCAAGAACTCCTCCTCGAGCCCACCGCGTCCAACATGGGTCGACCAATCGATATGCAGATTGAAATCCCCCATAACCACAGCCGTCCTATTCCTGCACACCGCACTTATTTGTGCGTTAACAGCCCGCCCCACCTCCAGATCATTATTGGGGAGCCTATAGATGACACCCACCAGCATCTTCCTCCCTTTGCTGTTCCTAATCTCTACCCACAATGATTCCACCTTCTGCTCCTTGGCTCCAATATCATCCCTCGCTACCACCCTGATGCTATCCTTAATCAGCAGAGCTACGCCCCCCCCCCCCTTTTCCCTCCTGCCTATCCTTCCTAAAGAGAGAGAGGTGGGGAGGTATGGGGACAGATTTACAAAGTTGAGGGCTAAAGCAGCTGAGGTACAGCAAGGGAGAGGTAGCATGAATTTGATTGGTACTTAAAAGGAATTCCAGCGAAGAGGACAGATTCAGCACAACGTGAAACATTCACCTCGAGTCATACTGAAACGTTTTAGAATCCTTTCAGGAACTCCATATCAAGTAGCATGCATAAATAGTCCTCTTTCTTTGAGACCTTCTCAAAAAATTCAACTGGTTTCGTCAGAAAGGAGTTAGTTTTATTTGACACTGAGCCACATCACGCTGTCTCTCTCTGATCAGCTTATATTTGCTCAAGTGCCCAGTCACACTAGTCTTAATAACAGAGGCTTCCTGAGGCATGACATTAAATCATAACGTGAGGTTAGCTGGTCTCTCTCTCTCGCACACATTTCCTAAATAATGGAAGTGATATGGCAATTTTCCAATCTAATGGAACAATTCCCAGAAGCTGAACTTGACAAACCATAGAAATGCTGTGGTCACAAAAGCAGGTCAGAAGCTGGGAATTCTGCAAAGTAATTCACGTCCTCGCTCCCCAAAGCCAGCCCACCAGCTGCAAGGCAAAAAAAGTCAGGACTGCCATGGAATACTCTCCATTTGCCTGGATGAATGCAGCTCCAGCAACTTTCAAAAAGCTCAACAGCATCCAGGGTAAAGAAACTCACTTGATCGGCATCTCAAACACCACATTAAACATCCACTCCCTCCACCACTGTCAAATGTAACAGCAGTGCGCATTGTCTACAGGATGCACCGCAGCAACTCACCATTCCTTCGATAGCACCTTCGAAATCCACCTAGATGGACAAGGGCAGCAAATGCAAAGGAACACTTCCACCTTCAAGTTGCACATCAATCTCTGACTTGAAACTATATCGTTGTTCCTTCACTGTTGTTGGGTCATAATCCTGGAACTCCTTTCTTAACAGAACTATGGGTGTGCCTACACCACATGAGCTGCAGTGGTTCAAGGTGACTCACCACCACCTTTAAGGGTAATTCAGGATGGGCAGTAGAGGCTGGTTTAGCAGGTGACACCCAGAATCAAGAACAAGTTAAAAAAACATGCAATAGTATAACTAACACAAAATGTCACTTCAGTCCTTCAAAGCAATATTAAATAAAACTAATCATTGGCCATATACAAGGGCTGAAAAGCAGATTCACTCAAAATTGCTAATTATTTAAATTTGCCTGATCATGATCATTTTATGGAATTTATTCCTCAACCTGTCTGGTTCAAACTGGAAAATCCATCTGAAGATGAACTGTCATTAGAATGCACTAAACTTTGGAAATCCACAGTGTCATTGCCATAATTAAATTTTACTATTTAATAAATTTATTTGGCAGTTCAAGCCTAAGTCACGGTCTAGTGAAATGTTCATTTATCAAAATGAACAAGATCACAGGAGGGCAATGACAAGACATAATAAAAAGTGAAGTTGTTTGGCCACGATTAGACATCTGGGCAAGTGGGAGCATCTCGAGGAGATTGTGTAAAAGAATGATTCACTGCTCCTAGTCCCCTCAACCTTTCTCAAAAATCTAAAGTAGAATAAAATAAATCAACCAAACCTAAAGAGAACTGATATGTAACTTTTACATCAAGGCAAGATGACAAAAGGCAAATATCAAAAGAAACATTAGCAACCTTAGGTGGTGAGGTTATAGTTTGCACAACTCCCCAAAAAAACTCCAAGTAGCTCATCACGGAAGCAGAATGTCAGAGATTCCATTGCAATCATGATGTGGCAAGCAGGTTAATATGGTTACTCACTGAGCACTTGTTGCATGATAAAATTCCCACCTGTGATGTTCTGGTCCAAGTGAATTGCATCACTTTAAGAAACAATGTTTTGCACATCATTCTCACATCCAGATAAAGATTAAGTGGCCATTTCCCCCAAGTTTCTTTTAAATCTGATATTAGAAAATCTGCAAAAAGTGAAGTTGTTTGCCCCTAGATTCTTCTTCTTTCCTTCCCAGAGGAAAGGCCTCACTCAATTCACAACAGTTCCAGCAAAATCAAATGCAGAATTATTGGGATAAGAGGAGAGATACAAAGTCTTCCCTCTGCTTTCCGTAGTGCTTTTGGACAATATGTTTTTCCACAAAGTTATCTAGCCAAAACTGTCAATAACTGATTCGTAAAAGGTAACGTCACCACAGTCCCAGATGACCATAGGCTGCTCTCCCTTTGAGAGGATTTGTTTTATATTGTTATTTAGCACTGATATGGAGTCATTCAAGGTAGTAGCCAAGAGAGTGTCAACTAAATAACAAATGGGCAAGGCAAGGTAAATGTTGAAATTAGAGTTAAAGTTTATTTATTAGTCACTCTCTCCTTTCCTTCCCTATGCACGGTATGCTTTGCCTGTATAGCGCACGAGAAATAATACTTTTCACTGTATGAGTAAGGCTTACATTAACTCTATAATGAAGTCACTGTGAAATTCTCCTAGTTGCCACTCAGGCATCTGTTCAGGTCAATGACCTAACTAGCACGTCTTTCCGACTGTGGAAGGAAACAGGAGCACCTGGAGAAAGCTCACGCAGATACGGGGGGGACATGCAAATTCCACACAGTGACCCAAGCCGGGAATTGAACCAGGGTCCCTGGCACTGTGGGACAGCAGTGCTAACTACTGTGCCCCTGGTGAATACCTTAGTGATATTCAGTTGATTTTGTACCTACAATCTCGTTACTGCCTTCGGCATGTTGACTTGCTTATAAGAACACAAGTCCATCAAACCAGTTCCTTCCAATAAGCTTGTTCTTTCCACACACTGCTGATTTACAAATATTATATAATTTTGATTGTGTGAAGTCCCAAGTGGGACTGCAGCCTCCAGATTCCCAGGATGACGCACTGAGCCAAGGCTGACTAGAGGGCAATATTACATTTTCCTCTCGATCTTGGGAGGCAGTGGAAATTTTGAAGAATTTATCATTGAAACTGGTCACTTATTTAATTGCTGTTTGTGGGATCTTGTTGTATATGTATCAGCTAGTGTGTTTCCTACATCACAACAGTAACTACTCTAAATACTTCATGGATCACTAAGTGTTTGTAACTTCCTGCGGCTGTGAAAGGTTGCACGATAAACTAAAGTTATTTTCTTTCCACATTATACACAGCATTTCATAGAATCATACAGTGCAGAAGGAAGCCATTTGACTCATTGAGTCTGTACCGACCACAATCCTATCCCCATAACCCCAAGCATTTACCCTGCTAGTCCCCCTGACAGTAAAGGGCAATTTAGTATGGCCAATCCACTAAATATGCACATCTTTGGACTATTTCTAGAGCATATCTAGAGTCTCAGCATATCATTCAATTTTCTCTCTCTGTAAATAACTATACTCTTAATTCTCAATCCTAGTTTCAACCAGGTGTTCACAAATAATAAGAAAAATAGAGAAAGCTGGAAGTACTCAGCAAGTCTGGCACCGTCTGTGGAATGAGAAACAGAGTTAACCTTTCATCACTTCGCTGCAGGTAGTATCAGACCTGCTGAGTATTTCCAGTGTTTTCCGTTTTTGTTTCAGGTTTCAAAGCATCCACAGTATTTTGCTTGGTATTTACTAAGGTCTTTTTTCAAAAAAGTGTGTTCATCAACATAGTATTAACCACTTTACTCTGTCTTTGCTCCACTTTCATGTCTTTGGAAAAGAAAAATCATCGTTTGAGACATATATATTTTACTCATGCCTCCTAGTTCTGCGATCAATGCACAAATTAAATAGCTTGCTAATATCGGCAACATTTATTCTCCTCTGAAAACAGAAATTACATCGGCTAACAAATGTCTTCTCTCATGAAGATACATTCACTTTTGTGGTCTTTCCTCAGAATATTCCTTGCTGGTCTCCAATAAACACTCTCTAGTCTAGCACATCAACACAGACATGCTTGTGCCACAGTTAGATTCATTATTGTTCAAGAGAGAGGAAAAAAAAAATGCCCGAAAGTAAACACATTAAACTGACACATACTGCAGCTGTAAATACCTTCCTGACATGTGGGAAAAACAACTTTTTTTAAAAAACAGCAGAATCATCTCCTGTTCACGATCTGTAACGGGGCCAACAGACGCATGGTTGCTGGGGCTAGAAACGTAGTTCATTCTATTGGGTGTGCTGGGAGAACAAACTAACACTGAAACATCGAGACTGTAAATAAAGCAGCTGTACCTGCCACAGACACTTTCAAAGTTCATCAATTTTACCAATTATTAGACTCTGTGCGCTTAGGTCTTAATTTGTGCAATTTGTTTCTACAAAGCCAGCTTTTGACATCTGGAACTGAAGAATGCTTTTATTGAGAAGGATTTAACCTACCTTATCAATGAAGCATTTGAAGAATTTGATAGAAAATGTACTGATGTCTAATACAGAATGCTATTCAGTAGAAAGGTTGAATTACGGTGATTGAACATTGAAATGATGAAATAATGCACAGAGTTCATTCTTATTACAGTCAGAGAGAAGCCTCAGAACGGAAGACTGCAACTATAATTGTTCTGCTTTGCTGGCTCCCGCAAAAACCATTAACATTTCTGTTGTGCTTTTCTTAAAGACTGTTGGACCAGTGAACTCAATTACAAATGTATGTTGAAAACCGTTTATAAAACGTCATGCAAAGTAGATCTTGTATTATCCAGTCAGAACTGCCATTTTGCGCATAAATAGTTGAACTGATTTTGGTTCCACCTCCCCATCAACCACCTCTCACATTCACGCTCGTCATTCCAGTTAGAGGGAAAGACGAGATCCGTATAATTGGAAGAATAACAACAGCAACGTGCATTTATTATAGCGTCTTCAACTATCTAAAATATCTGAAGGAACTTCACAGAAACGTTATCAAATAATGTCTGACATTGAGGTGAAAGTGCAGCTATCTCCTTATGTGACCAAATGCTTGCTCAGAGAGGCAAGTCTTAAGCAGCATCTTAGAGGAGAAGGGTAGAGAAAGACAGAAGTTTAGGGCAGGAACCCCAGAGTTCAGGGCCAAATAACTGAGCATAATCACCAGTAAATAAGGAATTAAAATCAGGGATGCTCAAGGAGCCAGAATTAGAGGAATGCACGTGTGTCAGAGGATTGTAGGACTCAAGGCGATTATAGGAGTGGGTGAGGCCATGGAGGGTTTTGGGAACAAGAATAAGAGTTTTAAAATCAAGCAGTTGCTTCACTTGGAACCAATGTAGATCAACAGGCCCAGGGAAAATGGGTGAACTGGACTTGGTGCAAGTGATAATATGGGCAAAAGCATTTTGAATTACCTCAAATTTTACAGACAGCAAAGGTGGGAAGGTTGAAGAGTCAAGTCTAGAGATGATGAAAGCATGGCTGAGGGTTTGAGCAGAAGGAGTGGGCAGGGGCAGTCACAGAGGAGAAACTAAGGGTCTTGGATGTCTCAGCTTTTAATCGAGTGAAGAGCAAAGTCATTGCAAACCAAGGGTGAATCCTAACCTGTACAGTGATAGCTGACCTCAGACTGGATAATGAGGACGCTACAATTGGCCTAGCCTCCTCAGTCAGCTCAGTCAGTTGACTCTACTTAGAAATGCTCATCCAGGTTTATGGAAGGCCACTTAGTTTGGGCCCTGTGAAGCCTCCACTACTCTAGTTTACAAAACCTGTTGAGACTCATCATCCAACATTACACATAAAGAGTGACAACTTAGGCAAAGGAGGCAGGACATCCACTAAAACCTCAGAACCTAATGCATCAACACCTTTGCGAGCAGAGAGATGGAAGAAAAAAAAGTCTCTCAAACCTCTCAAAGATCATTTTGACTCAAGGCCAAGTTCTTTCCATCCCAGAAAAACAGAAATTTAATAGGAATGTTAACTCATCAAGATGATGATTGTTGAACGGGTTATTAAAAAATATCTGCTACAAGTCATCATATCCATGGTAGATTCAAAAAGGTTCTACTAATCACTAATGTTGATTCCTGCTTTAGACACAAGACTGGGCCCAGCCTCCCTCAACTTCCAATTCCCAGTCTTCCAATTGTTGCCCAGAGCTCTTTGCAGTAAGTAGGTTCATTCCATCCTTCCTTAGCCAGCTTGTTCAAAACAGAAACTAGGTGGTGGTTTTGCTTCCCATTTGAAGCAGAGAGACCATAATTTCCCTTTCGGCTCACATCAGAGCAGTTAAAAATAAAACAAGTCCTGTTGCCAAATAGCCACTTCTATACTTGCTTCCCCTTTCATAGAAGTGACCTCACTGCCCATCTGGACAGTGCCTGATGATAGATAGTCCTACCTCACTGAATATTTGCCTTAACAAAATGTTCTTAGCACCAATACAAATTCATAAAAATTGGTTCCACTGATTGTTCACAGCAAAGACATGAAGGCCATTTCTCAGAGTCTCATTTAAGACCTGTCTGAAATAACTGTACCAAAACAAAACAGGTGACAGCAGCACTCAGGGATGTGGCCCCAATCTAGTGTGAACCATCTTGGGTAATAACTCTGGCAAAGTGTCAAATCAAGCTTGAGAGTGTGTTCGGGGATTGTTTGATTTCTTGGCAACTTTAAAAACCGAAGCACAGAATTCCTACTCCACAGTACACCACACCCCACCCCTCCAATCACACCCAGCCCCTTTTACACCTCATCTACATTTCAGGCCTGCACTCCCAAACCAGTAACAATTTGCCAAACACGAGCAGAATTCTGCACACGAGTGTAAATGCAGACAGTCTCCGATCTTTCTTGGCACACCCAATATGATTGATACCCTCAAGCAGCCCACATTAAAGGTTGGGCGTTGTCCGCTCAGCAATATATTCCAGAGCTATTGGTCAGAAGACTGACAGTGGAATCTAACCTCAGCCTCTGTAATCACAACCCATTGCCCCCTCGTGCAAGGAGGAGGCTCATATCTGGCGAATTGATGTGTCTAGGGCGGTGGATAGAGGAGAGCTGGTGGATGTGGTCTTTCTGGATTTTCAGAAGGCGTTTGACAAGGTACCTCACAAGAGGTTATTGCAGAAGGTCAGGGGGCATGGAGTTGGGGGTAGGGTGTTAGCGTGGATAGAGGATTGGTTGTCAAATAGGAGGCAGAGAGTGGGGGTCAACGGGTGCTATTCGGATTGGCGGATGGTGACTAGTGGAGTGCCCCAGGGGTCGGTGCTGGGGCCTCAGCTATTTACCATTTATATAGATGATCTGGAGGAGGGAACCGAGTGTAGGGTGTCGAAATTTGCTGATGACACCAAGATTGGTGGAACGGCAAATTGTGCGGAGGGTGGGGAGAGTCTACAGAAGGATCTAGATAGGCTGGGCGAATGGGCCAGGGAATGGCAAATGGAATTTAATGTTGGCAAGTGCGAGGTGGTCCACTTTGGTAGGAATAATGGTAGGAAGGATTATTACTTACGTGGAGAAAAACTGCAGGAGGCGACGGTGCAGAGGGACCTCGGGGTCCTTGTGCATGAGTCGCAAAAACCCAGCTTGCAGGTGCAGCAGGTGGTCAGGAAGGCAAATGGGATGCTGGCCTTCATAGCGAGGGGGATTGAATATAAAAGTAGGGAGGTCTTGCTGTGGCTGTATAGGGTATTGGTGAGGCCGCAGCTGGAGTACTGTGTGCAGTTTTGGGCGCCGTACTTACGCAAGGATATTTTGGCCTTGGAGGGAGTGCAGAGGAGGTTTACTAGGCTGATGCCAGAGTTGAGGGGGTTGAGCTATGAGGAGAGGCTGAATAAATTAGGCTTGTACTCGTTAGAGTTTAGAAGAATGAGGGGAGATCTCATAGAGACGTATAAGATGATGAATGGGATGGATAGGATAGAGGTGGAGAGACTCTTCCCACTCAGAAAGGATAGTAGGACTAGGGGGCACAGCCTCAAGATAAAGGGGGGGCGGTTTAGAACAGAGTTGAGGAGGAACTTCTTCACTCAAAGGGTGGTGAATCTCTGGAATTCTCTGCCCGTTGAAGTGGTGGAGGCTACCTCGCTAAATATTTTTAAGACGCGGGTTGATGGGTTTTTGATGAGAGAGGAGATTAAGGGTTATGGGGAGAGGGCGGGAATGTGGAACTGAGCCACGACAGATCAGCCATGATCTTATTGAATGGCGGGGCAGGCTCGAAGGGCTTGCTGGCCTACTCCTGCTCCTATTTCTTATGTTCTTATGTTTGGGAGTGCAAGGAGGAAGCTCATTTTAACAGAAATATCTTTGGAGCTAAATTGGATAGCCCCCAAAAAGGAGGCAAGGTGGTTGCATATCGGTAATGTCATTGGGCTAATAATCCAATTACTAATTCAACGATTAATTCTATGGCAGCAGGTGGAATTTAAATTCAATTATTAAATCTGGAATTAAAAGCTAGGCCGGGATTTTCCAGTCCCATCGTTGCGGACAAGACAGCGACATTTGGAGAGCTATTAAAAAATCAATGGCCCCTCCAAACTTTCTCTTCCTACCCACGCTGATGCCCACTGCTCATGGGACTGGGAAATCCCACCCCTAGTCTCAGTAACATTAACCATGAATCCATTTGTAAAACCCTCTGTTTTACTGTCCTTTAGAGATGGACTTATCTGCTGTGCTTACCTGATCTGGCCTACATGTGACACCAGAGCCATGTCAATGTTGTGGACTCTGAGATGTCCTCTCAAGTGGGCTAGCAAGCCACTCGGGTACCTCAAACCACAAAATCCAAAGGGAATGAAACTGGAGACTTCTGAAGACATGTGCTCCAGAACTAGCCGTGCCTCTAGTCTAGCATTATGTAAAAATTGCCCAGGTATGTTCAGTACACAAAAGAAAGGACAAATCTGACCCAGCCAATTAACACTCCATTAGTGTACATTCGA
Organism: Carcharhinus amblyrhynchos; assembly: GCF_965287045.1. NCBI lineage: Eukaryota > Metazoa > Chordata > Chondrichthyes > Carcharhiniformes > Carcharhinidae > Carcharhinus > Carcharhinus amblyrhynchos. The sequence goes on along the minus strand of NC_137344.1, from coordinate 41,961,952 downwards.
TCATTAGTAAAGTGATGTAAGGTGTCATCAACAATGCAATCAAGTGGTAGTTATACAACAATAACCTGCTCACATTCACTCAGATTGGGTTCAACTAGGGCCACTCAGCTTCTGGCCTCATTAGAGCCTTGTCCAAACATGAACAGAAGAGCAAAACCCAAGAGGTGAGGTGAGGTGACAGTGACTACCCTTGAAATCAAGATCGTATTTGACTATGTGGCTTGAGGGAAGCCTAGCAAAACTGAAGTCAGTGCGAATCAGGGGGAAAAATATCCATTGGTTGGAGTCATACTAAGCACAAAAGGAAGGTGGTCCTGGTTGCTGGAGGTTAATTATCTCAGTTCTGTGATGTTGTCACAGCAGTTTCTCATATTCCCCCATATCCCTATATATTATACCCACTAATCCCTCTAACCTATGCATCCCTGGACACTAAGGGCAATTTCTTAGCATGGCCAATTAACCTAACCAGCACGTCTTCGGACTGTGGGAGGAAACCGAAGGAAACCCACACAGACACAAGGAGAATGTGCAAACTCCACACAGACAGTGACCCGAGCAGGGAATCAAACCCAGGACCCTGGAGCTGTGAAACAGTAGTGCTAACCACTGTGCTACCGTGCCACCCACAGTAGCGGAGTACGATGGCGTACGATGGCGTACGATGGCGTACGATGGCGTACGATGGCGTACGATGGCGTACGATGGCGTACGATGGCGTACTCTCTGCTTGCCTGGATGACTGCAGCTCCATCAACATTGACACCCCCAGGACAAAGCAGCTTGCTTGACTGGCACTCCAATCACCGCCTTAAACAAATCACTCCTGCCATCACTAATGCACGTTGGCAGCAGTATGGATGATCTACAAGATGCACTGCAGAAATTCAAAAAAGCTTGTTCAACAGCACTTTCAAACCCACAGACAGGGAAGACAATGGCTGAGTGGTATTAATCCAGAAACTCAGCTTATGTTCTGGGGAGCCAGGTACAAATCCTCCATGGCAGATGCATCTAGTTCACTAATGTCCTTTAGGGAAGGAATTCTGCCTTCCTTACCTGGTTTTGCCTACATGTGACTTCAGAGTCACAACAATGCGGTTGACTCTCAACTGCCCTCTGAAATGGCTTACCAAACCATTCAGTTCAAGGGCAACAAGGATGGGTTATAAATGCTGGCCAGCAAGTGATGCCCAAATCCCCATGAATGAATAAAACAAATCATCTACCATTAAGATGGAGAAAGGCAGCAGATACCTGGGAACACTTCTATCTGCATGCTCCCCTCCATCCACACCATCCTGATTTGGAAATATATCATTGTTCCTTCACTGTCACTGGGTCAAAATCCTGAAACTCCCTCTGCGGGTGTACCTACACCACGTGGACAGCAGTAGCCCAAAATGGCAGCTCACCACCACCACAAAGGCAATTAGAGATGGGCAATAAATGCTGGCCCAGCCTGTGACGCCCACATGAAGAATTTTTTTTAAAATGTATTAAAAACTGTGGCTATTTGAAATACAGGCAACATGTTATCTTAATGCTATCAGTTTATTTGTATGATTTTTGCATGTCACTAGTGCTAATCGTGCTGTTTGCTGACTATATGTAACACACACAAAACAGATGCCAGAGACAAAATCATAACTTCTTGGCATTTCTTAAAGTAGTCTTTGCATCTTAAAGGGGAGGTGCTGAGTGTTGCTCTGCAAATGAATCTACTCTGGCAAACAGTGAAGCATGGCACAACACTTAAGATTGAGCACCAAAAATGTCACAACACAGCATTAGAGTTGAGAAGGGAGGGAGAAATCCTTTATCCAAAATGGACCAGAAGGCTCGGTAGACACATGGTTAAAAGACAATTGAACAAATAGCAGTGCAGGTCAATGCCAGGATTCTAATTCAGAGGGGCTGAATGCATGACCACATGTTGGGTGCCCACACAAGTGGTCAAGGTTAGTGAATGAATTTTCAAATGGAATATCTTACCACTAGTCTCAGTTCAATACAGCTCCTAGAATCCCTCCAGTGCAGAAGAGGCCATTCAGCCCATCGGGTCTGCACCAACTCTTTGACAGAGACCTTACCCAGTCCCATTCCCCCATCATATCCCCATAGCCACACACGTTTACCATGGCTAATCCACCTAACTTGCACATCTTTGGACTGTGGAAGGAAACTGGAGCACCCGGATGGGGCCCATGCAGACACGGGGAGGACATGCAAACTCCACACCAACAATTACCCAAGAACAAAATTGAACCTGGTTCCTAGCACTGCGAGGAAGCCACTGTGCTGCCCCATGCCACACCTCATCACTTGCCTACTGACAATCTCAATCAGGATTCGTACCAAACATTTGTACATTTCACCTTACCTTCACACTCTTGGCATTGCCTCACATCTATATCTCACTAACTGCACACACTGCCAGCTCCGTGCTGCTGTCCAACCAGATTTCCATTCGCCAGATTTGGAAGGAAAAAGAAGTTCCACACATCCAACTTCAGGTATGTCATAAATGAAAGTACCTGCAAGAATCTTCCCTTTATTCCTGCCAATCCTCTGTGTCCTCCTTGCTGCTTGCTCTTGTCCTTCCCAATCTCTTCAACCTCCTGCTGCTGCCTTAAAATATCCTAGACTTAGATTTAAATTGCTGCATCTCTCCAACAGCAAATAGTAGCTTCAACTCCTCCCTCCTACACAACCTCAAAATTCCTTTCCTGGCTAATTTCCATCATACCATTCTCATGGAGCAATAGGTCCACATTTCTCATATCTTTCCTGACCTCAAGTCTCTCAGTATATGATTCATATTTTTCCCCCTATCTGATGCAAATATGTTTCTCTTTCTCGGTGCCTGTTAAATGCTTTGTTATTGCGCATAAAGTGAAATTAGGTGAAAAGTGAGAGAGAGAGACAGGATAGAGAGAGTGGACTTGCAAAACATGGGAGATGAAGCAAGATTAAGAATCGGAGACAGAAAAGAGGTACAGAAATTATAACGAGAAATAACATGAGGAAGCTGAATAGAGAGACGAATGGAAGCCAAAATTATAAATAAAAGATTTAAGAGAAACATTTCCAGGAAAGAACAATTTCTATCTGACCTTGAGCGACGCCATGGGAGGAAAACTAGGCACGTTAAAAACCAGGATAGTTTAAATACTTTAAACTATAAATATGCACAGGACAAGTCCAAGTCAGGAAATGGATAAGACAAAACTCAACATAAACATCACTTTCAAGGAACAATATTCATTTCAAACAGAATCAGATTTGACTGAAAGTAACGTTTCCCTGAACTGAGGGGCCAAGGCTTCTAAAGGGCATCTTCAAATTTTTTCCATGTTTGCGGCAGACAAAATGTTCACTACCAACTGCAAGTGCAGATCCGGTGCTAAGCAGCTAAGCACACCACAGTGGAAGGTATCCCAACAGTTGTCAGTCGGGCTGCAGAACAACCTTCCCTCCTCCACCCCTCCCCCCAGCTTAAGCAATAGTGCTGTTTCTCTTGAGGAGAAAGGCAGCATCTCTCATTGACAGAATGCATTGCCATTGTGAGATTCATCATGAAATTTATGGCCAGTTTGTCCATTTTATTAGCAATAGCACAGTGCAGCGATGACAGTTAAGACGCTTGAGGGAAGAAGAAAGGAATTCAGGAAGACTCGGCATTACATTTGAAAACTCCTAAAGAGTATTATCCTCCCCCAGCAGACGTGATAAGGATCAGATAAACAAGTTAATCATTTGTGTGTATTGGCTGGTTTGCTGCTGTTAGTCTTGGAGGCTCTCCATCTCAAGTCAACTGTGGCAGCTTAAATATTTAAAATACCTGTTACCGTATTTGCTTTGACAACTATTTGCAGTTTCCATTCATTTAAAATGGTAAATGGCTTATTTCTGAAAGCTTATGGAATAAAAAGGTCACTTGGCATTTTTATTACCAAAAAAAGTACATTTTTATTGACCAAATACCGAACGCTATTCACTGTGGACACACACACAGGTACACAGTTGGAACTCTGACAACAGATCAACTGTCGTTGCTCATCCTCCCATTGCAAAAATACTGTCCAGCTTCAAATAATCCAATTCAGTTCTGCTCATATTATTTCAAGGACAGGGATTTGTCTGTACGCTGTGTGAACAGCTTCACAATTTCAGCTCTCTCACCATGTTCACCCCATCGCTACTGCCAACAAGAATTGAGAATTTGGTGTTCAGCTAAAACTGCATCCGCTGCAGCGAGACCGGACAATCCAGCCGTGGGCTCCTGCTCTGACAAGGTTGTAAGAAACTACAAAGGGTTGTGAATGTAGTCCGGACCATCATGCAAACCAGCCTCCCATCCATTGACTCAGTCTACACTTCCCGCTGCCTTGCAAAAAAAGCCAGCTTAAATCAAGGGCTCCCCTCACACCCCAGATATACTCCCGTCATCCGTTGGGAAAAAGATGCACGTAACAACCGACTCAAGAATAGCTTCTTCCCTGCTACCATCAGACTTTTGAGAAGACATATCATATATTATGCTGAATGTTCTCTTCAGCCTATCTGTAACTACAATGCTACATTTTGTACCCTCTCCTTTTCCCTTTCTCCTATGTATTTCATGAATGGTATGTTTTGTCTGTATAGCATACAAGAAATACTTTTCACTGTATAATACATTTGACAATAATAAATCAAATCTGAATTCTAGTCTTCATCTTGTAGAGGGCAACCTTCCCCAGTATTAGTTCTGATTGAAACTTTGGCAATGACAAACAACTTACATTGTGTAATGTCATTTAGTTCAACAAATTTGGCCAAGGTGTTTCATTTAGGACAGCATGACCAAGAAACAGTAAAGGAGTTGGGGATGATTACCAAAGACAATAGTGAACAGCAGTTTTCAGTTAGATAACACATTTTAACATGGTAAACCCTTGACAGGATTGTTATAAAACCAAATCTGAAACCAAGTCACACAAGAGGACATTAGGAAAGGGGACCAAAAGCTTTGTCGAAGATTTAGGTTTTGAGAAGCCCCTAACAGGAGAGGGAAATTTAAAGAGATGAAGAGGTTTAACGAGGGGCCTCCAGAGCTGAGGATCAAAGTTGTAAAGTTTAAAGTTTATTTATTAGTCACAAGTAGGCTTACATTGACACTGCAATGAAGTTACTGTGAAAATCCCCTAGTCACCACATTCTGGCGCCTGTCAGGGTACACTGAGGGAGAATTTAGCATGGCCAATGCACCTAACCAGCACGTCTTTGGGTCAAGGTAATTAAAGAGCAGTATGAAGCAGTATCAAGTGATGGCACTAACATTTATTCAGACTATTTATGAAATTGCTACTTAAAATGTTAATCCAAACTAGCTAAAAGAACATCAAAGCTCAAGTACAGAGTCGATCTCAGAATTTCTGGTATTCCTATCAGTACAATATGCTCTATTCACAAATATTTAGTGGTTTTCCTCAAACTTTCTGCAAACATAGTCCGTCTTTCAGGAAACGAGTGGAATACCACAAAGAACTTTTCACAAAGTTTTAGTTGAAAGCCCACCGGCCTACAGAGAGTACATGATTGCGACATTAGCTGCTCAATACAAGAACGCACAAATGATGATTCTGTGGACATTTCAAATTATGTGGCACAACTAATTAGATAAAAATTGGCAAAAACTCCTGGCAAGCATGAAACAGGAAGCAACACATTTTCTGGATGCTTTCATTTGAAGTTTGTGTTCGTTTTAACAAGAATATTTTTCTGAACTAAAGCTTTGCAATTAGTGGTGATGTTTTTTCGCTAAATCAATAGGGTCCATTATAGATCAAAGTCACAGTGACCGATATAGCTAGTGACAGGCACGAGAATGGTAACCCGGGTGAGTAATCCTGTGGTTTTCCTGTTTGTCCTCAGGATATTGATGTCACAGGCACAGCCAGCGTTCAACGGTCAGCCTCATACAAATGAATCACTTGAGAGATCGCTTTGGATGGCATGTTAAAAATCAACAACATGGTTACGTGACTGGAGTTACATATCGGTCAAGCTGGGTGATTTCCTTCTCCAGATATTAGTGACCTAGTTGGGTTGTCACAATGTTACGACAGCTTCAAGGTCATTTTTACTGCTGCCAATTTTTGCTTTCCAGATTTAAGCTGAATTTAGGATTTTCAAACTGCCACGTTGGGATTTGAATTCCTGTTTTCTGGATTATTAATCCAGCGTTAAGGAATGGATCAGAAACTCCAATGCATATTATGAAGTTAGATTAGACTCCAACTATTTGCTATTTTTGGCATTAGTGAGAGGATAAGATGTCTCATTACAGGGAAGGCAATCGAGGCGGGAAACGTCACAATCTTTAAAAAATATTTGGATGAGCACTTGAAATATCATAATATTCAAGAATATGGGACAAGTACAGGAAAATGAGATTAGTGCACCTTAATGGTAGATATTGTTGGCGCAGAGTTGATAGGCCGAAGGACCTTTTTGCGCTGTATGCCTCTATGAGTGATTCTATTAACAAACTAGGGAGCTTTTATCAAAACAAACTTTAACAGTGCAATTTAACTATAACAAATGAGTCAGCTTAACATTTGAACAATATTGAAGCACAACATGATACAATTCTTAACTGCTAACCTATCTCAGTTCCAATTCAAGCAATATTCCTCTTACAGATTGAAAACTCTTTTCCAAAATCAGTTAGCAAAACAACATAGGCTTACATGCTTGTACTTGTTCACAGTTCTAGAACTTTTTCAACACCTCTTAGAGAGGAATCCTTTTAGAGAGACAGCCATCTCTCAAATGGCTCTGGTCAGCAACTGCTCGATATTCAAAAATGAAACTAATACACTGCCTTTCCTGCTAACTTAGCTCCTCCCGTTAACATGTGAATCTCTGTCAGTCAAAAACCCTACTCTGAAACCCCAAGAGAAGCTCAAGTAAATACAAATACATTAATTCTGTTTAACAAACACATCCCCTGCTAAAATCAGTCATCCTGCATTCTCAACATCTGAACTGCATGTTACCCAGACAAATTGGCACCATATAAAAAACAGCATGAGTTTTGAATGTACCCCTTACAAGAAACATTATAAAAAATACATTTATTGAAGGCACCGTATCATCACATCAGGCCCCTGGATTACAATTCCAATTAAATGATTACAATGATTTGACTTGATTCCAATGTATCCAACAACATTTTAATATTATCTGCTAGCAGAGGTGGTGGTGTATTACCATTAGCTATTATCATTAACTAGCAATCCAGAGACCCAGGGTAATGCTCTGGGGACCTAGGTTCAAAACTTGAATTTAATTAAAAGTCTAATGATGGCCATGAAACCATTATCAATTGTCCCATCTGGTTTATTAATATCCTTCAAGGAAGGAAATCAACGAATCTTATCCCATCTGGCTTATAGATCAACAGCAATATTAATCTTAATTAACAATCTTAAATGGCCTCTGAGATGGGAGTGCCCAGCAAGCAACTCAGTTCAAGTGGAATTAGGAATGGGAGATAAATATACCCACAGCCCTTACTTCCCTGATTTTTCTTTCCTCCAAACAAAGAGATTTTATATCCTTTTCGCAAGGACAGTCACTCCATTTGAAGAACTAAAATTCATACAGATCAATATAGGGGTGGCATGGGGGGCACTGTTGCCTCACAGTACCAGAGACCGTGGTTCAATATCCCAGCACGGGTCACTGTCTGTTTGGAGTTTGCACATTCTGCGTGGGTTTCCTCCGGGTGCTCCAGTTTCCTCCCACAGTCCATAGGTGTGCAGGTGGACTGGCCATGCTAAATTCTGCCTCCGTGTACCTGAACAGGCACCAGAGTATGGTAAATAGGGAATTTTCACAGAAACTTCATTGCATAAGAACATAAGAAAGAAAGAACATAAGAAATAGGAGCAGGAGTAGGCCATCTAGCCCTTCGAGCCTGCCCCGCCATTCAATAAGATCATGGCTGATCTGATTGCAGTGTTAATGTAACCTACATGTGACTAATAAATAAATTTTAAACTTCATATTTTGCACTGACGCAAAGCAGTTTTAGCTTCGCATAGATGTAAACTGTGACTCAGGTATGAAGTTGTTTCCATAAGCAGGCAATATCACACTTCTATTTCCCACTTGCTGCAGTGTACCACAAGATAAAATGTGAAAATTACAGCAAGCCATCGAACTGCCAGTCAAATTTTCAAACTAAATTTTAACCATTTTGGTGTGTGTTGCCTACCTAATCAACCACATCATAAAGTGAACTTTCTCCTTTCTCTATCTCCTGCTGAAGATGCTGAAGCCTTACTGGGCATAGTTCCAAAGGAATCAGCATTTATCAGTGCCTTGTTCAGGCAGTTATTCACACGGAAGACCTGACTAAGAGTTTCCGCCGGTTATTTAGCAAGGGGTCATCAAAACCACACCTGTTCCTCATCTTACCTGCTCGCCCACCGTTTTAACAAAGGATACTGCAACAAGTAACAATTCCACAAACTTCCCGAATGAGGTTAGTTGGGATACAAACTGGGGCCTGGTCTCTATGGCTCAGCTACTCATTCTCTGAGTCATTGGGAGCTTGAGAAAGGGCAGTAAAATTAAGCCAGCATTCAGGTGTTCATCGGTGCAGAGTTTTGGTCTCCTTAACTATAAAGAACAACATAGTTTCCCTGTAGGGAAGAAAAACAAAAGATTCACGACTGGTTCCTGAGATGAGGGGATTGTCAAGAATTGACTTATCCAGCCCTATATTCACTGCAGTTTAGTGGAATGAAAGGTTATCTAATTTATCTAATTGGAACATATAGAATTCTTGACATGACAAGGCAGATGCTGAGAAAATGTTTCTCCTGGCTGGAGAATCCAGAACATGGGGTCACCATCTGAGTGTAAGATCTTGGCTACTTCGTACTATGACAAGAGGGTTCTTCGCTTAAAGGGTGGCAAATCTTTGCAATTCTGTACCTGAGGTGGAAGTGGATGTGTGGTTGTTGAGAATATTCAGGACAGAACTCAATAAATCTTTCAGTAATCACAAGAATTAGGGAATATGAGGATACTACAAGAAAGTGGAGTAAGGCAGAAGATCGGCCATTATCTCATTGATTGATGGAGAAGGTTGTCTTTCTCGAGCTCTTATGCTCTTGTATTCTGAATAGCGATTCTGAAAAATTAGAATCAGATAGGCAGGTCAGAACACAACAACATATATAGCATTGATTTCAATATGTACAAATGCCAGATTTTGTACAATAGACTAATACCACCGATATAACAGTGAGGATTCATTATTCATGGAGAGAAACATACCACAGAAATATTTTAACAGGTCCCCACATACACGAGTTAGTCAAATTCTTAAGAATAAACTAGCACTCTGGACTCTGATTCGTATCTCTAGATATGAATTACCTTCTTGTTGAAGTCCTCATGCCAACAAAAACCCCCCAGCTATTAACCAATTATTCTTTTTCAGCTAACGTATTGTGTGCGAGCTTTCATTCATTATCAACTGCAGATCTCTGTGAGAGGAACTCAATCAAAAACACTTCAGTACAATACAGAGGGAATCCTACATTGTAAGAGATGCTTTCTTTTGAACAAGATAGGAACAAAGCTATTTTCTCAGGTGACCATTATAGATTCCATGGTTCTATACTTATCCCTCAAGACTTGTATTTCATTACCGGTACATACACAGAAACAATGTTTCATCTCATTCCTCAAGTGATAGAGTTGTCTAAAATAATACCCAATTATAATCACATACGTACATGGATATGTTCATAGAATCAGAATCCCTGCAGTGCACGAGGCGGTCATTCAGCCTATCGAGTCTGCACCGACAACAATCCCACCAGGCCCTCTCCCCGCAACCCCATGCATTTACCCTGCAAATCCCCCTGCACTAAGGGCAGTTTGGGGTAGTGATGGCCAAGTGGAATTACATTAGACTATTAAGCCAGACACTCAGCTAATGTTCTGGGGACCATGGCAGCTGGTGGAATTTGAACGCTGGAATTAAAAATCCACGGACCACGAAACCATTAGTGATTGTTGGAAAAACTCATCTGGTTCACTCATGTCCTTTAAGAAAGGAAATCTGCCATCATTACCTGGTCTGGCCTACATGTGACTCCAGAGCCACAGCAATGTGGTTGATTCTCAACTGCCTTCCAAGGGATGGGCAATAAATGCTAGTCAGTCAGCGACTCCCATGTCCAACGAATGAATTAAAAAACTTTAGAACCGTTTGATTAGTGTCTATCAAACTAAATCTCATGCACTGTTGGTCTGAACCATGCTGGGACCAGAGTCCTGGTGAATTGTGTAGATAGGACTGTAGATAGGGCTTTAAACTAATGGTGGGGGAGGTGGGGGGGGTGGGTGGGAGACAGGGTAGGTGAAATTACAGGGTCTAAAGTAAAGGAGAGGGTACAGGTACGGGAAGAGGCCAAGGATGTCCCAATAATAAAAGGGAGTAGGGTGCGTGAGTAAGGTTGGTGGTGTTCCTGCAAATAGGGTCCAGATGAAGGCTGGGATGAAGGCACTTTATCTGAATGCACGAAGCATTCGGAATAAAGTGAATGAGCTGGTGGCGCAGATCAGCACAAATGGATATGATCTGGTGGCCATTTCAGAGAAGTGGCTGCAGGGTGACAGGGACTGGGAGCTGAATGTACAGGGGTATCAAATGTTTAGGAAGGATAGGCAGGAGGAAAAAGGTGGGGGGGGGGGGGGGGGGGCGTAGCTCTGCTGATTAAGGATAGCATCAGGGTGGTAGTAAGGGATGATATAGGAGCCAAAGAACAGAAAGTGGAATCGTTGTGGGTGGAGATTGGGAACAGCAAAGGGAGGAAGACGCTGGTGGGTGTCGTCTATGGGCCCCCAAATAATGATCTGGAGGTGGGGCGGGCTATTAACGCGCAAATAAATGCGGCGTGCAGGAATGGAACGGCAATAATTATGGGGGATTTCAATCTACATATTGATTGGTCGACCCATGCTGGACACGGTGGGCTTGAGGAAGAGTTCTTGGAATGCTGCCAGGAAAGTATCCTTGAACAGTGTGTGTTGGAGCCGACGAGGGAGCGAGCTATCTTGGATCTGGTGTTACGTAATGAGGCAGGTAGAATTAGGAACCTTGTGGTGAAGGATCCTCTTGGGAAGAGTGATCATTGTATGGTGGAGTTTCTGATGCAGATGGAGGAGGAGAAAGTGGATTCCCGGACCTGTGTCCTTTGTTTGAACAGAGGGGAGTACGATAGAATGAGAGAGGAATTGGCAAATGTTGATTGGGGGAGCACATTGGAAGGTAGGTCTGCTGAGGAACAGTGGAGGATCTTTAAGGAGATCTTTCTTGGTGCTCAGCAGAAATTTATTCCGATGGTTAAAAAGGATCGTAGGGGGAGAGATAATCAGCCGTGGATAACAAAGGAGGTAAAGGAGAGTATTAAATTAAAAGCGGAGGCGTTTAGAGTAGCTAAGAGTAGTGGGCGAGAAGAGGATTGGGAGAGATTTAAATATCAACAAAGAATGACGAAGAAGTTGATAAAGAAGGGTAGGATAAACTATGAAGCTGGGCTAGCGCTAAATATAAAAAAAGGATAGTAAGAAATTTTATATAAAAAGGGAAGAGGCTGACTAGGGTGAACGTTGGACCCTTAGGAGGATGAGAGGGGGGACTTAGTGGTAGGGGATGGGGAAATGGCTGAGGCCTTGAATAACTTTTTTGTTTCGGTCTTCACGGAGGAGGACGTGAATAGTTTGCCGGGTGTTAGCGATGGAAAGATGGTAGGAGTGGAGGGCCTGAATGACATTATTGTTACTAGAGAGGCAGTGCTCGACAGACTGGAGGGACTGATTGTGGACAAGTCCCCAGGACCGGATGGAATGCATCCAAGGGTTCTGAAAGAAATGGCGGAGGTGATAGTGGATGCCTTGATGGTTATTTTCCAAACCTCGCTGGATTCCGGGGAAGCGCCGGAAGATTGGAAAACGGCTAATGTCACGCCGTTGTTTAAGAAGGGTAGCAGGCAAAAGGCAGGGAATTATAGGCCGGTTAGTTTAACGTCTGTTGTAGGTAAAATGCTCGAATCCGTGATCAAGGAGAAAATAGCAAGGTATCTTGAGGAGAATTGTTTGATAGAGCAGACGCAGCACGGTTTCATTAAGGGGAAGTTGTGTCTGACGAATTTATTGGAGTTCTATGAGGATGTGTCTAGGGTGGTGGATAGAGGAGAGCCGGTAGATGTGGTGTTTCTTGATTTTCAGAAGGCGTTTGATAAGCTGCCGCACAAGAGGCTATTACAGAAGGTTAGGGGACATGGAGTTGGGGGCAGGGTGTTAGCGTGGATAGGGGATTGGTTGTCAAATAGGAGGCAGAGAGTGGGGGTCAATGGGTGCTATTCGGATTGGCGGTTGGTGACTAGTGGAGTGCCCCAGGGATCGGTGCTGGGGCCTCAGCTATTTACCATTTATATAGATGATCTGGAGGAGGGAACTGAGTGTATGGTGTCGAAATTTGCTGATGACACCAAGATTGGGGGAATGGCACATTGTGCGGAGGGTGTGGAAAGTCTGCAGAGGGATCTAGATAGGCTGGGTGAATGGGCCAGGAACTGGCAAATGGAATTTAATGTTGGCAAGTGTGAAGTTGTCCACTTTGGTACGAATAATGGTAGGAAGGACTATTACTTACATGGCAAAAAACTGCAGCATGCAACGGTGCAGAGGGACCTGGGGGTCCTTCTGAATGAGTAGCAAAAACCCAGCCTGCAGGTGCAGCAGGTGGTCAGGAAGGTGAATGGGATGCTGGCCTTCATAGCGAGGGGGACTGAATATAAAAGTAGGGAGGTCTTGCTGCAACTGTACAGGGCACTGGTGAGGCCGCAACTGGAGTACTGTGTGCAGTTTTGGTCGCCGCACTTACGCAAGGATATTTTGGCCTTGGAGGGAGTGCAGAGAAGGTTTACTAGGCTGATTCCAGAGTTGAGGGGGTTGAACTATGAGGAGAGGCTGAATAAACTAGGCTTGTACTCGTTGGAGTTTAGAAGAATGAGGGGAGATCTCATTGAGACATATATGATGATGAATGGGATGGATAGGATAGAGGTGGAGAGGCTCTTCCCGCTCAGAAAGGACAGTAGGACTAGAGGGCACAGCCTCAAGATAAAGGGGGGGGGGGCAGTTTAGAATGGAGTTGAGGAGAAACTTCTTCACTCAAAGGGTGGTGAATCTCTGGAATTCTCTGCCCGTTGAAGTGGTGGAGGCTGCCTCGCTAAATATATTTAAGACGCGGGTTGATAGGTTTTTGATAGGCGAGGGGATTAAGGGTTGTGGGGAGAGAGCGGGAAAGTGGAACTGAGCCACGACAGATCAGCCATGATCTTTTTGAATGGCGGGGCAGGCTCGAGGGGCTAGATGGCCTACTCCTGCTCTTATTTCTTATGTTAAGTTCTTATGTTCACTGTACATTCACTGCACGGATTTTGCAAGATGCGAGAGAACCAAGAAGCGCAAGAGTTAAAAGCTCACCCAAGTCAAATCCTTCCTGCGTGTTGAAGCTGAGGAAAGTCCCAGCCTCAGATTGAACCATGTGTTTTACTCAAATGCATACAAGGCATGGGATAACTCACAACTGATTTTCCTGATTATGGTGCTGAACTTTGAGCCACTTTGGGAAGCTGTCAGCTTATAAGATCGTGTTTCAAAAAGGGTTAGGAGTCTTTCCTCTTTTTACAACTGAGGAGCGTAAGCCACCAGTGTGGTAAGGGCAGTGAAATATTCTGACATCTGTATTCTGAGACCAGGGCCAACTTTGGAGACTGGAAGAATATTTATAATAGTCAAACAGACTTTATATAAATCCCCAAACTTCTTTCAAACAGCTAAAAATAAATAAAATCTTGTTTCTTTCACTTAAAAGACCTTTTTATTTAAGCAGCTCTTGACACTATGATATATATCAAGAAGATAAAGCAACACAACCTTCACAGTGATAGCTATGTGGAAACAGCTTACATTTGTACAAGCAAATATAAAACAAACTGTGACAACTGATTTAGAGTTTTCTGAAACTTTTGACAAAGTCACAATTTAAGGGCAACACGGTAGAACTGGGGAATGGAAAAGAAATTTATTTATTATTGTCACAAGTAGGCTTACATTAACACTGCAATGAAGTTACTGTGAAAATCCCTGAGTCGTCACACTCCAGTGCCTATTCGGATACACTGAGGGAGAATTTTGCACTAAGAATCCTTCCCGTACCCTTGCTAATGCCTTCACATCCTTCCGAAAGCTTGGTGCCCAGAACGGGACGTAGTAATTAAATGTGTGTGGGGCAGATCAGAGAGGACAATCAAAGTAAAAAAATTTAAACAGATTAACACAAAAGAATTTCTTCACCAAATAAAGTCAGGTATGGCAGGGGAACTGAACTTATTAGTGATGTTCAAATTTCTGCTGGGTGTTATAATGGATGAAGATTATCTTTGAAGGGACAAATGGTAAATTTACATCATTAACACCTGCATGCAAGTCAACAGGTTTACTTCACTATCAACTGGGACAAGTGGGCACTTCAGTGCCCTGTTACACTCCCGAGATGCTCCTCCCATTGGCTCAAATTTCTGATCGGAGCCCCCAATAGGTACAACTCCTCTCCAGCAGCAGACTATGTACCTTTCAAATGGTTACAGTTCACATCTTTTAGAAATTGAAAATGGGGGCTTAAAAACAATGAAAGAATGGTTAGAAGAAAGATTGCCGAGGGACCAAATGGGCTTAGAAATAGAAAGAAACCCTACAGTGCAGAAAGAGACCATTAAGTCTGCACCGACCACAATCCCACTGGGCCCTACCCCCATATCCCTATATATTTACCTGCTAGTCCCTCTAGCCTACACATCTCAGGACACTAAGGGGCAATTTGTTTAGCATGGCCAATCAACCTAACCAGCACATCTTTGGACATTGGGAGGAAATCAGACCACCTGAAGGAAACTCACACAGACACAAGGAGAATGTGCAAACTCCACATAGACAGTGGCCCAAGCCAGGAATCCAACCCAGGTCCCTATAGCTGAGGAGCAGCAGTGCTAACCACTATGCTACCGTGCTGCCCAATGCCCTTCTCCTGTTCTTATTTTGTATGCTCTTACGAAATCACTTAATATTTCCTTCCAACATCCTACTCTTCTGTCTACTACTTGTATCAAATGGTCAGGGTGACATTTCTCCTCTGGCTGTGTGTCCCCATTCGCTGCAATGTGAATCCATTCCTCCAGACAAGAGGTGGAGGAAGGTCAAACATGACAAGCTCACCATCATTCCTGTTATGGTATCAGAGCTGGCACATTGTTGGAGATCACTTGGAGCAATGAAGTTTAACAATTCCTACTCCAATCCTTCAGTCAACAAGATGATGTTTATCTGCCTTTTAGTAGTTCAGTTGGTAAGCTTACCCTGTGGTTTCATGGGAAGAATCTTGTCCTCTAAAGGAAATACCTGGGGTAAAACTGAACACACAGACAAATAAGAACGGTCCTGAGTTTGTTTACTGGTGGCCACAAATGAATCCAAGAACTGGAAACATTGGATCCCAGCCTATCCTAGCATTGGATATGCAGCCTTCCGCAGGATAGAGCATTCGCTGAGGGGGTAGGTGGGGGCTAGATAATTCCAGGATTGGATGTTTCAGAACCCCAGCATTGAGGGGCAGCAAGATAGAAAAGCAGGTACAGGCAATCCAGCAGATGGGACTCGTCCTCTGCTGGGCCCCCAGTGATTGAAAAAAAAATAACAATTTTCACTTCTTTCTCAGAACACTGAAGGCTGTAAATTGCAATCTTTCGTGGCAAGGGGTGCATGTACGATATGCCGACGGTGTGGTTGCCCTCCACCATCATTTAAGTTTGGTGACCTCCCTCTGGACCCCTTGACAGGGTGAGTGTCAGAGATCACTTAGAAGAGAATTCTTCAACTTATACTAGGAATGACCTGCAAGCGTCCAAAGCCCTTGTCAGTACTGAATTGGCAGTCAACTTCAGCCCATCTAGCCTAATGTGCAGGAGGAAAATGAAAAGCAAGCCAAGATTCTCATTCCTGATTGCAATCCGATGACTCTTATTGGAATTGTGAAATGAGAACCCAAACGTGGCTCAGCTCTGAGGCACCTGTGGTCAAGCCGCTGCTCAGCTTATGCATGTAGAACTGCAATTGTGCAAGATGCTCCCAATAACCAAGAAGTATATTCTGGGAACAGTCAATGGTTTCAAAAGGAGAGGATTAGCATACAAAATATGGCCCTAACCTTGTTGTTAGTTAGAATTTGTCCTGCACCCTTCAGTTCAACATCAATTTATCCTGCAACTTGCTGGAGCTGTATGCTTCCAACGGTGTAACAAGGGCAACAGAGCATCTGAGACCAACAGTCCCTCTCCTTCAGCAACGGAATTTAAGGATTGATTAAAAAAAGGTGGAGAAGAAAATAAGGTGAATTAAGAGTCAAGTCAGGCACTGAAATAGAACTCAAGAGAACAATACAAGATTGGACGGAGAGAGAGAAAAAGGAGGTGAATAAAAAATAAAATTGGAACATTTTTAAATATCATGCAAAGAATTTACAACACGTAGCCATCAGATTGAACAGTTGAAATTGTTTCCTTTCTGGGCCAGAGAAATTGACTAATTGATAGCACAGTAACAAGCACCGCATGGTTGGAAAGGAGACATTTCATCACCAGCCCCTGACCTTCTGCAGTGAGTTTAATGGACAATTCATATGCAAAATCAATAAGATCTTCACAATAAAGTGAAGCATGATACCTTACAGTATGAAGCATAGAGTGGAGTGCAAAAGAATTGACCCTTTATCTGACGGATTTCAAACCTACAGCATACCTCCAACCCTCTGAATTTGCATGTTGATTTATATATTTAATAGTGCCATTATTTGTTAATAACCATTATTTTTCCAGTAAGATTCAACTCGTTATGTAAAAACGTTAACAATTCAAAAATGTATTTTTTAAATTTCCTTTTGAATCTAGTATGTGAGCATACATCACAGATTGATATTGCTCTTGCTTTGATCAAGACCACAAGAAACTAGAAAAGGTTGCAAACGCAGCCCAGTTCATTACTCAAACCAACCTCCTATCTATCGACTCCATCTATGCTTCCCGCTGCCTCGAAAAAGCAATCAGCACAATCAAGGACCCCATGCACCATGGACATATTCTCTTCCACCTTCTTCCATCAGGAAAAAGATACAAAAGTCTAAGGTCACAGACCAACTGACTCAAGGACAGCTTCTTCCCTGCCGCCATCAGACTTTTGATTGGACCTACACTATATCCAGTTGATCTTTCACTACATCTTAGCTATGACTGTGACACGATATTCTTTTGATTTGATTTATTATTGTCACATGCATTAGCATAGTGAAAAGTATTGTTTCTTGCACGCCATACAAACAAAGCATATCGTTCATCGAGAAGGAGTGCAGAATGCTTTCTATGGTGCATCTATAAAAGTTGGAGAGAGTTGTAGCTGACATGCCTTCCGACAAAGTAGAGGCATTGGTGGGCTTTCTTAACTATGGTGTAACATGGGGGAACAAGGACAGGTTGTTGGTGATCTGGACACCTAAAAACTTGAAGCTCTCAACCCTTTCTACTTTGTTCCCATTGATATAAGGGCATGTTCTCTTCTGTGCTTCCTGAAGTCGATGACAATCTCCTTTGTTTTGACATCGAAGGAGAGATTATTGTCACCACACCAGTTCACCAGATTCTCTATCTCATTCCTGTACTCTTTCTTGTCATTGTTTGAGATCTGACCCACTATGGTGATGTCATCAGCAAACTTGAAAATCAAATTAGAGGGGAATTTGGCCGCATAGTCACAGGTGTACAAGGAGTACAAGGAGTACAGCCTTGTGGGGCATCAGTGTTGAGGATGATCGTGGGGGTGGTGTTATTGCCTACCCTCACTGATTGTGATCTGAGAGTCATTAAGTTCAGGATCCAGCGACAGAGGGAGGAGCCGAAGCCCAGGCTCAGAGAGGAGTTTTGTGGGAATAATAGTGCTGAAGGCTGAGCTGTAGTCAATAAATAGGAGTCTGGCATAGGTGTCCTTGTTACCTAGGTATTCCAGGATTCAGTGCAGGGCCAGGGAGATGGCATCTGTTGTGGACCTGTTGCGGCGGTAGGCAAACTAGTGGATCCAGGTAGTCCGGGAGGCTGGAATTGAGTCATGCCACGACTAGCCTTTCGAAGCACTTCGTAATGATGGATGTCAGAGCCATTGGCCGGCAGTCATTAAGGCACACTGCTTGGTTTTTCTTAGGTACTGGGATGATAATCGTCTTCTTAAAGCAGATAGGGACCTCAGATTCTGCACCCTCTGCTTCCTTTCTCCTCATGTACTCTACGAACAGACTGTATAGCACCAAGAGACAATATTTTTCACTATATTCTAAGAGATGTGACAGTAATAAATCCAATCAAAAGTATAACAAATTCACTTCAATTATTCCCTAGTCTCATTACTGTCTGCTTACTTATTAATATAATGGTTCTGATGATTCCATGTCTCTAAAACAGATCCAGATTAGACTGTAGATCTGGTTTTTAAAAAATGAGAAACCTTTGGAATTTGGTGAGTCAGTCAAAAAAACTCATTGAGCTGACAGATTGTGACTCAGGCAGTGAGGTAGACTCACAAACCGATAACAAATTGCTTCACATGTAGTAAAAGCATACATAAAACTGAACAACAGTACCAATACCAGAAGGGTCTCCTTCAGACAGAAGGTGGTACAAATCTCAAATTTTCTCTCCAAAGAATTTAGGTTAGGTCATTTGAAAATTTCAAAACTGACGTTGATAACCTTTTGTAGAAAAGGATATCCAGCAATATAGAAGAAAGTCAAGTAGATGAAGTTAAGATAGAGATCAGCCATGATCTGACTGAATAGCAGAACAGGCTCAAAGGGGCAAAATGGCCTCCGAGGAAGAGGATTCCTGCGTTCCCTTCTCTTTTCCTAACCTAATTTGCCTTCAATTGATAGTTCAGCAAGTAATAGTTTCCACTTATCTATTTCAATTCACCTCTATGAGAAAGGCTACCAGAGGATTTGCTTCCGAGTGTCTCTTCCTCTCCAATGGAGGCAGCGGGGGTTAATAGATGGAAAGCAGGCAAAAAACCTACGTCACCTCTTTTAGAGACAACCTGAAGAATCCGGTTAGCTCAATTGGCTTGACATCTAGCATCTGGCTCAGATGAACCCCAACAACATTGGATTTGATCCCTGGTCCAGCAGAGGTAAACTCAGCCTCAAATTTGCAGTTTGGCAAATAATCATCAAGAGGAGAACTGGAAGAGACTGTATTATGAATATACACCAACAAATGTAAAAGTCGGTATTTTAGTTGTTGCTTCTTGATTTAATAAAATGCCAGGTAAGACTGTTTGAAAATGAACTGAAACACAGATAGCAGAAATGGATTTGGGAAAACAACTCGTCACTAAGGGGTCATTATAATGTTCGTTTATTGTGTAAAACCAGCGCTACTGAGTTAGCCGCCCTATTATATATCTCTCCTGCTTTTCATTTTGTTGACCAATGGAGAGCTGGGCTGGAATTCTCTGTCCTTTCACGCCAGCAGGATTCTCTGGGCCGCTGCAGTGAATGGAGATTTCGCTAAGCACCAAATTCTCCATGCTCGCTGGCAACGGGGCATGAGCGGCTAGAAAATTCTGGTCCTACTCTGAGAGATCACTCACTCTAACTGAACCCAAACTCAAAATAATCCACCCAGTCCGCCCTCGAAAAAAGGGAGACGGACGGAATGTAACAATGTTGGAACACTAGTCTGTTAAAAGTTTTCGACACACTGAAGGGTCCAACACACAGCGTGCTAAAGTTCCAGTTTGATCCCACAGCTCCTATAACCAAGCTTCCCAATTTCAAACATCACACTGGGGAAGGCACCAGAGGTTAGATGCTTCTTACCAGGGGGATTAGGATTGCACGGGTGGAAGCGTAGGAGCTGGCTACTGGGACATCTGGAGAAGTATCCAAAAGGAGAGAAAGTAAAGATACCACCACGCAAAAGGAAAATCTCGTTGTAGACTGCAGCTGGAAGTTAGCTGAATAATAATGAATAGACCCAATTACATTTGAAGTATTTTAGTGCAGATAATTTTCAGTTGAAGGGGTCCCCATCTTATGTCATAAGTTTTCAGACAAAGGACACAACAAGTTAAACATTCTGTCCCTTGAATCCAGATGTGGCTCTGCAACGAGGTCACATCGTGTGAGCAGCTGTAATCTTCCGATAAACACTTTTAAAATGAGACTCAATTTATCTTCCATTTCTTTAATCCTCAAATGAATTGTACTACAAAAAAAATTAATAAAACTGCAAGAAAAAAGTGGTTGTGTAAAGCTTAACCTTGCTGTGAGTCAGTCTAAGTTTAAAAAAAATAAAAGCAAATGACTGCAGATGCTGGAATCTGAAACCAAAAAGATAAAACGCTGGAATTTCTCAGCAGGTCTGGCAGCATCTGTAAAGGGAGAAAAAAAATCCCCTACAGATGATGTGTTTTAGTCATATTAATTAAGGGATTAATATTGACCTGGATACAAGGGAGAACACAAGGTGTGCACAGTGATTATCACTGCTGCTTCACAGTGCCAGGGCCCCAAATTCGATTTCTGGCTTGGGTCACTGTTTGTAGGAATCTGCATCTTCTCTCCGTTTCTGTGTGCGTTTCCTCTGGGTGCTCCAGTTTCCTCCCACAGTCCGAAAGACATGTTGGTCAGGTGCATGCTGAATTCTCCCTCCGTATATCCAAACAGGTGCCGGAGCGTGGCGAGAAGGGAATTTTCACAGCATCTTCACTGCAGTGTTAACGTACACCTACTTGTGACACTAATAAATAAACAAACTTTAAACTGCCCTCCTGTTCTTTTGTTTAAATACCCAACTGAGGGGGCAGAAAGGACCTCAGTGTAAATGCCTCACCAAAACGACACCAACCCTGACAGTGTGGTACTATCTTAGTTCTGCAATTGAATATCAATTTGGATTTTGTGCTCAAGAGCTTGAAGTGGGATTTTTTGATTCTGAAAGGCTGGGAAATGTGTGTATTAAGCCTGGGTGCCCTTGAACATGAATCACAGAATGTTAACATGCAGATACAGCATGTAATTAAGAATGCAAATGATACGTTATGTTTTGTTACCAAGCAAGTAGAATAGAAGAGCAAAAAAGTCTTTCTATAATTATGCAAGTCTTTGGTGATCCTTTTTTGCATCCCCACCCAAAACTGGATTCCAGTTTTGGAATCCTACCCAAAAAAGGATGTATTTGCCACAGAAGAGTGTGCAACAGAAGTTCTCTGGACTGCTTCCTGGGATGAAGCTCTTTCCTTTGGGGAAAGATCGAGTAAACTAGGCCTATATTCCATGGTAAGAAGCCTCACAACGCCAGGTTAAAGTTGAACAGGTTTATTTGGTAAACCTGTTGGGCTTTAACCTGGTGTTGTGAGACTTCTAATGTGCCTACCCCAGTCCAATGCCAGCATCTCCACATCATATATTCCATGGAGTTAAGAATAATAAGATCTCATTGAAACATATTAAATATTAAAGGTTTGATAGGGTAGATGTGGTAAAGATGTTTCCCTGGCTGGGGAATTTGGAATACAGGGTTGCAGTCTGAGAACAAAGGTTGGTCATTCAGAACTCAACACAAGGAGATACTTCTTCATTCAAAGGATTGTGAGCTTTTTTGATTCTCTACCCAAATGCAGATACTGGGTCATTGCGTATTTTCAGGCTAGAGGTCTAAAAATGTTTGTGTACTAATGGAATTAAAGGATGTGGGGATAATGTGAGAATGTGTAGTTAAGGTAGAAGATCGGGCATGATCTTGCCGAATGGCCGAACAGTCTCAAAGTGCCTAATGGCCTACTCCAACTCCGATTCCTTATATTTTTATGTACCATGGAAATCATACAAGCCACATACCTCTGGGTCCAAATCCCCAAGATGCTTTCCCAGTCATGCAAAACTCGACATTTGGAGTGCACAAAACAACTCATCTCCTATTCAAAAACTAAAAAGTGATTGCAATGTTTGCTTGAAATTTGCTTCTGTTACTTTGATGGTGAAATTAGAGAGCTCAGAATCAATAAGAACGTGGTCAGAATTCAGTAGTAGCTGCAAGCAACTTATCTGAAAACACGATGCAACAACAGAGGCACTGAAAATTATTTTAAATAAGCCTGAAAGAGGATGAAATAATTTCTGCAGCAACTGAAACCTTCAAAGGGGTCATTAGAATCAGCTGAAACTGGACATTGTTTTAAACAAAGTATATTATCTTATAGCTGGTGAAAACTGAAGAGGATAATGAGGCTGGATCAACAACACTAATAATGAAAATTTTCTCACTCCCATCAGCCTAAACTCTAGAATATTCTGACTTATTTCCTCACAGCCAATCCTGATCGCTTGAACTCTTAAAGCTGAGATGTTCACGTACATAGCTCTGACAACTACAGTATCTGGTGATGCTGCCACTCACCATTGCTCCATGAGGGCAGCATGGTGGCACAGTGGTAAAATGCTTGCTTCACAGCATTAGGGACCCAATTTCAATTCCAGCCTTGGGTGACAGTGTGGTTCTGCACGTTCTCCCTATGTTTGCGTGGGTTTCCTCCTCCAGTCCAATAATGTGCAGGGTAGATGGATTGGCCATACAAAATTGCCCCTTAGTGGTGTCCCAGGATGCGTAGGTTAGATGGATTAACCATGGTAAATGTATAGACTTACAGAGATAGGGTTGGGGAGTGGGCCTGGGTAAGATACTCAGAGAGATCCGGTGTGGATTAGATGGGCTGAATGGTCTCTTCTGCAGTGTAGGGATTCTATTCAAGTTCTGCCATATGTTCCGGCACATTTGAGGCTGGCTTTCCTTTTCACACACTACCCAGGTACATCTCCTTGTGTTGGGTGGGAAGGAAGGTCACTAAATGTGTACCCTTTCACAAGAGGGAATCAACCAGCGCTAACAATGGAAGGTTCCCATGCTGCTGCAGCATCAGTAGAGTTGACCAAGAATTTAACGGGACAGGGGAGCCTTGAAGGGAACAAGGAGAAGCCTTTGTTGAGTTGGAGGACCAAGGCACAGTTCACTGAGCCTAAACGAATGATGGAGAAAGCCATTATCTGGCCCATCTTTCTCCATATGAGCACATCATTTATCCTTTAACATAAGTGATGTGATAAGTGCCAAAATCCTTCCAGGGAGGTGGTTTTAATCTGTGACATAGGAGGTTGAGTGCTGGCTGCCCTTACTCTGGATCCAGCAGTTTGATTCTAATCATCAGTAGACGGAGTCCTCACAAGCAACGCAAGTTTGTCATTCCCATCCAACACAGTCCACTCCATCTCAGCAGTCTTGTACGGAATTATAAACAAGTATACAATTGGAGATTCTCACCAATGGTGGGGAACATGCAAATAGCATTCTTCGTTATGTTGCCCAAAAACCCAAGTAACTTCTATACATTTTGTGCCTTGTGATTGAAGAGTTGTTGATGGGAATGTACGCACACTGTGAAAAACATGTGTTTTAAAGTTGAGACAGTCTTGCTGTCTGGGATTTGACAACAAAGGAATTTTACTGAAGATGATTACTGATTCTTTTAATCTTATCTGTGCAACAAGAAAATAATAGGTTAGGATTGGCTACCGACTTTACATCCAGTGTAATTTATTTTCCGGTGACTTGTCGATGCATTTAAATTTCCTTTCTTTACTACAGCTGATAACAATCAATCATCTGAAACAACAACAAAAGGGGAAAAAGTATCCCAACTAACAAACCAGATTATGTACATGCCTTAACCTGGAGGCTGAGTGAGAGGTGGGAGGGCAAGAGAAGAGGAGAGAGGGGGCATTAGCCTTACTTTAAATTTCATGGATTAGTTTTTCACACTCTGCTAGGTTATTAGTACTCTTCTATTTCTCCCCCCCAAGGTTTCTCTCTGTCTTTCTCCCAGGACGTTGCTGATGTTTAGTTGATAGTTTGCCTTGCCTCTGAGACAGAAGGTTGAGTGTTCAAATCCCACTCCAGAGAGTTTAGTTTATAATCTGAAATGACACTTCAATGCAGTGCTGCGGAAGTGTTGCACTGTTGGAGGTTGCGTCTTTCAGATGGATTGCTAAACCGAGGCCCTCTCTACCCTCTCCTATGCCATTATCTCAAAAGAAAGCCTGGGGAACTTGTGGCAGTATTTCAGCCTGAATTACATGAGATATTAATTAAACTGGTCATCAACAAATTGTGGTTACATAAAATCCTGACAGTGCAGAAGCAGGCCATTCAAGCCACCGACAACAAACCTACCTAGGCCCTGTCCCTGTAACACGGGCGGCACAGTAGTTAGCACTGCTGCCTCACAGCGTTAGGGACCTAGGTTCGATTCCCGATTTGGGCCACCGTCCATGTGGAGTCTGCACATTCTGTCCGTGTCTGCATGGGTTTCCTCCACGTGCTCCAGTTACCTCCCACAGTCCAAAAATGGACGGGTTAGGTGGATTGGCCATGCTAATTGCTCCTTAGTGTCAGGGGGACTAGCTGGCGTAAATGCATGGGGTTATTTGAATAGGGCTCGAGTGGGATTGTGGTCGATGCAGACTTGATGGGCCAAATGGCCTCCTTCTGCACTGTAGGATTCTGAGAGATTCACCCTGCTAATCCACCAAGGGCTAATTTAGCTCGGCCAATTCACCTAACCCACACAACTTTGGAGTGCGGGAAGAAACTGGAGAACTCAGAGGAAACCCACGCAGACACAGGGAGAACATGCAGTGTGGAACTGAACCTGGGTCCCTGGCACTGTGAGGCAGTAGTGCCAACCACTGCGTCATGGGATTTTGCTGTGTTCAGAACAAGTCCAACCTTTCTGACATAAGAGTGACTACACTTCAAAGGTTCATTGGCTGAAAAGCGCTTTGTGACGTTTTGAGATCACATAAATGCAAGTCATATGTCACTAGATATTGACTGGCCGTGGAAACCTTGGAAATTTTCTCCTCTGAAATCGAGGAACCCCGTAAAAGCTGCTTCAGCTGAGGCCAATTGGACCAGTCATGAATTGTCCTGGAACTGTCCTGATTTGTACAGTTTACCATTCAGAACCTAATTCAATCAAAAGGGAGATCTTGTGGCACAGTGGGTAGTGCCGGTACCACTAAACCCGAAGTTTCAGGTTTGGGTCTGAACCAGAACTTGATGGCCAAGGAAGATGCATGCACAATGCACTCTAACAGGTTGAGTGATAACTTGCAAAATCCTTCCAACACATGCCAATGGCAGGTAGTAAGAATAGGAGACATTTAGCCAAGTGATGGAAAGAAATTGAAGCCTCAATCGTTACTATCCATAGTTCCAAGACTACAACATGCATATAAAAGTGCAGGTTGCCACAGCAACTTAGATGCCCTGAACGAAATATGACATGCTGCCACCACCAATCCAGTTATTAGTAAGAACTCGAAAGGTATAGGCAATGGTCAAAGTCAAGTTTAGCGAATGAAAAACATAGTAATAAGAGGGGAAACCACAAGGTATCAACAATTGCTAAACAGTGACAACAGCCCCGAGCATAGAACATAAATATTGTGATATTATGAGCATGAGATATAAATAAAACCCAAGGACAAGGTTCAAACTCATTCCAAAACAAGTACAACGCATGGAACTCTCTGTGCCAAGACTGGAATACCCACATAGGCTAGAAAGTGATGACTCTGACCAAGATCAATCCTCAAATGCCTTTTTGGTTATGAATAATCAGCAAAGATCATGTCTGATTAAAAATCTCCAGGCAGCACATTACACAGCGGATTGTAGAAATATGCAACAAACTCCAATCAACGCATCAATGAAATAGGTTGTTCTTAAAGCCGAGATAAGACTGGTGATAAATTTGAACCAGAATTTTTTAAAATAAAAAGCAACATGGGAAATAACGGGGAACTATTTTGTTATTTTTGAGTGCTCGACTCATCGATCGACAGTTCCGACGCGCCACAGCAAAAAACTGCACCGACCTCCTCAGAAGATAAACATGGGACACAGTGGACAGTGTACTCTTTGTCGTCCAGTACTTCCCTGGAGTGGAGAAGCTACGACATCGTCTCCAGAGCCTTCAACATGTCATCAATGAAGATGAACTTCTCGCCAAGACCATCCACACACCCCCACTTCTTGCCTTCAAACAATCACACAACCTCAAAACAGACCATTGTCTGCAAGCTACCCAGCCTTCAGAGAACAGTGACCACAATACCACACAACCCTGCCACAGCAACCTCTGCAAGACATGCCAGATCATCGACACAGATGCCAACATCTCACGTGAGAACACTATCCACCAGGTACACAGTACATACTCTTGTGAATCGGCCAATGTTGTCTACCTGATATGCTGCAGGAAAGGTACATTGGGGAGACCAAGTAGATGCTACAACAACAGATAATGAACACTGCTTGACATTCACCAGGCAGGAGTGTTTTCTTCCGGTTGGGGAACACTTCAGCGGTCACAGGTATTCAGCCTCTGATCTTCGGGTAAGCGTTCTCCAAGGCGGCCTTCACGACACACAGCAGCCCAGAATCACTGAGCAGAAACTGATAGCCAAATTCCACTCACAAGGATGGCCTCAACCAGGATCTTGGATTCATGTCAGACTATCTGCCTGGGCTTGCAAAATCTCACTAATTATCCTAGCTGGAGACAGTACACATCTCTTTAACTTGTGCTTAACCCTCTCTCCACTCACACTGTCTGTACCTTTAAGACTTGATTACCTGTTAAGACTCACATTCCAACCATTACCTTGTAAACTGAGTTCGTGTCTCTATGTGCCCTGTTTGTGAACACAACCCCTCACTCACCTAAACAGCGACACTCCGAAAGCTTGTGCTACTAAATAAACCTGTTGGACATTAACCTGGTGTTGAGAGACTTCTTATGGAGCTATTTTGACCAGAGATATGCAGAGCTAATAAGGTTAAACCATTTGAAAGTGTGGAATTAGCACATAGTTTTGGTCCTAATTGCCAGCTACGTAATTTGAACTTGCTTGGAGCTGCGAAAATAGAAATCTGTAGGTTTAGTTCTCAAGACTTAATTATTATGGAGCAGCAAATGTGAATTACATCTATACACCGCCTCCAAAAGGTGTGGCATGCTCTGATTAGCACATAGCAGAATGACACAGGGTCATAATGGATATGGATGCACTGATCCACAGATATGGTAGTGAAAATGCTGGTAGAGGAGGTCCACTAGAGCAAATATGTCCCATACCTGTTGTGGAAAACCTCATCATCCTGTCCCCCTCTTCCAGCAGCTGATGCTACTTTGTGTGGCCTCATATCACCCCCCCTCATTTCTTGTCCAGACCAAAGAGGACCTCTAGAAAGATGTTCACACTAAACACTCCTTTTCTCATGGTGACTGCAACAAAGCATCCAATAAGGTGGCGCAGGCACTGTTTTTAAGTGAAATCCTTAGAGTATTTTCAAAACAAATGTTTCTTGAGACTTGGTGATTTCTTAACAAAGCATCCTAGAAAGTCTTCTGATGTGCTTCAGAGTTCTTCTTCACAGCTCCAGCAATAAGTGAAGGTGAAATGTTGAGTAGAGTAAACTGCGATCAATAAAGCTTGAAATTGATATCAATGTCATATTTACTTCCAAACAGCTGGCTGCTGTTAGGAATTAGTGTTAGTTGATGTGTTAATCTCCAAAATGCCATGAAGCCTCTTTAACAAGTACTCGCTGGAAGTTTAAGTGGCAATCAGTTGCTTAATGATCTTTCAGGTTGTCCACAATACAACTTCTTTACCAAGACTTACAACTTAAGACCCCACCTGAACATAAGAACTAGGAGCAGGAGTAGACCCTCAAACCTGCTCCACACATCTTTACCTCTTGGTTAGTACTTTACCTATCAAAGTATTTGGGGAAAATTTCCTGTATTCTATCCTCATATACCTTGACACTGCCTTCATTCATCATTCAGATCTCCACATGAAGAATGGACCACCTGTACCAAGTGGCACCTGACAAAAAAAATGCCACAACACAAACCATCTCCATGGTATTAGGAGCCCATTAAGTAGATCATCAGCACCTTAATTGACTCCTTGGCAATTGACCCAGCATTGCTTAAACTCCTTTATCCAATTGGCGCCTTGTGCAAAAGGCAAGGGAACTAAACATTGCAGTTCAAGACCCCAACATGACCACCTCAGAATGCCTAAAGTATCTGGGGAACCAAGTCTCCTGTGCATTTGAAAGGCTAATAAACTGCAACCAGCCTGTCTAAAAGCTCTGCTGCATGTTTTGTAATAAGTATCAGATTCATATGTGCCTGCACAAGTCACACAGCCACATTCCTCAACTTTTTCATCAGGCTTCCTATAGATTTTAATGAATACAATGGGCACATTAAAGGAGAAAGCTTCACTGGAAGCTCAGAGCAAGTCCAGAATACCATTAAAAAATTAATTTGTGTACATAATATGCAGGCACTGTATTGATGCATGCACACATTCCACATAGTTAATGGTCCATATCGCAGTAGGAACACTCCATGTTCTAATCTGAAAAGGCAGAAGTCTGAACCATGAGCAGTTCCTGATATGGGACCACTTTTGAGGGGTAATAAAATTATATTACAGCAAGAGCCAGCCCCAGGCTGACTGGATCTACCAGTTCTTATTTTCAGCAGAAAAGATGCACATCACTGAAAACATTTCAATTATTTTGTTTCTTACAGAGAAGACAGGGAATAACTAAAAAGTAGGATCTCCGATATCAATAGCTTTAAATCAGAAATTATGAGTTCAAAGCAATGATTTACGTTCAAATGCGTTTTATAAACATTCTACGGTGCTTTAAATAGTAGGAGAAAATGAAGCTAAGGTTGCCGCTATTCCTTGTTGCTCTGAAGTGGAACCTAATGAAGGATGAGTGGACTCAAGTGAGATGATACTTGGTGACTAAAGTTTATTTATTCGTGTCACAAGCAGGCTTACATTAACACTGCAATGAAGTTGCAGCGATGCCCTCCACGGTTCAACAGCTTGCTGACACACACTACCAAGGCTGCCACACGACAAATGGAGAAGGGCCGGCGAGCTCAAGGAGTTTTTGAAAGCTGTGAGTTGCAATGCCAATGAGCAGGATAGGACGAGGCCAGCATTAAACCAGTGCACTGATGGTTTCTTCACAAGTCTGATATTCCAACAGTGGTATCCCAGTTCCCCACACTTAATTGGAAGCACTACCTCTCCACTCCCTAGTAATTAGCTCTCTACACGGTTGTCGCATTGCAGTCTGTCAAAACACTAATAGCAAAACATCTTCTGCACACTGCTGTCAAAGACCACAGAAGGCAGAACAAAGGCAGCAAACAGGGTTTCTGCTGGCCTTTCATATACTGAAAGGTCTCCTGTGGATAATTTGATAGTGGCACACTGGAGTGGGTGTATTTAAACTTCCAAGAAGTCGCACCAACAGGGTTTGTTTGCAACAAGACCTGGCTACTTTTGGAAAAGATTTTGCATTACAGGATGAAGTTACCAAGTAACCAGAACCAACAACCTCAATTTTTTTTTAAATACTTGGTGGCTCCATAATTCAGCTCACCGGAGAATGACGTTGGTGCAGCAGCTCCAAGTCTTTAAAGAACTAAAGTCTTGTCTTTTGCAACCAAATTGTTGATTTGCACGTACATGGCTTCATAAATCGAGTCACCAGATTACCAAATGTGTTACGGTATGAACTTGGGTAAGCAGGCTCTCTGATGCTCTGTGCAGCGAGAAGCACACAAGCTTTCGTTCCTTATAAAACTAGTGCCCTGAATTCATGCCTTGGTGGTCAGTCGGTTAAAAATGGCAGCAGCCTGGGCCTCACCACAATCGTGTCTGGCTTGTGCCATTCGATTTAATTGTTGCAGGTTTCTGCAGAGACAAGCAGTAGCTGGCTTTTCCCCCACTGGGCCCCACGGGCAACATCTGGCCTCTTCTGCCTTGAAATTCTGAGCATCCCAATTGGCAACCATGCCTTCAGCTGCTCAAATCCCAAGCTTTGGAATCCCCTCACTACTCCTCTCAGCTTCTCCTCCTCACTTTCCTCCTTTAAGGCACTGTCTTAAAACACAGGGATAACATTTTACTGCTCCTCCCAACAGTGGGATTCCCAGACACGCCAAAAACAATGAATATTTGTGCAGCTCACCATATTTTCCAGTCCATTCCCATCGTGGCAAGGCAGTAAAATCCACCCAACCTCTGACAAAGCTTTTGGTCATTTCCTTATCTGGCACAGTTTCACGTTGTGTTGCATATTGTCTCTGTGAAGATGTTTCATTAGGTTTTAGGTGCTATAGTAAATGCAAATTGTGGTTGCTGTTGAAGATCTCGGCTTACAGGTCTGCCACCGGACTAACACCAGCAACTGTGAAGAACTGGTTCCTTGCACTTGCAATCACATCTTAGGGCAAAGCCCAGACTGACCAGAAAGGTGATATGAGAAAACAAAAGAGCGCAAAAAAAATGGGATCCAAGCATTTTCCTTTCAAATTGCCTCCTGGTGTACAGAACCCACACATCTGAAGCCAGTAGCATCCATGCAACTTGAAAGATATTGGTTCCAACTCTTAATCCTGGATGACAGTCATGATTATAAGTCAGGTTACAGTTATCCACTTTACATTGTAAACTCTCATTGGGTAACTCTACAGTGTTTCTGATGTTCAAAGTGGGGCTTTTCCTTCACCCAGTCTTTTATGTTTCCCTTGCACTGTTTACTAATAGATCTCAGCATAACATTTTGCAACACACATTACAATATCAACACCTTCTCACGCAGGCTGCAGCTATGAATTTAACACTGAAGCTGCTGAGATGTTATGCTGCAACGTTGACTCAGTTAGTACCCTAGCACATCACTACCACAATTAGGGCTTTGTGTGCTGAGTTTGATTCAGCACAGGATTTGGGATTTGCAACATTCTTTTAAAAAACTGAATACTTGGTCTGTACAGATCTGTAGATAAGCTAGACACCACTGCTGAAAGGCACTCTGACAATAATGTGTTATACAATTCTTTCACAAAACATTCTGCAAGAGAATGTTTGCTATTACACAGAACAGCAAAAGTGATTAAGGACAGTCACCACAACACAGAAACTTCCAAATAAAAATAGAACATACAGTTGCTACACTAATATTAAAGAATCTCTCAATTATCACAAAGCATCACCTCTGATTAGTCCACAAGGGCCTGATCTCAGAATCCTGACAGTGCAGAAGGAGGCCATTCAGCCCATTGAGCCTGCACCAAACACAATCCTACCCTGGCCTTATTCCCATACCTCCAAGTATTTACCCTGCTAATCCCTTAATATTAGGATCAATTTAGCATGACCAATCAACCTAACCCACACATCTTTGGACTGTGGGAGGAAACCGGAGCACCCAGAGGAAACACACACAGACACAAGGAAAATGTGCAAACTCCACACATAGTGACCTGAGGCTGGAATTGAACCCAGGTCCCTGGCACTGTGTGACAGCAGTGCTAACCACTGTGCCATCCCTCTCAACTAGCACAATATGAATTGAAACATATTACGAAATTTGCCGTGTGTTACAAATCAGTTGTGGAGCTTGAGTTGCTGTGGCAATATGCTCTTCCATGTGTTGATGTAGTCTGGAGCTTTGCTTCCTTCCCCTGCCATCAGACTTTTGAAATGGGCCTATCATATATTAAGCTGATCTTTCTCTTCACCTTATCTATAGGCAACACTATATTCTGCACCTTCCCCTTTCCTTCTACTCAATGTACACGACAAATGATAGGATTGCCTAGCACATAAGAAACAATACTTTTCATTGCATCCCAATACATGTGACAACAATAAATCAAATTAGACACAGGGATGCTACCCACTGCACCACAAGACCTCTGATACTGAATACAGGTCAATTTATTTCCTTGCCCCTGCCAAATCTCTACATTTCTGTGTGGGTTTCTTCTGGATGCTCTGGTTTCCACCCATTGTCCAAAAGAGGCATTGGTTAGGTGCACTGACCATGCTAAATTTTCCCTCAATGTACCCAACAAGCACCGGAGCGCGGCAACTGAGGGATTTTCACAGTAACTTCATTGCAGTGTTAATGTAAGCTTACTTGCGATACTAATAAATAAACTTTAGAACTTTATTTCCAGGAAAGGTTCCTGGCCAGCCATGTGATGGAAATAAAGCTGGATCCTCCACCATCACTTTCCATTGTTCCAGACAACAACAACACAGATGAAAGTGCATGTTGCCATAGCAATGTGGACTCAATGGGTGACCCATACCTTTGATCAAAATCTCCCCTCTTCCTTTGAAGGCATTGATTTTTGCTGAATTACAGATCCATATACCACATGAACAGATCCTATTCCTTTCCGGATGCATCACAGCTCGGTATGGCTCCTGCTCTGTCCAAGACCACAAGAAACTACAAAGGGTTGCAAACATAACTCAGTCCATCACGCAAACCAGCCTCTCATTCACTGACTTTGATTACACCCCTGCCACAGAAAAGCAGTCAGCATAATCAAGAACCCCATGCACTCAGGACACACTTGCTTCCACCTTCGTCTGTTGGGAAAAAGTTACAAAAGTCTGAGATCATATACCAACCAACCCGAGAACAGCTTCTTCCCTGCTGCCAGACATTTGGATGGACCTACCTTATATTAAGTTGATCTTTCTCTACACCCTAGCTATGACTGTAACACTACATTCCACACTCTCTCCTTTCCTTCTCCCCATGTACTCTATGAATGGTATGCTTTGTGTAGCGTGCAACAATACGTTTTACTGCATACCAATTGATGTGACGATAATAAATCAAATCAGATCCATGTACTCAACCAAAGAAAATCATAGAATAATAGAATTCTATAGTGCAGAAGGTGGTCATTCAGCCCATGGAGTCTGCACTGATCACAATCCCACTCAGACTATATTCCCATAGCCGTATGCATTCACCCTAGTTAGTTCCCCTGACGCTAAGGGGCAATTTAGCATGGCCAATTCACCTAACCCGCACATCTTTGGACCGAGGGAGGGAGGGAGGGAACAGGAGCACCCAGAGGAAACCCACGCAGACACGGGGAGAACGTGCAAACTCCACACAGACAATGACCCAAGCTGGGAACCGCACCCGGGTCCCTGGTGCTGTAAGGCAGCAGTGCTAACCACCGTGCCGCCCCTGCCTGAAGGCAATTCTATTATAGAATCATAGAAATCCTACAGTACAGAAAGAGGCTATTCAGCCCATCAAGTCCACACTGACCACAATCCCACCTAGACCCTATCCCCATATCCCTACACATTTATTGACTAATCCCTCTAACCTACACATCTCAGGACGCTAATGGGCAATTTTTAGTATGGCCAAACTAACCTGCACGTCTTTGGACTGCGGGAGGAAACCAGAGCACCCAGAGGAAACCCATGCAGACCTGAGGAGAATGTGCAAACTCCACACAGACAGTGACCCAAGCCAGGAATCGAACGCAGGTCCCTGGAGCTGTGAAGCAGCAGTGCTAATTCACTGTGCTACCGTACCGCCCACTGTGGGGATAACACAGCTGACTGTGCTATCACTGAACTGAAATCCAATTTTCCTAGCAGGAGCCACTGAATCATCATGAATAAGAATGATAATTTTCTCTTCTCCAGCAGCGGCCGAAAGCAACTTATCTCAGCTAGGATCAGCACTGACAAGAAATCAACGCTGGGACTTTTGACCATAGGATTTGGCATTTTGCGCTGTGCTGCTTCTTATCACTGGAGAAACAGATCTCATTTTAAATAATATTAACAGCAATTAGTCATTGCAGAAACAGAGACAGAATATGATACCTTACACCACCCCACAGTGAAGACTTCCCTCAAACACACAGACATCCTGGATACTACTCACTGCACCACATGTAAGTGCATTAGGAATGCACAGGATCACAAATTATTTATATCACAGAATACCTACAGTGCAGAAAAAGGCTATTTGGCCCATTGAGTCTGCACCAACTCATGTCCAGGTTTACCCCATAACCCCATGCATTAGCCCCACTAATCATCCCCAACCTAAATATCTTGGGACACTAAGGGGCAATTTAGCATGGCCAATCCACCTTACCTGCACATCTTTGGAGCATGGGAGGAAACTAGAGCACCCGGAGGAAACCCAGACAAATATGGGGAGAATGTGCAAACTCCACATACGTGCATTCTCTAATTAGTAACCACCAGCAAGCACATGGTTAGTGCCCAACGTGTAAAAAGGTAATATTTTGCCTTTGCCCTAAAGTATTCTAAATGGTGATATTTCATAAAAATGTCTATGTTTTTAGTGGGTTTTTTTGGACAGATGCAAAACTGCAGTAGAATCTGAGAACCGCTGTCTTGTTTACTATCATTTCTCAGGGTTAACACATAATTCACAGAAATAACCGGAGTACCAGGTACAAACAGTGATTAAATCCAATTGAGTGGGTTGTGAAAGGGTCACAAGGAATGATTGGCATGCTCATTCCAATTTCACAATCGCAAGTGAAAAGGGAGTTCCTCAGTTTGCATTCCTGTCATTTTGCTGCTACAGAAATTATAGCCTGGGGCAAAAGACTGACAAAGGCTCTGTCAGTCAGTTGGTCGCACTGACAGGGATCTCTAGAGACGCGATGTCCACACTTCAAGCCTTTTCAGTTTTATTTGGTTCCAATTTCCTCTTCTGTGACAGTCACTTGGAATCGAGGGTGGCTGGCTGGCTGCTAAGGTTGCTAAGCCTCCTGGTTTAACTGGGAGTCTGCCGGAATCAACGCCCATCTCCTGGCAGCTACTGAAAAAAATCTGGGGAGGTGTTTTACGCAAACAAATTAACGCAATATTGGCGCAGAAACTGATTGTTCATTGAAAAACAGTGATCTGATTGTATATTGGACAGCGAGATGACATAAAATATACTTCCGAGCCACAGCTGGACCAGTCATCAGTGGTAATGAAGAAGGGGAAGAAAAGACTATTCCCATCATGAAAAATTGCCCCCATATGGCAATGTGACATCCAGTGCAGCGACATACAATCATAAGCACATAAGAAATAGGAGCAGGAGAAGACCATCTAGCCCTTTGAGCCTGCCCCGCCATTCAATAAGATCATAGCTGATCTGAAGTGGATCAGTTCCACTTTCCCGCTTTCTCCCCATAAGTTCAAACTCTAAACCAAAAAAAGCCAGGGTGTCCCAATTGACTTGGGTTTTGGTGGGCTGAGATGGGATTAGTGGGGTCTGAATTTCACTGAGGGATCAGGTGCTTGCAGCAAGCATTAGTGCGACTGGGGTTTCGGATCACTTCACCTCAGAGGTTTTAACTAAAAAGAGATTGACTTTCTCTTCCCTTTTAGCAAGGTTTAATACCAATGTTTGAAACCATGGTGTTAGATTTTGCATCAAGCCCTTTTAAGGGTTAGTAAAGCTTTCTTTTCCTCTGGAATTTAAGCATTATTCACCTTCAATGCAGATTTGGATTTCTTTCTGTTTGCCTAATTAAAGTTGGTTTTCCTCTCCTGTGCTCCCTTAGAATGCATTCACTCCACACCACACCACTGGCTTTCTGTTACACGTCACTTCTGCCAGCTTTCCATTCTCTCAACATCCCAGGGAATATGTCCAGCCAGAGTTGGCAACTCCAGTTACTTCCACTCTGGTCCCATGGATATTGAGATGGCTAACAAGCCAAATGCGTAATCTGCGGACCCTGCCACATGTGGTGCTTGAAGGGGGCGGGTAGAGGACCGTTTGGAGGTTTATGCACCGCATTTGAAACACCGATCCCACCTCTGTGTTCCCAGAGTTTCTCGATATATCTAGTGCTTTCCCAGTTGTGCCTTTTCCATTTTAGTCAGTCACAGGCCAAGAGATTCCCATCTGCTGCTGGAGATGTTTGAACAATTCAGGGATCTTTGAGGACATCCCTTAAAGTCCCTAAAGCACTTGCGCAAGGATATTTTGGCCTTGGAGGGAGTGCAGAAGAGGTTCACTAGGCTGATACCGGAGATGAGGGGGTTGGCCTATGAAGAGAAACTAAATAGACTGGGTCTGTACTCGTTGGAGTTTAGAAGGATGAGGGGGGATCTTATAGAGATGTATAAGATAATGAAGGGGATGGATAGAGTAGAGCTAGAGAGATTCTTCCTGCTTAGAAAGGATAGCAGGACTAGAGGGCACAGCCTCAAGATAAGGGGGGTGCAGTTTAGATCAGAGTTGAGGAGGAACTTCTTCACTCAAAAAGGGTGGTGAATCTCTGGAATTCTCTGCCCGTTAAAGTGGTGGAGGCTACCTCGCTAAATATATTTAAGTCACAGGTAGATAGATTTTTGGTAGGCAAGGGAATTAAGGGTTATGGGGAGAAAGCGGGAAAGTGGAACTGATCCACTTCAGGTCAGCCATGATGTTATTGAATGGCAGGGCAGGCTTGAAGGGCTAGATGGCCTACTCCTGCTCCTATTTCTTACGTTTCCGTTGTCCTCCTGGGAATCTCCTGCCACGATCAAATTTTCAGTAGAGCAGTTTGCTTCTCTGGTGTCAGCTACTCAAATCACATGCTCCAACTTACAGTGCAACTTGTGGGCCGAAGGGCCTGTTTGTGCTGTAGTTTTTCTATGTCCAACTCAATGGAGCTGGTTTGAGTGAACGGTGCCTCAGATGCTGGCAAAGTTGATACTGCTGTTGGACTACCTTTCCTTCCATCGGATTTGAATGATCCTGTAAAGGCACCGCAGGTGACATCTCTTCAGTGCTTTGGGGTGCCTGCTATAGGTTGTCCAAGTTTCCAAAGCGTGTAGAATAGCCTGATTCAAATTTATTTGTACCACATTTACACCTACAGTGCAAGGCTAACTGTTTTGTTTCACATTGTAAACAGTTACACAATACTCCATAAGTAGCTCAATATCAGTTTTAGGGTGCCCTTAGCTAGCCATTAACTCACTATCATTGTACAAATCATTTAACTTAATAGCAGCATTGCTGTCCTAAATGGGAAATATTCTTTTGAAGGTGAATGGACAAGTGGCAATTGATGGAGTGATCTGGGAGTTGAATTCCAGAATGCAAGACGTGATAGCTTGAGGCAACATCACTTGATGCTGGAATTTGTAAGGACTAGTTAAGGAATGGAAAACTCAGCTGGAACATGATGCAGGAGGAAGTTGCCAAGGTAAAATGATATTAAGCTGAAGTCTTGAGGAGTTAGGTTTAAAAAAAAGATTTTGAAATCATTGTGCTGCAGATGGAGAGTCAGTTGAAGTCAGAAGAATGGGTGACCATGACTTAAAAACTTCAAACTTTGATCAGTTGACTTTGACAAGAAAATGGGAAGGCCTCGGTTGAAAATTGGAATTGAAATTGAAAATTGACTTAAAATAATGCCCTGCTCTGGAAGTATGACTTTTGTATGCATTTTTCTCTCTCAAACTTTTCCATTGGGTGCCATAGATTCTGCTGGACTCCAATGCAAAATAAAAGACCTGGAAATTGGTTTTCTTTCAATTCATCTTGTTGGAACAGGGGATTGCAGCTCAACAGCTGAGTGATCCACCCATAATTTCATGGGCCAGTGACACCATCTGTTTCATAAATGTTGGATCATTTACACTGCAGAGTGCAGTTAATGACAAGCAAACTAACATCATGCGTCCATTGGCCTGTTCCTGTGCTATACTGTTAACCACAAGTCCCTCGTTGGCTGGAGCAGTCTAAATACACAGTTTGTTCAAATGGACCACGTTGGGTCAGCCACATAAAATGGCAGGAGACTTGAACGGTGTATTTCAAACAGGTTGCATTCACTATCTCAAAAAGAAGCCCATAAGTCAATAGAAGGGTTCCAAAGTTACCGTGAATATTTATGACAACGAGCAGCCAGGTCACCTAAAAATCATTAGAGCTAAAAATTTATCACCTTGCTTTGGGTGCACCACACTGAACTCCCCCACAGTCAAAACTATCTTAAGCAGTTTTGTGGTGGATAACCAATAAGAAAAGTGCACTGGTAGATTCATAATGAAAATGTGAAAACAGCAGCATTGAAAGTTAACTGTTCAATGCAAAAGGTTTCAGTTAACCCCTTAAAAAAAAACTTTATTCTCCACTCAAATTCTTCTCAGTACTAAGGGTCTCTCCTTCAAATTAATGTTGTTACATCTTTATAAATTTCTCAGGCCCAGCATCATTTCTTGCATGAGCCAATGGGCAACAGATTAATTCCAGACCTTTGCAACATATTAAAGAACCTTGTGGCATTGGCACAGCTAGATCTGGGGCCTCACCAAGGCTCTGTACAACTGCAGCGACATTTTACTCTAGGACCCTCGTGACAAAGTGCAACATACCATTCGGCTTCCTAATTGCTCGTTGCGCCCTCATGCTAACTTTTAGTGACTCAGGAACAAGGACACTCAGGTCCCTTTGGACACTCACACTTCTCAACCTCTCACCATTGAAAAAATATTCTGCCTGTTTTTTTCCTACCGAAGTGAATCACTTCACATTTATTCACATTATATTCCACCTGCCCATATTCTAAGCCCATTTGCTTCACCTATCCACGTCCTATTTGAAGCTTCTTTGCATCCTCCTCACAACTTACATTCCCATCCTGTTTTGCATCTGTAATAATGTACAGAAACACAAAGGGTATTTATCAGTAAGGAAAACTGTAGAAAGGCCACTCGCCCACCAGTTGCCCCAGTTCCTACAGGTCTTCTAGATGCCTTCTGCACAAGATAAGGCTCCATCCCTGGGATGATTACCCACTCTCAGTCCCAAGTGCCTCAAGCCAGGTAACCCTCTTCTGCTGTGCTGTTCTTGAAGGGACAATTACCTTTGGAAATGTTACAAGTAGTCCCCACATTCAAATCATTTGTATAGATTGTGAGCAGTTGCGGACCTAGCCCTGATACTTAAGTCACCCCACGAGCAACAGTCTGTCATCCTGAGAATGATTGGTTTATTCCTATTCTATGTTTTGTCTCTGCTAACCAATTCTCAATCCTTACTAATATATTTCCCCCAATCCCTAAAAAAGATGGCACTGGAGCAAGGTGCCTTCTTGTGAGTTGTCCCCAGCAAAGCCTCGAATTCCATCTTTTACTCCCGTTGTACACTCTTAAAATTGAACTCTAACTCTTCTAAGCTTTCTAATAATGCTCTTAAGTTTCTTCTGATCTTTCTCTTCACCCTATCACAACACTATATCCTGCATCCTCTCTTTTCCTTCCCCCATATATATTCTACGAATGGTATGTTATGTCTGTATAGAACACAAGTAACAATACTTTTCCCTGTATCCCCATCCACGTGATAATAATAAACCAAATAGTACATCTCCCCCAATCCCATGTACCTTTATTTTATTCACTAACCTCATGTCAGACTTAATCAAAAGCCTTCTGAAAATCCAAATGTGCCACATACATTGGCTCTCATTTATCAATGCTATGAGTAATATCTTTAAAAGTCCATGTTCCTTAAATATAATTTTCCTTTCATTAATCTAAGCTCCCTCAGCTCAATTTAGCAAATTTTTTTTACAATGTCCAGTTACCACATCCCTGATAATATACTCTAACATTTTCCCTACTATTGACGTCAAGCTAACAGATCTGCAGTTCTCCATTTTCCCTCTTCCTTCCTTCCTTAAATAATGGGGTTACATTTACTACTTTCTAGTCTGCAGAAACCTTTCCAGAATCTATCTAATTTTGAAAGATATCCACAAAATACATCTACTATCTCTTGCGTCACCTCTTAACACTTTGGAGGGAAGCCCACCTAGCCTAGGGGATTTATCAATCATCAACCCAGTTAACTTTTCAAGTATTACTCTTTACTAATAATTTCTCTCGGTTCCTCAGTTTCATGCATTAGTCTTGGTGTTGAAAGCTGGCAAGTTATTTAACTGAAGAGGCTGACACAGATCCTCTTCCCATTTAGTCCCCTCAAACATGCACCTTGCAGTAAGATACTCAGATAACGATCAGGCATAGTTCCCCTTCCACTTCAGAGTGCTGCGGTCAAATTCTAGAAGCCTTATTTCTAATTTGAAGAAAATCAGTTAAAGCAGAACAGAGCAGAGTTGGAACCTATTACATCGTTCACCCAAGAATCCAGCCAGATGTCAACCTCAATACTTCAGTAATAAGTAAATATATCAGAATCAC
The DNA here is from genome assembly GCF_965287045.1 of Carcharhinus amblyrhynchos. Taxonomy (NCBI): domain Eukaryota; kingdom Metazoa; phylum Chordata; class Chondrichthyes; order Carcharhiniformes; family Carcharhinidae; genus Carcharhinus; species Carcharhinus amblyrhynchos. The sequence continues at coordinate 41,921,535 of NC_137344.1, read as the reverse complement.
AGTTGTTATGGTGCAAAAAGAGGCCATTTGGCCCACTGAGTCTGTACTGACTGTCCAAAAAACCACCTTACCCAGGCCCACACCCTGCCCTATCCCCATAATACTGCCCATTTTACATGGTTAACCCATCTAACCTGCACATCCTGCGACACTAGGGGGTGATCTCCATGCTTAATCCACCTAGCCTGCACATTTTTGGACACTAAGGAGCCATTTATCATGATTAATTCACCTAATCTTCATATCTTTAGACTGTGGGGAGAAACCAGAGCACCCAGAGAAGCCCATGTAGAAACAAGGAGAATGTCTGTGTGGATTTTGCAGAGTTTCCCAATGCTTGGTCCCTGGCACTGTGAGGCAGCAGTGCTAACCACTGTGCCACCCAAATGAACATCTCACCTCTCCCACTTTCTCCCCACAACCAGGCACATTTCTCTGTTTCAGATCATAGTCAAATACCTTTTTGAACACTTCAATTGGATCTGTCTCCACCACACTCTCAACCAATGCACACTAGACAGTAACAACTGGCCGTATAAAAAGGTTTCCCCTTATACCACTTCTGTCTTATACTAATTACTTCCAATCTGTGTCCTCTCGCTATCGATCGGGAAACAAAATTAATAAAAACTTCTCAAAGCAATGAAAAATTTAGCAACTTTACATTATCCATGGAACATCTCAGGTCAAAGGTAAATGGTGCTCACCACCACAAAAATAAGCCAAAATATTAATATTTAGCATTGTGCTAAGTAAATTCAAATGTTGTTTCATGAAGACTAGAAACTAATGCTAGCAGCACACATCACAAACACTTCACGCTCTCAAGGTCAGTAGAAAGCTTTCAGAATGATTAAGGAAATAAGATTTCACGTGTAAATATAAAAATACCAGCTTTTCCAAAACACAAGATCCAACGAAACTCCTCAAAGCTTTCTGTGAGTGTTTTAACTACTCCTGGAGCACCGTTCACCAAAGGGAATGACCGTGCCAAGAAAAATATTGCCATTAAAAAGCCTTACCATCTCGAGGGAATAAAGATTTCCAAGTCATTTGAAGCACAAGTATTAATTTAAATGTATATAAAAATGTATTTATAACCTCGTTACGGCTGATGGAACACAAACAGGACACTGCAGCTGAGATGGTAAATGTGCAGCGGATGACAAGAGTTAAAAGGAATCGCGATCTGTGAACTATGGGAGGGTGTGTGAAACATTCCTGTACACTAACTAGGGAGTTAATCAGAATCAAGACTGAACAGCACAAGGTTGAAGCAAATGGGCTGTAAACAAGTGGGAATTGGTAACCTTTTGCTGAGCTTTTCAAGTTCAAAATGCCCTGAGAACTACTTGTTCCATTAATGTGTTTCTTTAAAAATATTCAGAAAGCAACAAATTGACTTCACTCATTTCTTCCCAACTCCCCCAGATGTGTAATTTCGTAAGTTCACAAACAGCTTCCAGAATCAGGTCATGAAATGCACAATGCCAGACACTGTTAACTTCCAGCAGACAGGAATTGCATCACATTTCTCAGCAACAAGGACCATTTTGTAAAGCTGCCTTTAAAAAATCATGTTAATCACTTTGACCTTCGATCAGTCCCTAGGTCCCTATGGGTGATTTGCTCATTAATGCCCTGACTGTCACATGACCTTGGGTTGTCCTTTCCTCGTTTTTTTTCCCGCAATTAAACGGGACACGAGACTAACAAGAAATTTCATTTAACTGCAATATTCTATGTTCTGAAATATCCATTAATTCCTAGTAATTGTTCCAAAAAAAAATTCCAGTGTAACTGCCACTTAAATGGATGTCATTTCTAAACAGTAGGACTATTTCTGTGACCTCAATTAAACTAGTTCACCTCACAAAAAAGGTTCAAAATAGCAATCAATGGAGGTGAAGTTGAACTGTTATTCTTCCACACCGATAATATGTTTTAAGCTCACATTGGAACAGGAACAGCCCATTCAGACCCATGAGCCTGAATCACTGTTCAATTAGATCATGGGCTGATCTGTTACCTCAGATATATTTACACAGCTTGGTTCCATATCCCTTAATAAAACCCTCACTGGAGAAACGGCTATCCATCAGAGTTCTGAAATTTTCAATTAGCCGATCCTCAGCTGCTTTTTGGGGCAGAAAGTTTGGGGATACAATCTTCTGCTTTTGCCAGTGGCAAGCTTGGAGGCAAAAAGGGCATTTAATCGGGGGAGGGACGGTGGCATATGGAACTCTGCCACCAATAGAATTAAGTTCTGGGCAGTAAGACCCATGGTTGACCTGCCCGCCTATTGCGTATTGAGGCCCTCCAGTGACCAATTAATGACTGCTTACACCACCGCTGATTTTAAAGGGGCTACAGGTGGGCCCACCACCAAGCAGCACGCAGGACAGCTAAAACCCTGCAGCTAACTCAACATGTGTGTTAGTGTTCCTTCATCAAAAGCAGTCAGTGGCTAATTGAATGACTGGACACGAGGAAAGAGGAGGGCCCGCTAGTCTAGCTGGTGCTAATTCCATGTTTATGGGCAGCACAGTGTTAGCACTTTTGCCTCAAAGCACCAGGGAACCCGGGTTCAATTCCCACGTTGGGTCACTATCTGTGCTGAGTCTGCACGTTCTCCCCGTGTCTGTGTGGGTTTCCGGAAGACGTGCTGGTTAGGTGCATTGCCTATGCTAAATTCTCCCTCAGTATGTCCAAACAGGCGCCAGAGTGTGGCAACTAGGGGATTTTCATAGCAAGTTCATTGCAGTATTAACGCAAGACTACTTGTGACAATAAATAAATAAATCTCCTGACCAGAAAGTGGATAACTAGGAGCCATGGTCTTAAGAAAAAAAGATTGATCATTAAGAGTGCAATGAGAGACAGTTTCATCATTCAGAAGGCTGTGAATCTTTGAAATCCTCTGAGCTCAGTATATTCAAGACTGAGATAGGTTTTTGGATGCTAAGGGAATCAAGACGTATGGGGAGGGTAGGGAAACAAAATTGAGGTTAAAGATCAGCCATAATCTCATGGACAGATGGATTAGGCCCAAAGGGCCTCCTATTTCTTATGTTCTTAACATCCAATACAAAATATTATTAACTGCACAGCTAAGTTCTACATAAACTGGATTGTTGCTTCAATTGCACTGAGGGACTCCTGGACCCAGCACATTGGCAGAATGATTTGGAATGGTGGACCTAATACATTACAAGTTCTCCAGAGATCTCATTTCGTAAATCCCTGCTGTTAAAATTTACTTGGCTGAGAGATCAAGCTAGCAACAGGCACCCCAGGACTCCTCAAGCTGGTCAACAATTAATAACAGGCTGATGGTTAGCAGTGGCTCAAGGCATCAACTCCATTTGGAGAATTGCCTGGGTAATGCCATTTCTCAAAAATATACCACTGATGTCCTTTGAAAAGCCTGCTGTCTACTGCTGTACTGGGGGAGGTGGTGGCATGATGGCATTGTCACTGGACTAGTAATCCAGAGACACAGGGCAAGATCTGGGGACGCGGGTTCAAAACCAGATGGTGAAATTTGAATCTCTGGAATAACAGTCAAATGATGACCATGAAATCATTGTCGTAGAAACGCATCTCGTTCATTAATGTCCTTTATGAAAGGAAATCTGCCATCCTTACCTGGTCTGACCCACGGCAATGTGGTTGACTCTCAAATGCCCTCTGAAATGGAGGGCAATTAGGGGTGGTCAACAAATGCTGGCCCAGCCAGCAATGCCCACATCCCATAAATGAATAAAATTTTAAAAATTCAACAAGTGCTAATCTACTTGCTTCAAGTTCCATAGCGAAATACATAGCATTATATTTTAATTGGCCTAGTTTACCTCAGCATGACATTCTAGTTCTATGCACAGTCAATAAAATTCAGGTTCATAGCTGTTTTGTCAAATATTTTCTAGTTTAATCCATATGCATTTCCCACTGTCCATGAAATTTTCTGGAATAAAACTAACAAAATTTCTAAAATCACAGCATATGCCTTCATCTGAACCTACGAGAGAGATGACTGTTTAAATGGCATGGGGCAGAAAAGAATGCATTTACGCCTCACGTATTTAAGTTTCCTACTAGGATTTATTGCATCACTCATCAAATATTCTGAAATCACGCAAGAGGAAAAGAAAATGAACCTCAAATTGATTTCAGACCTAATGAGGAAATAGTAGACTGTGTTGCGCTAAACTCAGCAGCAACAGCCCTTGAGCAAGTATTGGGAAAAAGAAAGTAGGAAGGGGCACTGATCATGCTGCTATTAAGTTAATTGTGTAGAAGCAGGCTTATAGTAACACTGCAATGAAGTTACTGTGAAAATCCCCCAATCGCCACACTCCAGCACCTGTTCAGGTACACAAAGAAGTTAGCGTGGCCTATGCACCTAATTAGCACATCTTTTGGACTGTGGGAGGAAACCAGAGATGGGAGGAAACCCATGCAGATACAGGGAGAATGTGCAACCTCCACACAGACAGTGACCCAAGCTGGGAATTGAACCCAGATCCCTGGCGCTGTGAGACAGCAGTGCTAGCCACTGTGTCACAGGGCGGCCTCTATGAAGAGGGCTGTGGTGCTGGGAATACTCCTGTTCTACCTGGTTTCAAAGTAACATTGTTTCTTTTTAAAAAATGAAAGCTAAATGCTGCAGATGCTGGAAATTTGAAGTAAAAGCAGAAAATGCTGGGTAAACTCAGCAGGTCTGGCAGCATGTGTGTGTGTGCGCGTGTGTGGAGGGAGAAACACAGGTAATGTTCCAACTCTATATAACCCTCCTACACAACTGTCTTTGGCTGCAAAGGGCTCTGAAGAGTCTTGAGCAAGGTGTGTCAAATTCTTGCTCCTCTCATTGAGGATGTATTTTAGCAAGGTGGGATAAAGTTGGCATTATCTATCCCCACCTCACTTACCCCCATTTTTATATGTTGGGTTCTAACGGCTTTTGTAGGCTATCAATAGTCATGACTAAAAGATGCCCAACTCATTTGTGTTGAACATCTTTCATATTTTGACAAGCATTTTAAGTTTAAGAATGTTGAATACAATGGACACCTCCCTCCAACCCATTAATCATTATTAAATATTTGTCAAGTTTCATTTACCATCCAGGCTTCTTTCATCATAAGAGCAATAAGTGATCCAAAAGGTGAATACAGCACTGGGCATTCAGTAAAGGAGAGCTTTTTTTCATATTTCAATACTGAAAGAAAACAAATTCCTAAGTTAAAAAAAACAGGTCTGCACTACACTCAATTCACAGATATCTAATTTCTCAGACATTATCCCATTGTAAGTTGCCATCTCCATCTGATCTACCCAGCAGCTGGGAGTGTCATCTAACAGTATTACAATCACCTAGTACTGATGGGGGTCTTTTGGCACGCAAATTTTAGAGGTCGTGTTAAAGTAACTTCAGTGTAAGATTTTCTACGTCACCTCAGCTGAGCTTCAATAAACATCTGATGTACAGTATTGTCCAAACTCCAGCCTCCAAAACATCCTCAGCAGCAGTGCCATTGATTATTTATCTGGACAGGTACTAATTATTCCCTTAACTAATTAACTGATTGTTCATTTGTGGGGGTAAATAAGTGGGATTACAGGAATAGGACGGGGTAGGGTCTGGGTAAAATGCTGTGTCAGGGAGTTGGTGCAGACTCAATGGGCCAAATGGCCTCCTTCTGCACTGTAGGGATTGTATGTCGTACAATGGATGGACTATAAACAAAGCATATTAAGCCAAAATGTTCATAGGAAAAAAACTAAAGGGTACATTGACATTGAAGCAGCCAAAGGCAATTAGCTCTTCATAATTATTCAGAATTATTTTCAACCTTTAGATTTGGCTGTAAGTTTCAAATAGATAGGTGGGCAATAAACGATGGCCTTATTGGCAATACCCTCATTTAAAGAATTAAGAAAGAAACAACTGACAACACAGGTGAGACAATCCAGACATCTACTGTATCTGATATCAGTGATAGAGTACAGGGGCCCATTGTGTTAAACAGACCTTGATGGATAACTTTCTTTGCTGACACAGTGCTCCAATTATAATTTAAATTTCTCTTGTTGCATGTATTTTGGTCACTTACAACCCTACTGTTGTAAGGCACAGGAATCTGACACACCTTGCTCAAGATTCTTCAGAGTCATTTGCAGCCAAAGACAGTGGTGTAGGAGGATCATATGGAGTTGGAATATTACCTGTGTTTCTCCCTCCACCCACACATGCTGCCAAACCTGCTGAGTTTACCCAGCATTTTCTACTTTTACTTCATTTGAGGTGTCCATTGGGAAAGTCTATCAGTGCGGAATTGTATAATACATAAATTGATATGAGCATACAATCAAGGTGTATTGACATCTGGTGTCAATAGAATACCTACATTTCTTTCCAGACTAAATAGACAACAATACATCAGAATCCAGAATGGATCTGCTTGCCTTCAATTTAATTCTGCCTGTTAAGCTTCATGGTAAAACTTAAACGTAACTAAATGCTGAAGAATGTTAAACAATTAAATAGCACACTTTCCAGTTAATATGTGACCAAATTTTAATAGCTCAGTGGTTGGACTCTTGCCTCAGGAAGTTATGAATTTAAGCTGCACTTCAGAGACTTAGGCACATTGGACGGGATTTTACAACCTCGCTTAGACCAGTCCGGAAATTCTCACGAGGTTAAATGGAGATTTCCGCTGTCGGACCCTTACCTGCACTGATTCCGTGGTGGGCAAGCTGATAGAATTCCTGCCATTATCTAGGTTGACACGAAGGAATCTGCATGGTGACAGGTGTCTGAGGCCTCATCTGCTCTTTTCAGGTGGCCATGAAAGACCTCATGGCACTATTCGAAGAGCAAGCGAGTTTGTGCAGTGTCCTGGTCATATCTGCTCCAGAGCCACCATCACTTAAACAGACTATGTCTATTTCACGTTTCTCTTTATGGGAGCTTGCTGCGAGCAAACTGTTGCTTTGCCCATATTAAGTGTCCACTCTTCAAAATCTTATTAGCTGTAAAGTGCTTTATGACATCTTATACTAGTTTTTTTTCTCTACTTTAACATTTTACGCTATGCTGCACTATTCTGTTTCAAAGAACAGTGAGGTTGTAAGTGACCAAAATAAATGCAACAAGAGAGATTTAAATTATAACCGAAGTGGCCATGTCAGCAGGTGCTGCAAAGAAAGTTATCCATCGAAGTCTGTTTAACACAATGGGCCCTTGAACTCTGTCACTGATGTTAGATACAATAGATGTCCAGGTTGTCCCACCTGCATTTTCAGATGTTTCTTTATTAATTCTTTGAATGAGGGTATTGCCAATAAAGCCATTGTTTATTGCCCATCCCTAGTTGCCCTTGGCAGGACGGTGAGTCACCTTCTTGAACTGTTACAGGGTGAAGATACTGTCAGGTACAAAATTCCAGAATTTTCATGGAATAATGATGAGAAATCGAGGTATACATCTATATTGCCTAACTTGAAAGGAAACTTGAGGTGGTGATGCTCCAGTGTGGCTGCTAACTTATCCTTCTATGTGGTAGGGGGTCACAGGTAAAACTCCTCTCTACAGTTTCTTGGTTTTGGGCAGGCTACAAACTCCTCGCAACACAACCCGCTTTTGTCCATGACCAGCTAAAAGTCACTGAAATTTCACAAAGTTGTGAGCATCCTGTTTATTTCAGTGGGTGACAACTATTCTAGATAGCTGCACCCATGCATGCGTGTGCACCTTATGGGAACAACGCTGAGCTCCCATTCTCACAGTTTTGGGAGGTAGTGCCAAGGGAGTCTTGTTAACCTCCTACAATGCATCACACGCTGCCACGTTGCGCTGCTGTTAGAGGGAAACATTTAACTTGGCAAATGGAGGGCTGAGATTTGTGGGTGTTGCTGCAGCCACATCCATCTAGACAAGTGGGGAGTATTCCATCATAATCCTGATTTGTGCTTTGCATTCGGGGTCAGGAGATGAGTTATTTGATTCAAAATTCCCACTCTTTGACCTGCCCTTGTAGCTACACTTTTTACATGGCAAATTCAGTTAAGTTTGTCATTCCTGATATGATCACTGATCCAGTTTCACTGCAACATGCAACAGAATACTGGTGCTTTAACTTCCTCTGAATTTTCTTTGTCCTTTAAGGGTTGCGGAGACTAGATTAGGGTTCGGCAGGTGCCAAGCACACTCCAAAAATCTCACCCCAGATTCTTAAATCCTATTCCACCATCAAGGAGTGTATCAGAGCAGGATCTACTCTGGCACTGAACGTGCCCCTAACCACTCTATCCCCAAGGGTTTGTGAGGAGAACGGACCCGTGTAATAACAGCATTTCCTGAACATCTGTCTATCGGAGGGTGAATAGCCTTTGATCCCAGCAACAATGAGGGCACTGAAGCTGGGATCTGGGATCAATTGCCATTTGGAGAACATACGAGGGGGCCAGCATACATCTGCTGTGTTGGAAAGAGAACTTTTGCAAGCAACCAAGTGAAAGACAAGTGCAGCTCCCAGATCTGTTTGTAACACATATTTATATCAGTTTCTCAATTGTTGCATCTGCGAGAAACAGGATACTGTAGTAAAACATATTTTGAAACAATTGAGTGAGAAAAGATAATTTGGCAACACATCTGCTCCCTCCACAGTCTCCGCATCAATTGTTTTGCGATTTCGTTCTCAAGATACAGGTGTCACAGGCAAGGCTGGCAATTAGTGCCCAGGTGATGGTAGGCCTTGACAACCCCCGGGGCTCAGTAGACCACGTCAGAAATAACAGTCAACCACGTTTGTGTCAGGCTGTGTTCCCTCCAACACAGCACAGCATAGGCCGGGATTTTTCTCAGAGCCCCGTCATGGCAGGAAATTTCGACAGATCAGCCATGAACGTTTAGCAGGACCGGACAATCCAGAGGGTGGGCACGGAAAATCCCACCCACAAGTTTTTTTTTTGCACAGAGAGTGGTGGGTGCCTGGAACTTGCTGCCAGGGGAGGCAGTGGAAGGAGATACAATAGTGACTTTTAAGGGATGTCTCGACAAATAGAATGATTATAGAAGGATATGATCCCCGGTAGGGTAGAAAGTTTTAGTTCAGTCAGTGCAGGCTTGGAGGGCCGAAGGGCCTATTCCTGTGCTATAATTTTCTTTATTCACAGGTCAGGCTAAACAAAAACAGCAAATTTCCTCCTCTGTGGATATTAAGTGAACCATTGGGTTTTAATCAGTTTCCCAGTCACTTTCACTGACACCAGTGAAAAAAAAATTAAGTTACTTGGTTTTGAGAAGTTGAATTCAAATTCCATGATGCATTCAAATTTATTTTCTTTGTATTATAATTGTGTTCTGAATGAGTATTGTTGACGCTGACAGTCATCTTTCAAAAAAGACAGAACATTCATCTATCATTACAATCGACTATTAAACTCTGATAGCCACGGACAATATTCTTCCCTCCTGTGTCTGGCTTCAGCTGCAGAAGACCACTCGGTTGCACGTATTATTTAACCATCTCTTATATTTGCAGTCACAAATCCTGTCCCATTCCAATGTTACCCCAGCTCATTTATCTGTGCATTAAATGGCTGACTTTAGGGCCATGACTGGAAATCTGCCCCATATAATCCACTAACCTAGGGTAACATATATATATGTGATCTCCAATTCCACTGGAGACTTGTTAATTTTAAAACAAAAAATGGAAACAAAAATCACCGCACACCTCATCACTAATGTTAGTCTGACCTCTGCGATTAGTGCATGTCGAGCCTCTTAAATCTAACAGCAAGGCAAAAGGCCGAGAGAAAATGGTGCATCTTTACTGAACTGTAAATCCTACAGAAATGTCATGATGACTCTCTGGGGCCCCGTTAAACCTGGCTATATTCACCCCACCAACTTCTGCCAAGTGTACACACTTCCCAGGCTGTTTAATCCTACACCGGATATAGTATTCCCACCAATCAACTGCACATTTCTCAACAGACTTGTGGTAATGTCATCACAAATTGTTAAAACTTGCACAAAATCTGTGGGGATAGCAATAAAATCTGCATGTTGTTTCCCACGCTAAATTAACAACGTTGTTACGCTACAGTTCATCAATAACATCTGAGAAAATCAAAACAAAGGTTGGACTAATTTATTAACCAAGCAACGGAATGAACTTTTTAAAAAAAAACCTGTATTTGTTTATTCAGTGATTTACTGGATCCCTGCTCAACTTCCACTTGACTGGTTTACGGGCTGCTCACATATCTTGGGGTATCACGCTTCATTGACATAGCGTAAAGATTTATTTTGCAACTAACCTGATCTCGGACATTAAAGCATCAGGGCTTCTCCAGAAAGTGAAACCAGTTTGGCTGAGGACGCCAGAATCTGCTTCAGTATAACACTAATGCTCAAGGCAATCATTATTTATGCCTAAACATTACAACAACTTCAGATAAGGAGCCCCATGTGTAGCCCAATACAAGTGCTCAGATAGTGTTGGTGGAGTTGCGCCATTCCACCATTAGCTTCACAAAACAAAATCTCATTGTCTGCCTGGCCACCAAAATGTATTGAATGTCATTAAGTATCTGCACAAGAAATACAAACTATGAACTCATTTTGTATACTTCAAGCTAGTCATTAGGAGCCTAAGCAGCATTTTAACAATGTGTCCTCAACCTTCCTTTACTGCTGACCTAACCAGGGCGAGTCGGGAAAGCAACAGATTCTCCATCCCATGTCTTTGCAGCCAGCAGCATACCCCAGACCAGGGAGGATTAAATTCTACCCTTCTTATGCAAAACTGTATGTGCTGAAGGGGCAGGTACAAATCAAACTAATGTTAGATGCCAAAACAGAAAACACTGGAAAATCTCAACAAGTCTGGCAACATCAGTGGAGAGAGAACAGAATGAATGATTGGAGTTAGGAGGGGAGACGATGGCCTGGTGGTATTATTGCTAGACTATTAATCCAGTAACTCAGCTAATGTTGGAGACCCAGTTTTGAATCCCACAGATGGTGGAATTTGAATTCAAATTCAATAAAAATATCTGGAATTAAGAATCTACTGATGACTGTGAAGCCCCTGTCAATTGTAGGAAAAACCAATCTGTTTGTCTCACGTCCCTTAGGGAAGGAAATTTGCTGTTCTTACGTGGTCTGCCCTACATGTAACTCCTGAGCCACTGCAATGTAGTTGACTCCGAATTGTCCTCAGGCAAATTGGGATGGGCAATAAATGCCAGCCAGTGACGCTCATGTCCCACGAATGGAAAAAAAGGATGATCTAGTCATGGAAGGCCCAATGTCTTCTGCTAGTGCTCGCCATGCCAAATCTGGAAACCAGCCGATTTGCATCTCGTTCATAAGATGCAGATGAAGGCTCGACTGGAATCACCGCCCCCTCCCCCCCACGACAATTCCAGCACGAACACGCACCAGTCCAAAACATGTCTGAAAAAATGTGGCGCACAGAAGTCAGGACTAACCTGAAAAATGCCTGGGGCTGCCTCCAGGGCTGAGATGAAGGTCACCAGTGACCCTGGACCCTAACACACCACCGTACTAGGTGATCGGTGCATCTATTAGGTGGAACTTATCACCAAGGAGGTCTATTTTCCAGCCTCAGCACATTCCTGGAGGTCCACCTTCCTTGTTGGGAGGCCCATCTTCTTTCTTCGATGGAAGGTCGGTGACATTGGACGCCTTTTAAATATGTTGGCAGGTTGCATGCAATCACGCCCACCCCACCACAATACGACATTAACCCCGTCCCAGATGCATAATTAGTGAGGTCAGGGTGGAAGATAAAGGTATGATTTCCTACCAGCCTCTGCAACAAATGCTTCCCGGTTTCTGCCACCGGTCAAATTCCTAGATGGGAGATTTCCACCCACCTTTCCCTGGAGTTCAATCTCTTCCATATTCTGATACTAAGCACAGAGATAGTATTTTTAATATTTAGCTTGTGACCTCTTCAGATTATAATTATATTTTCTGGCTCTGCAATCCTTGAATTACACAAGACTTTTCAACATTGTTAGGGTGCCAGATCAGAAACCCCAAGGTATATTACGAAGCCAACAATATTTCTACTTTGGCATAAATGTGAGGAAAGGATGCTTTACTCCATGAGTAATTCCACTGACAAATCTGGGTCCTCTTATCAAAACAAGCTTTATTAGAACACAGTTTAAGTACAACTCTAACAAAATGATGATGTCAGCGTTGGACTGGCATGGGCCCTGTATGAAGTCTCACAACACCAGCCTCAAGTCCAACAAGTTTATTTGGAATCATGAGCTTTCAGAGCGCTGAGACTTCTAACTTTAACAAAACAAAGCTGCTTAACTCTTAACCATCAAGCAATCTTTAAACACGTAAAGAAACAACTCAAATTCTAACTTAATACTATTCAGTTCCAATTAAGCCATATTTCTCTCATAGACATAAAACCGCTCTTTTAAAATAGTTAACAAATCGAGGCATATTTGCTTTAACCTTGGTTAACAGCTTTGGAGTTTCCAGAGAGATTTTGTACATAGGAGACAGAGCTGCTTGTAATCTGCTATCTTTAAAACAACCCTCTCCAACAACTGAATGCATAAAGCTGCTTTTCTCAGCTGTAAACCTAGCCCCTCCCATTTCTAGTATCACATGACTATAGGACCCTAAATGTCTAACTCACCTTCCCATTACTTTAATCAAGAAACACTCCAAGGGTCCTCACTTTGGTAAATAAAAGCTCATTAAGCCTTCTGCTAAATAAACACTTGCACAAGGAGTAATTATTTTGCTTTCCAGCATCTGCTGTATTCCTTCCAGACAAACCAGCTGCTTACAACAAAATACTAAATCTTAAAGCAATATCCCTCTTAAACATAAAACATAATAGCACTGTATCATCACAACACCCTCCTCAGTAATACTCCCAGAAATTTGAGTTGGACAACATTTCATATCCAATTATCTTATTTTCTTATTGCGGCACAAAGAATAGTGAAGAATAATTTAATATTTTACAATTTGTAAAGGTTAGTCATTGCACAGAAATAATTATTCTCCATAACAAATATTAAACCCTCTCAGATTGGAGAAATTCATGCAAAAGTTCTAATTAAAATTTGATTGATTTTAAAATCAACAGTCCACCTTTCAAAGCCTCATGACTAATACAGTTCTAAAGAACAGTGGCTGATACTTTATATCAGTCATAATGGGTGGGATTCTCTGGTCTCATTCAGAGCAGGATCTGTTGTGAATGAGAACAGAAAATCTGGCATCCAGCCAAAACTCCATTCACTATCAGCAGCAATGGAAAATCCCAACTGCAAACAAGGATAAAGATTTCGGCCTTGGTACAACACAACCATTTCCACTGTCAGCTCAACATCTGCATTTTGATGATGGGCCCAATTATTTTGCAGTTAAAATGGCCACTAATGTACCTCAAAACATTAAGTGCTGAGGAGACTATAAGACAACTCCTGAGGTTATTTGTTTTTGCGTGCAGGGGAGAGGGACAGCTTGTACTTTTTTGTTTTTAATCTTATATTTCTTCTCTTCCTTTCATTCAAAGCATGGTCTACACTGATAAATCTGGCTGCCATACTTAACCCAGAGTGTCTCAGAGGAATTTCCCACCATTTATCCCTTGCATTTCCTTACTCCCCTTTGATGACTGTCCCTTTAAGGATCAATCTGCAGTGTAAAGGCCACATGACGCAGGGAATCAATTAGGGAGCATGGTGGGCAATCACTCTGATATGCTCGAGCTTCTGCACACAGTCATTTTGGGAACTGATTGCAGCCATGAGGCTGCAAGCCTGTCTATATATTTAACTATAAATAAACAAGTTGTGTTTTGCTTAAACTGGTGAATGAGCATCTTTACATCGCCTCTCACTGTTCATTCTAGGACTATCCAACATAGGGCAGCACAGTGGTTAGCACTGCTGCCTCACAGCTCCAGGGACCCGGATTCAATTTCGGCCTTGGATGACTGTATGCCTTGTCTGCGTGGGTTTCCTCCGGCTGCTCCGGTTTCTCCCACAGTCCAAAGATGTGCAGGTCGGGGTTCAATGGACATGCTAAATTGCCCCTTAGTGTCTGAAGATGTGTAGGTTAAGGGGATTAGGGGGTATATACGTGGGGTTACGGGAATAGAGTCTGGGTAAGATGCTCAGTCAGAATGATGGGCTGAATGTCTTCCTTCTGCACTATAGCAATTCAATGAATGGAAAGTGTACATGGCTTGCAGTCAGTTGGTCAAAACTGGATCACAGGCAGAAAATATTTGTCAAAACATGCCTTGCTTTACGAATGATAGTATGGGTCGAGCAATAAATGGTGGCCTCGCCACCATCAAGTAAATGAACTTAAAAATTTAAGAAGCAGTGTCATCAATCTCACCCATTTCTAAGGCAAGGGACTTAAACAAATGCAGAAATAAAATAATCGGAAAATCACTTCAAGAGCATAACCAAGCGGTTTTTATTACAGAGAAATTAACAGAGGCCTGTGACCTCATTCATTGCCTTCCTGCCTAGGTACGAGGTGCAAGTTAGTGAAGGAAGTAAAAAATGACTCAGCATTTCCTTCTTGTGATGGTGCTGTTAAATCTTTCTGTAAGCATTACTCGAGGAAAACACTCAATGTACTCCACAAATAATTCAAATACATTCTAAGGGCCGAGCTCCAGTTTAATTATTCATCTTGACAGCAGGTTGCTTCAAATGTAGCAGCAGATTTTTGTTAATCATTAGCAAATCTCAGAATCAGGGCTTCTGGAGATTCAAAGCCATACAAGAAACCTTTGCGAAGTGACTGGAATACCGATTGCCAGAATTGCAACAACATATTACCAGCCAATGTTAACTTCATCTCCCCTTTCTGCATAGGTTTACCTTTGATATAGGCAATTTTCCCCTCCGACAGCACCCTCTTATATATATTCATCTTTTCCCTCCCGAGTATTCATAGCATCGTGGTACTGTCACTGAACAAGTAATCCAGGTACAAATCCCACCAAGGCAGATGGTAAAATTTGAATTCAATAAATTCAGATCTGGAATTAAAAGTCTAAATGATGCCCATGAAACCATTGCCAATTGTTGCAGAAACCGATTTGGTTCGCTGATGCTCTTTAGGGAAGGAAAATGCCATCCTTATCTGGTTTGACATGTGATTCCGGGTTGATTCTTAAATGCCCTCCGAACTGGCCTAGCAAGCCATTCAGTTCAAGGGCAACGAATGCTGGCCCAGCCAGTGATGCCCACATCCCATGAATGAATTTTTTAAAATGTTACAACCTCTCACTGTGAGATATCAGTCACCGGACATTAATTTGGCCTTAACTGGCGACAGGACTCACCATCCAATTAAAGATAGCAGATTATCTCTCAAAGTTGGAGCAACAATAGAAGTCATACTGGGAGGCTGCCTCCAGGCAACTGCTACACTGAAATTCCAATCAGTCTGCATGGCCTGATCTTAACTAGCTACCTGGTGGGTAACTGTTGCACCCCTGGCTTGGGACATCAGGGTGGTGTCACAATACTGGAACACCAGCCAGCAGCACTAAAGTTACCCACCTTCCTTTACTCTCACCCCATAACAGGGTGAGCATCCTGTCTTCAGTGCCATAATCTGGCTCAGTAATATTGACTCATTTATAACATATCATCACGAACTCTGTTTCCAGCCAAAATAAATCAATATCTGCAGATTGCCTTTGAACCAATCAATAGTCACCACAACCTTGAAAATGCAGTTTAACAATGATATCAGTTATTGTTTCCTCTTTGCAGTTTGACACCAAAATCTATATTTCAAAATTTGTCAAGATGAATATAGTCAACATCATGATCTATTTAGCTCTGAGGCTTAATTATGTCGTCAGTTTCCAGAAGATCCTGGCTAAGTCATAAGACTGGACAACTTGCAGGATTTAAGCCTCTTACAGACAAGGTTAGAGAAGATGATGGGCTTGATTTTTTACCACAACTCAGAGTTCCAAACACTCCACTTCCTGTTTATGTAGGGGCTACCTCCACTCAAGCCAGATTTTGATAGCCCAATAATGTGAAATTTGAAGTGTGCAATTTGGTAAGTGCGGGTCTAAACTTTTGTGCATTTCTTTGGATAGCAAGGGTACTCGCTCAGAGAGGAAAAGTACCCCTTTGGATATGGTTCTGGGACACATTGAGGGAAGTTTGGTGCCCCATGGAATTATTAGAAGGATAAACATATGTACAAAGTGCATAAATCTATTAACTGTCAACAGACCTGTCAACGTCAACAATCAAACTGTTAAGAGGATCTGTCAAAAATTTCAATTGGGACTTTTTTGGCACAGCCTGCAACCAGATCCAATCCCGCTGAAAGTCAATGGATTTTTGATTGGCATGCCACATCCCCTGCGGCAAGTTCTGCCATGGGTAGGCTGAAAATCATGGCCAAAAGCACCTATCAAATTTTAAAACCCTGCTATTTAAATATTGACAAAATATCTAGTGTTAAAAAAATTGCTTGCTATTTCATTCTGTCTGCTGACACAAATCTGAAGGCTTCCATTACTGGATCACTGCTGCATGACTGATTTCACAACCATCCTTTATCTCAGCAGGGTGCCAGCCATTTCAATTTGATTTGCAGTTACAACTGATTATAGGCTTTTTGAAATGGAACTATGAATTCCAATGTTTGTTGTTTTAAGGGATTGAGCACTTGAATGACATGTTTGTTGCATTCAGGCTTTATTTAGCTGAAGGCAGTAAATGTAGTAAATTGTTTTTTTATGAACAAGAATTTTTTTTCAATACAGTGAAGTCTGCAATAGATACTAAGATAAAATTTAATAAAGTTGTATCTCATCTCTGCATGGGTTCTGAGCATCCCCCTCTCTACTTCTGAGATCAGCCACCCAGACTTCTATTATAGCCTTCACCGACCGCCACCGCCGCAGGCTCCCCTCCGCTCCGCTCCCCTCACCACCCCTCCGCTCCCCCCCCCCCAACCACCACCCCTCCGCTCCGCTCCCCTCACCACACCCCAACCACCACCCCTCCGCTCCCCTCACCACACCCCAACCACCACCCCTCCGCTCCCCTCACCACACCCCAACCACCACCCCTCCGCTCCCCTCACCACACCCCAACCACCACCCCTCCGCTCCCCCCCCAACCACCACCCCCCCGCTCCCCCCCCAACCACCACCCCCCCGCTCCCCCCCCAACCACCACCCCCCCGCAGGCCATAACTATGATATAATTTGAACCCCATACCAAAGCACTTCAAGGTCAATCTTATGAGCCTGCAAGTTAACAGATTGGTGCTAGATTGGTGTTAGGGTAAATTAATCAGACCCTCATCCTATCTGCTTCATTTATACAGCTCAATCCTCTCTATTGTGAAATAGCTAGCTTAATGGCCAAGATTTACAAATGATTTACAAATGGAATACCCTGATAAAGCCATTTATGTGGAAAAAGATATCCAAGCCACATTGAATAAACTTGCAGGTAAGGGCTGGTCTATTGTGCTCCAATTACTCACATCTTGTTGCATGTTAAATAGCATTTGCACATTCATGTCTCATGCGACTGACTGGAGATGATGGCAGCAATTACGATGTGAATAATGAGCCAAGCTGAACGCAGTTTTAAAAAAAGCCCATTGTCTCCATTCATTATATATTCCTTTTTGTATTATTTATAGTATTTATACCTAGAATATGACATGTAGAATCCAAAGGAGCAAATGTAGACATTTTGCAGAACAACAAGTCATCTTGTTCTAATTGCAGTTAGTCCACAAATACATGATGCCTAATCCTGAATATCAAGCATCAATGAAACTGAGCTTCCTAATTATATTTTGCACTCTTTTGTTAGGTCTTTGTTGAATATATATGTGTGCGTGTTCTGGTGAAAATGATGCACCATATTTCAGAGGGGCATTAAAAGCTGGGATACATCCTCAAATCTTGTTACAGTCAGATGACTTAAAAGAAGTCTCTTATATCTGTGGGCTCTCAATTAACACAAAGCTATTCTTGCTGCATACTCCATTTTTCCTTCTATTCGTCACATTTCATAGAATCCTGCAGCGTAGAAGGAGGCCATTCAGCCCATCAAGTCTGCACTGACCACAATCCCACCTAGGTGCAATCCCCATAATCCAACGCAGATACCCCAGCTAGTCTCGCTGACACTAAGGGGCGATTTAGCATGGCCAATCCACCTAACCAGTACATCTTTGGATGTGGGAGGAAACCAGAGCACCCAGAGGAAACCCACGCAGACATGGGGAAAATACCCAGGCTCCACACAGGCCCAAGACCGGAATCAAACCTGGGCCCCTGGCGCTGTGAGACAGCAGTGTTAACCACTGTGCCACTGCTTCCTTCTCTTTTACCAAGTCTCCTCAGTCTGACTGAATGATATCTAGTGCCACACACTATTTTCAAATAAAACACCCAGCAGTATTTGTTGCGAGACCAGTGCTATCTTTCAAGGAGAATGAGGCTTTTCTCAAATATAAAAATCATGCAATGAAATTGCTTTTCTTAACTGAAATACAATAATATCCATGATCTCTTTAATCATATTCCAGTCTAAGAAATTTTACTTTCACATTTATAAAACATTAGTAGACCTATAATTTAATTAAAAAACTGCATCCCAAAATGTTTTTTTCAAATCAGTGCCTATATAAAATCTAAAATCTTGCTGCAACTGTACAGGGTACTAGTGAGGCCGCAGCTGGAGTACTGTGCGCAGTTTTGGTCGCCACACTTGCGGAAGGATATATTGGCCTTAGAGGGAGTGCATAGGAGGTTCACTAGGCTGATACCGGAGACAAGGGGATTGGCCTATGAAGAGAGACTAAATAGACTGGGTCTGTACTCGTTGGAGTTTAGAAGGACGAGGGGGGATCTTATAGAGACGTATAAGATAATGAAAGGGATGGATAGAATAGAGGTAGAGAGATTCTTCCCGCTTAGAAAGGACAGCAGGACTAAAGGGCACAGCCTCAAGATCTTGGGTGGGGGGGGAACTTCTTCACTCAAAGGGTGGTGAATCTCTGGAATTCTTTGCCCGTTGAAGTGGTGGAGGCTGCCTCGCTAAATATATTTAAGTCACGGGTAGATAATTCCCCTGTCTATCAGAAGCCTAAGGGTTATGGGGAGAAAGCAGGGAAGTGGAACTGATCCACTTCAGATCAGCCATGATCTTATTGAATGGTGGGGCAGGCTCGAAGGGCTAGATGGCCTACTCCCGCTCCTATTTCTTATGTTCTTAAAGCAGTTTTGTTGCCATGTGGTAGGTTGAGAGGTGTACAAAGTGCCAATTCATCTTTTCACTTCTTACCAGAAGCACTGTCATTTTGATATAAATATGACAGAAATATACATACCAGAATCATCATAAAGATCAGCCATCTATGAAACCAGGAGAAAGATTTATAAAAAAACAAGCAACTAATTCACCACTTAAAACCACCACTTGCTGCCTGAGTTTTTCCAGTCTTGCCATTGGGATATTCTGGTCCCACCAAAAGTCAATGGAGTTTTGACCAGCCTGCATGGGTCCCACTACAGCCAGGATCAGAAAATCCCAGCTGAGGTCACTGGCAGGTGAAAATAATGAATTGGGCACTTTGAGTTATATTTTCATGTTATTCACAAATGGCATCTATGCCGGTCAGTGCATTAAAAAAGGATGATTTTGGAGCACAAGGATTTATCTTGGAGCAGTTGGCTTAAAGACCGCCTTCAAAACACACAAAAAAGGAAGCTGGCCATGCGTCTTTTTACTGATGTTCCTCTCTACTCCTTCCCTTACTTTCTCTTCAACACGATTACCCCCTCTCTCATCACAGTGGGTCTCTCGCAGATTACCGTAAACCTTGATGAAATCAGCAGGCGCGTTTTTCAGTTTAAGTAATACATGACAGCTTGTGTAATTTATTCGCATCTGGTTGATGGACTGTGACAGATTGTGTTTATGCCTCAGCAATCATAAGCGCAGTACAGGTTTGCCCTATAATTTACTGGCCTTGATGTGCATTGGTGAACACCAGAAGCTATTGGAATAACGTGGCAGAAGAACTCTGGAGTCAATTGATAACCAGAAGCAGCATTCTTGTAACTGAACGTTTCCTTATTTCAGTCTGTATTTTGACCTTGCACTACAGTGAAAACATACTCCAAAATATTTCTAGCAACGAGAGGGGAGATGGGTACGTTACGCTTGTGCGTGCACAATTTTACATAACAGGCCAAAAAAAAGATTTGGCCAGAATTTTTCAGGCATTCATTCCCTGCCGCTGCAAGCGATGATGGAGAATGTGGCACTCAGCCAAATCTCCATTCACTACAGCGGGACCAGAGAATCTCGCCAATGTGAACAGCCAGAAAATTCCAGTCTATATGAATCAGCTGTTCAGATTGCTAACTATGTAGATTTGCCTATTCAAATTGCCAATTATTTCTGACACTTCGGACAGGATTCTCCGATCGCATCCACTCCTGCCACCGAGAACGGAGAATTTGGTGCTCAGCCAAAACTCCATTCACCGTAGCAGCATCGGAGAATCCCAGCCCGCAGGTGAGATCAGAGGTTTCCGGTGTTGGTTTTTATTTCAGATTTTCAGCAATATTTTGCTTTTGTGTCCCTGTAGTCTTCCCTCACAATATACATTCCACGACAAAGATTAAAATCATATTTTATTTAAACAGCAGCTCAATCGACTTTTTTACTTAAAAATGCAAAAACATTTGGAAAGCTGAAAGTCTCGAGAATGCGTTTGCGCATCTGCCAGTTCAAAAAAAATGCTCTGAACACTAGTGAAATCAAGACATTAGCCACAGTGAATTATTGGCCAGTTTCAAAGAGCAGGTAGATGTTGGCACCACAGTGAAACTCAGTAATGTTCTCAGTACTTGTTCAGCATCATTCCTTATCTGTATGGACAAATCTATCACAGGTTATATTTCACCCTTTGGTTGTATACAGATCAACTTTTTTGGTTCCTCTGACTATCTCATAGATTAAAGGCATAACACAAAAAGGAACCTGCAGCCAACTGATTACCTTAGCATTTGGCAAGGCAACATGACAGTACTGCCTTTGTAATAAATGATTATACTGTTCCACATCAATGATATTAACACATTACATAACTCCCCATTCTTTTCTGATAGCGGTGATTTGAACGTAGATTGGACGAAAATGGACTTAGAGGGGAATGATTCTTAATTGTCAAAATACATTTGGTGTTTTTGGAAAACATGCTATAAGAAAATATTTCCTTTTGTCCATACATTTGTTTTAGAATATCAACCAAATATATGCACAGCATTAGTGAAACTAACCACAGGACATAAAAACCAACTTGATTTATGGTAATTTTGTTCTCTCTGGCACGGCTCAGAAGTCTTCTCCATACGTTACCACCTCCTGCCAAAGTCCTGACCTTCTCAAAACCAAATCCCTATGTGTTAACATCTTGAAACATGGATTTTATTTATTTCTTCTATAGTATCTTTCAATTTTATTTCATTGCTTTAAACATTCCCATGGCTGAAGATTGGGAAGCCAAAAGGTTTTTCTCTTAGTTGAGTGAAATAATTCAATCTTTTCTCTGGTTTTGATTGCGTCCATGAAACCATCCTGTTGATAGCTCTAAACCAGGAAGACTGCTTAACCTCACAAATGCTAAGGACCTGGTCTGAGGGTTTGGCCAGAATGGAAGGACTTGAACTTTAATCCTACCTTTGTTTGAACACTCAATGAGTGTCAGTTTATTTTATTATTAGTGTCATAAATAGGCTTATATTAACACTGAAATAAAGTTACTGTGAAAATCCCCTCGTTGCCACACTCCTGTTTGGATACACAGAGAATTTAGCGTGGTCGATGCACCTAACCAGCACGTCTTTTGGACTGTGGGAGGAAACCCACACAGACACGGGGAATGTGTGCAGACTCCGCACAGTGACCCAAGGTGGGAAACGAACCTGGTTCCCTGGCGCTGTGAGGCAGCAGTGCTAACTGCTGTGACTCCGTGCTGCCCCTGGATCTGCAGAATCAGTTAACAGGCCAGTAATAGATACAAGGAAATAAATAATCTAATCAAAGAATTCCAACGATAACACAAGCTGCGTGAGGGAACTTTCTCATTCATTTAATATGCAAGCGGAACATTTAATCCTGTTTAAATTGTTAACTTTATGGAGTGGGTTTGAGGCTTTTTATCCTCTTGGCTATGTCTGGCAGTTGGATGGGCATCAATTGGTGAGCTCCATGTTTTGTGTGTGTGGGCTGCTCACAGCAAAGACCTAACAATAATGGTATAATTACTGCAAGTTGAAAATGAGGAAATAATTAACAACTGTGACCAGAAAATCTCGGGCCACTGACATGCTTAATTATTTTACAATCTGAGATAATAAGGGAAGTCAAAGTACTTGGATTTATGACAATTTGTTTTTAAAAGAATTTAATACGTTAATTTTATACAAATTTTGAACAGGATAGACATTAGCAAACAACTTATATTTATATAGTGGTGTTAATGTTATGAGGTGCATACTGGGGAGTTATGAGGAGGATAGGACTTTTAAAATTCAAACATGGCTTGAACAGTGGGCAGTGTAGGTCAGCGAGCACAAGGACAACTGGGGAACAGGACTTGCTGTGACATAAGACATGGCAGCAAATTAATTATCAATGGCCTCAAGATTATGGAGGGTAGAAAGTAGCAGAGCAGCCAGGAGTGCACTGGACTAATCAAGTATAGAGATAACAAAAGCATGAATGAGTGTTCCAGCAGTGGATGAGCTGGGATCACGCAAAGTTGGGCAACATTATGGAGGTGAGTGCAAGTGCAAATGTTTGAAAACGTGTGTGAATGCAATATATCGGGGCACAATTTTTTGTTTTGGGGAGGAGACCCCAACATCAGGGTCATTTCCGGGTCCTGACCAAGTATCACCTCCGCTCTTAAAGCCCAGGGCAATTTAAACTGGTTGGCCAATTAGTGGCCAGGGTGCATGCTCACCATCCATTTAAGAACAGCAGGTGGGCTCCCAAGGCTAAAAGACCAATAGGAGGGTTTCCCAGCCCAGAGAGATGGGCAATCAGAGGTAAGAGCTGCCGACGTGGATATGAGTGGGAGGTGATGCAGGGTCAGGACCAGGAAAGTGTGCCCCGGTATATTTCATTCGTTCGCAATTTCGAACGTATGCACTTGCATTCGCCTCCTAGGCTTTGCCCCATCTCAACTCATCTGCTGCTGGAACATTGATTCATGCTGGTGTTACCTCAAGACTCAATTATTCCAATGCATTCCTGACTGCTCTGCTATTCCACCCACTATATTCTTGAGGCCATCCAATGTAGGCGCCCTCTGAAGACTTATTAATACAGATTAAATATATTCTGGTCACAGCTACCAGTTTGCTACATCAGAAGGGAAAATCCCTCTATATGATATCTTGGAGTCACAGCTGTATCTATTTACCAGGTATGGCCATGTGTTGGGGTGGGGACGGGATTCAAAATTATGGATGGGTTTCTCTGGTCTCACTGCTGCTGGGACACTTTGCGAGTGAGAACGGGAAGTTTGGCTTTCCAGCAAAACTCCATTAACTTGCACCCATCCATCTCCCCCTCCACCATCCCACTTTATGGTGGCTGAGAGCAAAGGCGAGTATATACTGACACACGGTTCTCCAAGGTCAACTTTCCAACCTACCAGCTCCGTCCCATCCCAAAAATTCTTGCCCAACAGAAGAAAGGAGTAACTAAATTTGCATGGCAGCAATTTTGGGCAACTCTCCATTCAAGATTAGCACAGTAACTGGCGGCTGGTATGATACCTGAATAAGTACACTCTGCAGCCTGTCTCTGTATTTATTTGGCTGCTCTTGAATGGAGACTTGTCCAAGATTGTATGAAGATGCAGAGTATTTTGTGATTTGGTAACGGTATCAAGTCTGTCACATGGAGCAGTGGTTCCCAATTTTTCATATGTCATGGCACACCGCTATATTCAGGCACACCTTCTATCATCTCTGAACTGCCCTCAAGTAAAATACTTTTATGGTGGTCATTTTCGGTCTGTGTTCTCCCCACTTCACTTCAGTTCTGTTCCTTACAGTGCACCGTCTAATTGGAGGCTGTTTATTCTTTTTCTTAATTTGATTGGTTCCTGTTTTGCTCCTCTATTTTCTTACTGAAAACTTTGTTTTTAAACTTCTCCCTGTCCCTCTCGCTGCTGCCAGGGCTTTTGCGCCCTTTTTGAGTTTTCACTTCCTGTGCAGGCGCATGGGACTTTTATCTTCAGTTCCAAGTCCTGCACATGGGGCTGACCAATATACAAAATCTAAACCGTGCACGTACGGCTTTTTCCCACAGGTACATGAACGGGAAGCGCAAGGTTCTTCAGGTCTTGGAGAAGGTCGACCACAAAGCTGAAGCCAAAGATTAGTTTAATTACCTTAGTCTGAAACTAGAGGGCATAGGTTTAAAGTGTGAGGCGAGAGATACAGAAGACTCTGGAGGGGCAATTTTTTCACTCAGAGCGGTACGTGCCAGGAACAAGCTGCCAGAGGAACTAGCAGAGGTGGTTACAATTTTGTCTTTTATACTCATCTTACGCATGTAATTGTCTAAATGATTTTTAGAGGGTTATGGGCCAAATGTGGGCAATTGGGAATAGCTTAGTGGTAAAAACTGGGTGGCATGAATAAATTGGGCTGAAGGTTGCTTCCATGCTGTAAACCCCTATGGCATGAATTTTTAATCAATTTGAATCTTTTTTCATGCGTGTATGGCACATCAGTGTGCCGCAAACCGGTTGGGAACCACTGATGTAGAGAGCCATTAGCAGGAGAACTAATATGCAATTCATTCTTTGAGATCAAAACTTATTGTTCCACACATCTAAAGTGAGGAAGCCACAAAAGGAATCACTTGGAACACACCAGTTAAATAGTAAGAATGTGGAAGTACAGTAATGTGTTACACAATCAAATACATTGCACAATCATCAACTCACTAAAAATAATCTGCTGTCCATTTTCACAGCAATTTAAATAGGGCAGAACAAGTTTGAAATGATGAGGTTTAACTTGCACATCACTTACATTTCAATTTCTATTCAGAATCAATAATTTATCAACTTAGATCTTCTGCAGACACGGGGAGAATGTGCAAACTCCATACGGATGGTGACCCAAAGCTGGAATTGAACCTGAGTCCCTGTCATGGTGAGGTAGCAGCGCTAACCACTGTGCCACTGAGATTAGGGTAAATTCCTTGAGCAGGGTATGGTTGGAGTTTGCAGTACCTTACCACTGGAAATAGCTGAGCTGGAGGCCATTGAACTTTTAATGTTCAGAGATTGAATACCAATCGTGCCAACCTGAATTTGCAGCATCTCAAAACTTGTACGTACCTAATCCCCATTACATATTTTGGGATTGGGGCTTTTTTTCATACATGCAGTGAACTCCCAAAGTATTTTAATTGGACAGGGTGTCACAAGGTTATTCCACAGACATTTCTGTAACACAAGAAAAACACGTGCATCCTCTGTAGGAACTGAAACATAGTCAATGGAAAAATAATCTGGAGCAGTGGGCCACAGGTTGGAAACACACCCTTTTCATATTAAGAAATATACTAGAAATGGTACTCAGCAGATGTTACAGAACCACAGAAACTCACATAAGGCAGCTATTTGGCTCAATCTCACTAGGCTGATTCTTTTTGATAGGGCAATCCAAAACTAGTTCTCCTTCTCTGATCGCTGCCCAGAGCACTGTATCTCCCTCTGCTCTATTTATCTAAAATAGTCTGTTATAAGCTCAATAGCTTCTAGCTCAGCTATTCCCACTGGCAAGGTACTGCAAACACTAATCACAGCCTACTAAAGGAATTTATCCTAATCTTGGTGGCACACTGGTTAGCATTTTTTTTGGGTTTTGCATGTTGTCCCTGTGTCTGCATGGGTTTCCTCCAAGAATTCCGGTTTCCTTCTACACTTCAAAGATAGAATAGAGTCCCTACACTTTAGAAGGAGGCCATTCGGCCCATCAAGTTTGCACTGACCACAACCCCACCCAGGCCCTATCCCCGTAACTCCACACATTTACCCTACTAACCACCCTGACACTAAGGGGCAACTTAGCATGGCCAATCAACCTAACTTGCAGAGATTAGGTGGATTGACCATGTTAAATTGCCCCTCAGTGTTAGTGATAGTGTCAGAAGTGGGTTTACAGGGATAGGGCCTGGGTGGGATTGTTGTCGATGCAAGCTTGATGGGTCAAATGGCCTCCTTCTGCCATGTAGGGGTTGTACTATTCCCTTGATGACCCAGTTAAGCTGATGAGTCCTCATTGGTGATTCCTTAAGCAGAGAATTGGGGAGTTATTCTGGTGCAAGATTAAACAGCTGCGATCAGGATGCGATCCTAATAAGGCACATCAGGTTGAAAGTCTGGTTTTCCCATGCAATCTTGATCCTAATTGCTGATTACTATAATTTATTCTAGACTGGCTGAAGCAGAGAAATCTGCAGATTGAACAACAAGTACTGATTATCAAGGGGAACACTGGATTGTGGAACTGGTTGGCTGACGTGCAGCAGATTTCAGGATGGCTCCAGAGGCCCAGTGAGAAGGCATAGAGACTCCCTGATGCAGGAGGTTCTGGAGAAGTGGGGGGGGTGGTTTACTGTCCTGCACCCTCGGGGGGTTCACTGATCCCTCAATGCCCTCTCTCCCCCAACACCTGCTGCTGTGTTAGACCTCACATCCTCTTCCCATCCCATACCCAGACAAAGTGAGACATGCTGATGACCAAGCACCTCCTTTATCTTACTGGATACCTTATACACATCACCAGGAGATAGCAGCACAGCATTCACTCGCTTCTAGGTTAGGTTCCAATTGGATGTCTGGAACAACTGCAAATAACATGTATTGGTAAAGTCTTGACAAATTGTTCCAGAAAGTCTCCCAATGTGTTCCGAAAGTCCTCTTCAAATCTCCAGCATTAAATGAAAAGTGAAAGGCGAGTACAGCTTTAAGTAACTTTGAAAATCCTCAACATTTACTAGCTTACTCTCCATCAACTAGTCAATCTTGCATGGGGTATTAGATCAAGCACTAACCACCAGAATGAGCATTAGCTGACAATTTAAATAGCAGTCAGATGCTTAACAAGCTTCTGGGCGACCGTTTAAAAAAAACTGTTCCTTGCCCACAATTTGCTTACAAAAGTGACATTCTCCACAAAACGTGCCGAACCAGTCATTTTAGCTTAATACTATTTTGGAGGTACTTTAGTATCTAAAGCATCCAAGGAAAATCATCCCTTTAATTATTTCAATATATACTGAATCAAAACTGTTCAGAATTCTACAAGCTTCAACAGAAATTCTGGCTGTCCCCGTGAAAATAATAGCTATGCCTTAACTCTTCACATATCCATGTTTCCCATGCCTGGTATCACTCCTATATCTGGGAATTTGGCATGTCAGCTACAACTCTCACCAACTTTTACAGATATATCACAGAAAGCATTCTTTCTGGTTGTATCACAGTTTGATATGTCTCCCTGTCTGTCCAAGACCGCAAAAAAAAAACTACAAAAGGTTGTGAATGTAGCCCAATCCATCACGCAAACCAACCTCCCAACCATTGACTGTGTCTACAATTCCCGCTGCCTCGGCAAAACAGCCAGCATAATTAAGGACTCCGGATGCTCTCTCCCCTACCTTCTTCCATTAGGGAAAAAGGTACAAAAGGCTGAAGTCACATACCAACTAATCCAAGAACAGCTTCTTCTCTGCTGCCATCAGACTTCTGAATGGACCTACCTTATATTAAGTTGATCTTTCTCTACACCCTAG
Source organism: Carcharhinus amblyrhynchos (assembly GCF_965287045.1). Classification (NCBI taxonomy): domain Eukaryota; kingdom Metazoa; phylum Chordata; class Chondrichthyes; order Carcharhiniformes; family Carcharhinidae; genus Carcharhinus; species Carcharhinus amblyrhynchos. The sequence goes on along the minus strand of NC_137344.1, from coordinate 41,893,581 downwards.
TTATGACTGTAACACTACATTCTCATTTCCTTCTCCATGGTATGCTTTGTCTATACAGCGCATAAGAAACAATACGTGACAATAATAAATCAAATCAAAATATCTACACCAAATACTCACTGGCTTTAACGTCCTTGCCACTGTGAGGAGCCCAGAACTGCAATACCTGTGGTTCAACCAGTCTTCTGTTCACTATTTTTTTCCTCTGGCTTGTTTATCGAACCAAAATGCTACTTGTCTTTTTATGGGTTTAATCTTCCTGCTCTCCAAAGATGTGCTAGTTAGGCTGATTGGCCATGCTAAATTGACCCTAGTTCTGGAAGGATTTGTAGGGTAAACATGTGGGATGGGATGGGATGGTTGTTGGTGCAGGCTCAAGGGCCAAATGGCCTTCTTCTGTACTGTAGAGACTCTATGATTCTCTTGCACCTTCAGGACATGAAAATACCTTGATCCCTCTGTTTGTCTCATCAGCCTGTTTCCCAGTTGCAATAGAAGAAAAAGAGCTTGAACATGGTGTAACTTTACATGGTGATATTTCCTCCTCAATTTATTTCTACACTAATCAGAGTATATACAGGGAGTGAAGAGGCTGAATGAGGGGCAAGAAAGCATCTGATTGGATTAACCGAGTGTGCGTGTTTGGACTCATCCATTAACTGTCATTCTCAGAATTATGCAGTGGTAAGAATTTTTAAATAGTCATCCTTACAGCCTTACTGATCAAAACAAATCTATTTGATTTATTGTTGTCACATGTATTAACATACAGTGAAAAGTATTGTTTCTTGTGCGCTGTATAGACAAAGCATACCATTCATAGAGAAAGAAACAAGAGAGAGCAGAATGTAGTGTTACAGTCATAGCTAGGATGTAAAGAAAGATCAACTTTATGCAAGGCAAGTCCATTCAAAAGTCTGATGGTATCAGGGAAGCAGCTGTTCTTGAGTCAGTCGGTACATGACCTCAGACTTTTGTAGCTTTTTCCTACAGAAGAAGGTGGAAGAGCGAATGTCCAGGGTGTGTGGGGTCCTTAGTAATGCTGGCCGCTTTGCCGAAGCAGTGGGAATTGTAGACAGAGTCAATGCATGGGACGCTAACGACAATACGGACCTATACCTGCGATATAAATTGTAAGAGCTACCGAACATTTTGTGGCTCTGTCAGGAGCTGGAAATAATAAGAAACTCTCTATAAAGATTATGGTGAAACATATGGACCGGAATTCTCTGGCCATTCCCATTAGCTGGATTCTCTGGTCATGCCAGCAGTGCATTCCCACCCACGGGTTTCCCGGCAGCGTGGGGGTAACTTCAATGGAAAAATCCCATTGACAGTGCCAGAACCAGAACCAGAGAATCCTACTGCCAATGACCAACTTACTGTCTCCAAGAAACACGCGGCTGGGAGATCGGAGAATCCCATACCTTATAAATCCGGAAGGTTCCGAAGAAGAGGTGCATTTGATTGAAAACATTGGTCAGAACTTTCTGGTCCTTCCCGTTGTAGGATCTTCGGGCCCCACTGAAGTCCAAGGACATTTGAATGGTTCGCCAAATCCGCTGCCAGGGAACCCACCGTGATGGGGTCAGAAAATCCCATCCATTAACTACAAAGTGTTTTTCTCCACAGATGCTGCTAGACCTGCTGTGTATTTGAGCACTTTGTTTTCCTCTCCTCTAGATTTCCAGCATCTGCAGTATTTTGCTTTTACCTCACGTCTTACCTGATTTCCCTTTTTAAGTTTATGTTTATCTAAATGCTGACAGCGAGAAGTTTCAGTGCTTCGCAACAGCACAACCTTTCCACTTGGTTGGCCTGACACAGTTTTGGCATCACATATCCAGAGGTCAGCTGTGAAATGAGCAGATGTGAAGCTTCCTCTTCCCTAGCCATTGGTATCGAGGAAACAATAGCAATGACATTCACAAGTTGCAAGGGTGGAAACATTGCAAATAATTGAAATGTACTGGAGTAATGTTCACCTTTAACAATGGACACATCAGAATGGGTTGCATTTTTAAATCAAAGTCTATAGTTGTCATTTTCACTAAGTCTATTCTTCACACGAACAATGCAACTCAACCCCCTGAAAAACACATCCCTTGACATCTCACACCAGCCACCTGTAGTTTCTTTCAGTGAGGCTGCCAATTTAATGATCACCTGCTGAATTACGGTGAATTTTTTTTTACTGAGAGTTTGCATCTAGTAGGAACCAGACTAAAGCAGCTCAAAGTCATTACACTCTCAGTTGGCAAATTCAGTTCTGGGCCAAAGTCCTTGAGGGACATGGACTTTGTGTTAAGCCTCCTGAGTAAACCCACAGGGATCAATTTTTAACACCACTGCCTGATGTTAATCGAGCGATAACATCTTTAAAACACTGACAAAGATAGACACTTTCGAAATGGGCTAACACAAAAGATCACATTTGTTTTAAGCGTTAAGCCCCTTTTAATGTGCGCACAAGAACACAACAGAAGCAGGAATAGGCCACCAGGCCCTTCAAGCCTGCCCTGCATTCAATTCCATCATAGCTGATCTATGCCGGCCTCAACTCCTTTTATGTGCCTCTTCCCCATAGCCCTCTATTCCTCAAATATTTATCCACCTTCACTTTAAGCATATCTAGTGATCTAGGCTCCACCACCCTATGGGGCAGAGAATTCCAGAGATTCACCATCTTCTGCAAGAAGACATTTCTATGCACCTTGGTTTGAAATGACCGGCCATTTATCTTGCAGCTACAAGTATATATCCAGCCCCCTTTTGAAAGCTACTAATGAAGCGAAAGCCACCATCCTTCCAGGCAGTAACAGATCACAACAAATCACTGAATAAAAACAAAACTTCTAATGAAGACTTCTTCAGAACTGGAGGATTTGGTGACACCAAGGAGGTTGATTCCAATCTTTGGGCAACTGACAGATGGAAGAACCATAGAACTGCTACAGTGAAGGAGGCCATTCAGCCCATTGAGTCTCAAAAGAGCATCTTATCCAGCCCCATCCTCCTGCCCCTCACGATTCTCCTCCCCATAACCCGACATTCCCACCACGTGGCTAATCCACCTAACTTACACATTTGGGACACTAAGCAGCAATTTAACTCCCACAGAACCCGCACCTTTCCAGTTCTATCCTGGTATCCCATCCATGCAATTTTACACTCCACCCACCCCCCATTCAAAATATGCCGGGGGTGGGGGGGTCTGCCCCACCAGGTCCATTCCAATGAAATGTAATACGTACAAACATATTTAAAATACTTGAACCTTAAAAGCTTTACATTGCTTTCTTCACACATCTAAAAGTGAAGATACATACAGTATGTTTGCTCAATTCAGAAAAAAAATCTATTGCTTACATCAGCTAGTTAAGGATTAACTCATGTTACAATTTTAAGGAAGTAGAGAAAGGGGTGACATTTAGCATACATCTGTTTACCATTACAATGCAGATGTGGAAGTGTCCAATTCCATTGCTATTACCAGGGCTGCACTGACAAAGTCACATACTGCCAGTGACTTGCCAGTTGATGAGCTCAGAGCTGCACATTTAACAGATTTGCAGATGTAGTTTTTTTTTTCTTCTGTCAGGAGAGGGGAAATAAACAGGAGGAAAAATGTTACTAAGCAAGGACATAAAAGCATACAAATCAGGAGACGGCCATTCGACTCTCGAACCTCCTCCACCATTCAGTAAGATCGTGACTGATCTGACTGCGGCCTGAACTCCACATTCTGCTAACCTCCGATAATCCTTAAGAGTCAAGAATCCTCTCCCCTCAGCCTATAAAATATTCAATGATTCTACCTCCACCATTCTCCAGGGGAACAGAGTTCCAAAGAGACCTTTGAAGAAAACAACACTCTCCTAACCTCTGTCTTAAACGGGACACCCCATAATCTAAACTTCTCAGTTTTCCTCAGTGCTAGTCTCTGGGGAAAGGGGAAAACAGCCTTTGAGTATTGACTCTCTGAAATCTCTTCAGTTGACTTGGGAAACACATGGGCCAGAATGTCATGATGCTTGAGCAGGCACGCGACAAATTCAGAAACGCATGAAGTCACACAAGAAGACATCAGGTCCAGGCCTCACTGCGCACTCGAACAATATTTTGGTAGGCAGATGCAGGCAAGAATTTGAAGACACCCGCTGACAATCAAGCAGGCAAATTAGGCCATTAAAGTTTTACCCAGCACATCTATTTGTTGGTTGGCAGACAGGCCAATTGGCCAGGTGGCCTTTACATTTTAGCTTCAACCTCAATCCTGGGTGGGCTGAAATAAAAAAGGGTGTCTGGAGACTCAGGTTTGTTTTTGAATGTGCTGCCTTTAGGCACTCTTCACAATGTTTTTCCTTTACTATTTATTTTTCACAGGTCTGCAGCTCCCTGAGACAACTCCTCAGCGGCTGTTTCCCTGCAGAAGCACACTAGAAATGCCAGACCCTACCCTCCCTTTTCTTGCTCCTCCCCATCACCCCAAACACACACACACACATAGAGTCGTGTCCTCCCCGGCAACATTCAGCCTTTCCCACCCAGTGTTTCACGCTGGCTGCCCACTGATTCACCAGCCAGCCCAAAATTGCATTCTGCGGCCAATCGCAGCCCGAAGTGCATTTCATGCCTGCCACCAAGCCCACCTGGTGCACACGTCCGAGCGGTGAAAAGTTCAGGCCATGATTCCATTTCCAGCCTCATCTCCAGTCCGAAACTCTTTTCTGAAGGGTCCTTCCGTCTGCAACATCTCAGTCCACTCTGCCACCATCCCCATTTCAAGATGTCCTTTCTTGGCACACTCCCATGCAAACAAAGGAGATTCAACACCTGCCTATTCACCACATCCAATTCCCTCTGAGTCAGTAAATCCACTGTTCTTTGTTCATGACACTGCCCTTTCTGTTCAGAGTGCAGTCTCCTCTACTTCAGGTTACCTAAACACAGTGACTGCCTGCTATGCCGACTGTCATGATTTCGCCCACAAATGCTACTGACTGAGCAACATATGGTTGCCCCTCTTCTCAATTCCATTCTGACCTCGCTACCACTGGATTTATTAATTTTTCTAACTAACACAAGGCAAAGTGCAAGAACAATGGTCTGGAGAGGCAGGTGGCAAGAGTTGGAAATCTCCAGCTGGGTGTGACCAGCTCTTGAAAAGGTGACTCAAACAACACAATTTTTATTCTAGGGGACAGTGGCATATGTCAGGCCTGTGCCCTAGAATAAAAATTGTGTCATTTGAGTCACCTTCTCAAGAGCTGGTCACACCCAGCTGGAAATTTCCCAACTAGAATAAAAAGACACAGATCAGAAGCAAACACAGGGGTTGTGTACTCTCAATGCTGACTGATTAAGATTATGTAAAATAGGAACAGGAATGGGCCATTTAGCCCCTCGAGCCTATTCTGCCATTCAACAGGACCATTGCTGATCCAAGGTTTGCCTCAACTCTCTGGGATTTAGTTGCAGTTGTATTAACTATTATGCCCTCTAGCCTTCCTCTTCTCCCCCACCCATTCCCAATGTACATTCCAACCCATACCCTCATTTATCCCCAATAGCCCCCTCATGCCCCTTTATAACCCCTATGACAGTAAATACCAATTAAAGCTCCCACCCATCTCCAATGGCCCCTGATAGCCTCCATGTCCCCATTCATCCTTATGGCCCTTGTGCCAATGTCCTATACCCATCATCTCCCTTTGTCCTTACATTCTCCATGCTACCATAGGCAGACCACAGGAGCAATGCTGAGATGAGATTAAACAAAGTTTTATATATTTTTTCACTCAGAGGGTGGTGGGTGAGTGGAATCAGCTGCCGTCGGTGGCGGTGGAGGCAAACTCGTTGGGGTCTTTTAAGAGACTTCTGGATGAGTACATGGGATTTAATGGGATTGAAAGTTATAGATAGGCCTGGTAGGTAGGGATATGATCAGCGCAACTTGTGGGCCAAAGAGCCTGTTTGTGCTGTAGTGTTCTATGTTCTATTACAGAATATATACACATACATACTCATTCATTAAAACCCATTTGATACATTTGAATCTCAAATACCTAAATTCCTTTTAAAACAAATATTTGTAATCATAACCACACAAAGACAGCCAATACTTTAATAACATTTTAGAATGGACAATCAACTCTGAACTTACAGGGGTCACCAAGGAAAACTTGATCCTACAATGGCTATGAACGTCTCCATGACATTCATGACCTCTATGAAGGTCTTGCAGAGGAAACGGGGCAGGAACTTCTTCACTCAAAGGGTGGTGAATCTCTGGAATTCTCTGCCCGTTGAAGTGGTGGAGGCTGCCTCGCTAAATATTTTTAAGAAGCGGGTTGATGGGTTTTTGATAAGAGAGGGGATTAAGGGTTATGGGGAGAGGGCGGGAAAGTGGAACTGAGCCACGACAGATCAGCCATGATCTTATTGAATGGCGGGGCAGGCTCGAAGGGCCAGATGGCCTACTCCTGCTCCTATTTCTTATGTTCTTATGTTCTTATGTTCTCCAGCTCCACTTGCTCGTGCGCAGATTGCACTAGCGCTGCCCGAGGGCGAGAACCGGATTAGCGTATTTAAATCCTCACTTAAATATTCTCTGTTTGACATTGGGTTCTCCCTGCTCCCTGGATCCTTCGATCCTTCAGGGGAGGATGGAAGGCGGAAGGCAGTGGGAACTAGGTGCCAATCAGTACTGGTTTCCAAAAGCAGATACCAGTCATGATGGCCATGTGGGATGTTCAGAGGCCATTGAAACCTGTGGGTAATTGGGGAAATGACTGGGTAGTGCAGAGTTTCAGGTTGTCTGGAAATTGAAGCACCCTTTAAAAATAGCACCCCCATCTCCAAGGAGATGGCATCGCCAGCATCTTTAGGTCCCCACTCCAAAAAAAATTCCAAGTGAGAGAGAATTCAGTGAGAATCCCCCAAGACTCCAAAAGAATTTCTAAGCGTCGGTGAATTGTGAACTGAATCGCGTGACCCTCCCAGTAGGAATTAGTCTCCCAGTTTGAAATTTTTTGGGAGAATTCAGCCCAAAATTTGGATAGTCTTAGCTCAGTTCCTAGCAAGTGCACAATACAAAATTGGCTATTATTCAACATAAACTCAAAACTTTACTCATTGAATTCTGAAGATGGATAGATCTTGGTGTAATGAGAATGATTGCTTCAAGTTTAGGATTAATGCAGATTAAATACAGCTGATCTATGCCAAATCTGACCGAGATGTGCTCAAAATTTACAACTGGGCTCTGGCACTCAAACTTTGGAAAATTCCTTGATTTACTGTGACAAAAGGTGTGGACATTTGTAAATGCAGGGTGCTTTTCCATATAGCAATGCACATTTAAAAGTCAAGTCTGACAAGATCAAGATGTCTCTGCATATGAAGCCATATGTTCATCCAGTATGCTCATTCAGTAACCAACACATTCCATGAAATCAAATCCACAAAGCTCCCTTTAATTAAACCCTGGTCTCTGCAACGAAATTTCCTCCCAGTTTCTCCCCCAGTTTCTTCTAAAAGAGATTATAGAATCGTATTTTCCATTCTTTGTTGTCATGGTACAAGAAATACTTGACCACGAATACAAACCTTTTACCTTTGACAGCTCTTTTTGAAGATTGAGCACAATGTACAAGTACTTGGTAAGGTTACATTTTAGTTATCTATCAAATTGATAACGACATTATTTCTTGTGCCTTGAGAGGATATTACTAGATGCGAAAGACTGTGTGTGAAAGTACTATTATCTCAATACTAAAAAAATCTGGTCAGATTAGATGCAATTTTCTTTCAGAGTTCCAGACAAAACGAGGGGTGTGCTTTTACGGTAATTTATCTTATCAACATCAAATTTTTTTTCCTCTGGCAAACATGGGCGGGTTTCAACCTAGCTGTATCCAATGAAGTTAATTTTAGACCCAAGTCCATTTTTCCTTTTTGACACTATTAAATCCAGAAAAGAAAATATCTCCCATGCCGTGCAATTTAAGAAGTGCCACAGGGAAACAGATGGGTTTTGCACAAATCTCGACATATCCCTACAAAAAAAAACACACATTTTGGAGCAAGAAAAACCAGACTGCACAAATTAAAGTGACTTTAAATTTTCTTCAATAAAATACAAAAAGATTGGTATTTCTGAACCAATACAAAATGTAGGCCTTTTCTCATTTAAAAACTGCGTGTCACTTTGACACCCTGATCTAAAAAAGGTAGTTATGATTCCACTCAGTACCAATCTAAGTTTTACCCTTTAAGTAATATTTTGTTTATACATCATGAAGAGCTAAAAGACACATAAGAGAGTCTCTTAAAGCAATAATATATATTCAAAAAAGTTTTAATAAATCACTCAAGGCTCACGATTTTCACATATACAAACTATACAGTGGTTCTGGAGCAAACACCTCTGGACTTGTATAGAATGCTTGCCCCCTTTATGAAACCAATCATCAGGTTTGATTGTGGTTGTCAAAACCAATATCAGGTAGAAATTCATCCTGGGTGATGACGCTAAATCAAAACATCAGTTGTGTGTTGAACACCCCACTGGAGTTTCAGTTTGTTTGACTTCAATAAAACTAAATACGGGACGGTCATCAGTCAGGCGGCTAATACCACACACCCATTATGCGCAAATGCCCAAGATGAATTTCTATCCACTTTACTGGTGTTTTCCAATGACTTCAGTGAACACTTTCCAATTTTGGCTTTGTGTTATACTCGCTTAGATTGTGTAAAACAACAGCTGTGCTGCACGTGCATTACTGAAGGTGGAAATGAAAGCAATATAGTTACACTTGTTCTGACTTAGCTTCCTATGCCTAAGAACAGTATGATTAGCTCAACATCATACTGATGTTGGAAGCATCTGACACTTGGGCATAGCTCGTGCAAAAAAACTTTAAAATAAATCTGTCCCTATTTGGCTCAACTCAGTGTCTCTATCTTCTTATTGCTTACACCAGTGCTCCTCTTCTTGCTATCCTTACTGTGATTGAACAGGGTTCCCACAACATTTATTCCAGATAGCAGAGATCCTTGTGGAATACTGATGCCTTCATTCCGTATTCACCCGTGTTCCTAATTTTTAAATATTTTACCCTCTTGTCAAAATGTATAATTTGACGGGATTGATAATTAAGCTCATCAATCGCCTAAATAAACTTGAAAATAACTAGGTTGAAACCTCTGCTTTCCAATGAGAAGCATAGGAAGTAGAATGTCAGTAGCCAGATTTACACTACAGTCATGGCGGACAGCTTTGATTAAAGATACTGTGGAAAACTTATGTGCCTGTGGGAGAAGATGAAATACAGCTTTGATTAGAGGAAACCTCAGATGTTAGTTGGTTTGCAGCGTTGCAGAAATGTTTATTTAAAAAAAGGCAACTGGGTGGATCTTGGCTTTGTGATAGTGTAAAATGGATGATAGTGCACTGGCAAACGGTTTTACATCTCCCTCAATTTTTATTTCTACTATCTTCAATGGAAGTTCAATCAAGAGAGAAAATGGGCTGCTGACTTGCAGCGTTGCACCAGGTCTATCCCAACCTGTGGCAAGAGCAAGATCAGATTAAGAAAACATCACAAGATTTGAATTGCAAATCATTTGGGCATTGATCAACATCATGGAATGGCTGGATGTTGGTTTAGCTCAGTTGGTTGGACAGTTGGCTAGTGATGCCAACAGCACAGGTTCAATTCCCATACCTGTTGAGGTTATTTATGAAGACTTTATGAAGCCTTCTCAAACCTTGTCCCTTGCCTGAAGTATGGCGATCCTCAGGTTAAATCACCACCAGTCAGCTCTTCCCTTTGTAGGGGATAGTCCCAGATGACCACAAGCTGCTCTCCCCTACAAATTGGTATGCAGCACCGATAAAGGAAAGCAGCTTGTGGTCATCAGCAACTATACCTTCATACCCAGCAACAAAAAAAGACACGTTTATCTAGCAATTCTCACAACCCTTTATAGCCAATTAAATACAAGTGAGTTACTGCTGCAACACAGAAAACATGGCAGGCGATTTGCACACAGCAAAGCTTAAAATTTATTTATTAGTCACAAGTAAAGCTTACATTAACACAATGAAGTTATTGTGAAATTCCCCTAGTTCTCGCAGTCAGGCGCCGATTTGGGTCAAAGCACCTAACCAAGCTCCCACAAACAATAATTTGACAATTACCAGATCATCTCTTTTTGTGACGTTGAGCGAGAGGAAAATAGACACAACAAGGAAAGCAAGACACAAAGGAAGGAGGCATTTTTAAAATGGCGAAGGAAAAGAAATTAGCCTACTCATGTTCCCTGCAATTCCCCAAAGAGTGAGTAGAGTTGTTACAGATAATTATTAACAAGAAAATAAGCATTTTCATTTACTTAATAGCAACCTGTATTGATGTCACTCTTTCAGTGTAGCGAAACATTGCAAAGTGCTTCACAGGAGCTTTATCAAACAAAATCTGACACTGAGCCAAACAAGGAGATATGATGGCAGTCAAAAGTTCGGCTGAAAGGAACTTCTTGAAGGAACAAAGAGGGTAAGACGAGTAGAGAGGTTTGGGGATGAAGGGCTGCAGGGTTATTCCAGAGCTCAGGGCTTTGGCAGCTGAAGGTACAACCATCAATATAATGAAGCTAATAATACGGTGGATGGCCAGAATTGGAGAAGAGCTTGTGAAAGTTATAAAGATAGTCAGGGCCAGGACAGGGATGGATTTGAAAAGAGGGATGAGAAATTTCAAACTGAATTGATGTGTAACCATCAGCCAATTTAAATCAGCGAGCACAGAGGCAATAGAATGAATGGATGGATCTTTGGATGCATTTAAGATGATGAAATATCGTATCACTTTTTAAAAGACTTTACAAAGTCCCTCCCTTACAATCAACCATATCAAAGTGCTAATAGTGGAACAATTATGGCAACTAATTTGCACACAGCAAGACTACATTGAATAATCAGATTAATGGTGGATTAATCTGTATTTAGATGACACTGTCTCACTGTTACATTGTAGTACATGACAGGAATATGGCTCACCAAAAGACAAAGCAGACAAGCTGTGTTTTTATTAGTTCTTAGCAACATAATTTAGTAGTGTCCCAGTAATGAATGGCAGAGTACGGGAAACGATTTTTACATTGACCCATCAATGTAGAACCGGTGGCATACAGCAAGTGTAAAAAGGAAACTGCAGTTCTTGAAACTCCTTTAGCTACGTACGAGTATGTATTCATCCGATGTCAGTTGTTTAAGGAAGTAAGATCATCCCAAGTACCACCTTGCAGGCAGTTCCAAAGGCTTCTGTAAAGGTCACCCACCCAAACTGCCTGACGAAACAGGAAATATTATCAGGAAGTGGAGGAGGGGAGAATGGAAATAGAATATTTCCCTTTCAGCCTATGACAAGGAAGATTCCTGAACATAAAATAGCTTGCACTAGAAAAAGTGATGACAGACAAAACAAAAACAATAAATTAGAAAGGATTATTAGCTAATGTCGCTAGTGTCAGAATTTAACAGGCCAACTCAGCTACCAACATCTATACCAGGTGCTTTGAATTCTTCACTGGCAACTATATTTGCAGGATCAGTAAGCCCTAAAATGATGCCTTCTTCTTCAGATCCTGAAGGTAAGTCCTACAGATGGTGTCGTGATTTCCAGCATGGGTAGGATGAGGAGGAGGGTAGGAGCCAGAATGGGGATTGAATCCAGTGCTATTGGTACCAATTTGACTCAGTTGGCTGTATGACCAGTATAGATCAAACAGCAAACCCACCCAGCACCACACCCTGCCCACCTATCTGCCCAGGTTCTCCCACACTCTCTGATAAACAACAGGGCATCAGAATTCAAACCCTCCAGTTCATATCAGCAAAGAAATTTACTTGACAAAAGCCAAATTACTTTTTCTTCTTTAACAACTGACCATGGCCAAAGCTTTTACGGGGTTAACACACAAAATCAATCCCAAGATTCAGGCTAAGCACTCTTAACCACAAGCAGAAACAGTTATTGGGATTTCCTGGAATTGGATTTACTGTCTCTTGTTCAGAAACAACCATATTATCTGAATCCGTAAAACAAAAGTACCAATATTTGTCAGAAGTGGAATAGCTCCTCCTTGAAACTTCTCAGGCAATTGGACTGAACCTTCAAAATTAGTGTCCAGCTAATCTTGCCACAAGGTATGACTAAATTTAACAACCACCAAACCAAAACGAGGTAAAAAGCAAACTGTCACTTTCATCATATCTTTGAATTTTGTTTAACAATTTTTGTTGTGAGCTTTCTCAGATCCTTCTCGCTGACATTTCAATCATATTCAGTTGCAGAAAAGTCTTTACTCGTTTCACTGTCCTATTCATTGAAGAATTTGACAGCTTCATAAAACAAAATTCTGAAGAGGGATGCCAAAGATAAGACTATAAGATACAGAGGCAGAATTAGGCCATTCAGCCCATCAAGTCTGAACTGCCATCCAATCATGGCTGTTAAGTTTCTCAACCCCATTCTCCCACCTTTTCCTTGTAACCTTTGATCCCCTTACCAATCAAGAACCTATCTCTGTCTTAAATATACTCAATGACCTAGCCTCTGCAGCTTTCAATGGCAATGAATTCTATAGATTCACCACCCACTGGCTGAAGGAATTCCTCCTCATCTCAGTTCTAAAGGGTTGTCCCTTTACTCAAGAGGGTGTGCTGTCAGATCCTAGTCTCTGTCACTAATGGAAACATCTTCCCCAAGTCCATTCAATCCAAGCCTTTCTGTATTGTCAGTTTTAATGAGATCGAAAAGGAAGACAATCCCTTCTCATTAGAAAAAATGTGAACATATGATAACATTTGAGAAAGTGTTCAAAAACATATATAGAAAGAAATGCCATTGAAGTTAAATCATAAAGCAGTTAGTTATGAATAGTGCATACCAAAGTCATTCCACACGGTAGAAAGACAACCGTACTTTAAAATTCAGCTTCTTGACTACAGAGAGGAGCATCAGAATTCATTTCCTGAGAAAGACCATAGTTCAGCCTTGGCTATGATTTGTTGGCACACTTTAACACAAAATATCTGCAGCATCAGTCAGTTGTCATAATAACAGAGCATGGTTAGTTGGTTAAGTACTCCCTGATTTGCAAGAATCCCAGGAATGTCAATAAAAGTAATACCAACAACTTGCATGTCCCCAGCATTCGAGAATGCCCCAAGATGCTTGACAGCAACCAGTACAAGGAACTGGAGATGGAATGGGGTGACTGATGACAAAACTGAAAAAAAGAGTTTGAGATGATTGTTGACAGTGGGAAAGAAATAGCTGTGAGAAGAGATTTATGGCAAGTCTAAAGGAGCTGGGATTGCACAAGAGGCTAACACAGGGTGGCATGGTGATACAGTGGTTAGCACTGTTGCCTTACAATGCCAGTGACCCAGGTTCAATTGCAGCCTTTCCAATCTGTGTGGAGTTTGCACATTCTCCCCATGTCTGTGTGGGTTTCCTCCACACTCCACAGTCATACAGGTTGGGTTGACTGGCCATGTTAAAAATTGTCCTTTTGTGTGCCAAGGTGTGTAGGTTAGGGGGGTAAATATGTGGTGTTATAGGGATATGGTCTGACTGGGGTGCTCTGTCAGAGAGTCGATGCAGACTCATGGGCTGAATGGCCTCCTTCTGTAATGTAGATAACTGTTCTATGACTGGATGTGTCACATTTTGCTGCATACTAGGCTTATAATGAAAATGAGGGGAAAATGCATACTCCAAAAGGTTCATGAGTTTGAGTAGGTTGTACTCTAGAATTTTTGTGTAGGTTGCATTGTGTTTTGGCTATTTCGCAAAATATAGTGAGAAAATGACAGGAGTTTCCCCAATTATGATTTCTGCCCTGAAGTAACTAGCAGATCAAGCACATAAATTGATGAAAGACGAGAAATCTAAAGAAGACCTTGGTCTCCTGGGTGGTTAGGATGGGAGGCATGCAAGAGGTGAGGAAAGAGAAATGACATGGCAACTTGTGATCTTCAATTTAAGTATTGCTGTTTCTTTTTTATTCATTCTAGGGACGGGCACATTGCTGGCTGGGCCCATCCTTAATTACCTTTCAAGTGAGCCCTTTGTTACGCTATTTCACATTCAAGTGTCAACAACATTGCTGAGAGTTTGGAGCCACGTGTGGACTAGCATCATTCTATTTGCAAAAAAAAACAGGATGCAATCTTCCCAAAAACTGGCAGAATGCTGGATCAGGCAAGAGAGAGATTGCATGAACCTCATAGGTTTCACAGCCGGGTTTTCTCACCAGCTCCAACAGCACTCTGTTCAATCAAGGATCGGCCATGTTTACGTGAAATGGCAGAGCAGGCTTGGAGGGCAGAATGGCCGACACCTCTTCATATTTCTATGTTTCTAAAGAACTAGCGTGGTTCATACAGCCAGCTGGAGAGGCAGGGCCAAAAAACCAATAGCATCAGGAATGTTAGATCAGGGCATCATTTTAAAGGGCACTCTAATCTCAAAATGTAATTAAAGGATCGGGGCACTGCCAGGGTGTAAGGGGGCAAGATGCATTCACACCCTTTCAGGGCATCAGCCTGATCATGTCGCAAGCTGTTGGAGTGGGGTGGGGTGGAAACTCGGGAAATGTTGTCGAGATTTGCGTTTGAGTTCACACACAATTTAGCAGCCATTATGGGAATCTCCCACGCAGCAAATAGGAGATGTATACTACTAAATTACAGGCATAACTTTTAATTTCTGTTCATTCCTCTATTGACAGGATGAGATATGGGGTTCTGGTTATCAATTCATTAAAGATAAGAGGATTATGTAGCGAGTAACTCATCGCTTGACTCTTCAACTGTCCATGATCTACATGGCACAAGTGAAAAGAGTGATGGAATATTCTCTACTTTCATGGATGAGTATAGCCCCAACAGCATTTGAGGACAAAGAGCCTGTTTGATTGGCACCCTATCCACTACCTTAAGCGTTCACAATGTCCTTCAATAGCACCTTCCAAACCTGTGACCTCTACCATCTAGATGAACGAGGGTAGCAGCCACTGCCTACAAGGTACCACACACCATCTTAACCTGAAATATATTGTGTACCTTCACTGGCACCAGGAACTCTCTGACAGCACTTTGGGATTACCTAGAGAGGAACTGCATAAGTTCAAGAAGGTAGCTCACCGCCACCTTCTCAAAGGCAATTAATGATGGGTAATAATGTTGACCTTCTCAGTGATGCCCACATCCGTGAATAAATTAAAGACTGGTATTTATATTGTCTTTCATGGTCAGCTATCCCCAAATGTTTTATTGCCAATTAATTAATTTGAATTGCAGTCACTGTTTTACCATTGGAATCACTACAACAAATTTACACATGGCAAAAGCTAAAAAAAAAGCAACGAGTCCAATAGTATCAAAATCACAAACTCTTAATGCTGGAATCCCAGAGCAGTAGTAAATAGTGCACTGGTGGGCTGGCAACCACACCAAGAGTTTAATTTAAAGCTGAATGTCCAATGAGATTCCGACACTTCAATTGCAGAAAGAGCTCTCTGCCAATAATTAGGGATGTACTCTGGTTTGTAAAATGATTGCACTCCGCGGTGTCCTATTCTGTCTGTAGAAGGGCAGTATGCTCACAGGAAGGATATAAACTAATAGTTAGGTTGAAAATTTAGTACAGGCTGATCTGAAAGAAACTTGGATGAAAAGGCTTCATTTCCAGAACGCTTAGATAAAAGGAAACTTTTGACAAACTCTCATTACTCTAACTATATCAGCATGTTCTTGGTATCTGAGCGAGTCTTCAAAACAGCAAGCATAACTTCAAGTGGTCACAACGCGGTTTGTCAAAATAGCTGACATCAGTTGAATTCAATAAAACATGTGGCATTGTTGATTTCAAAGGAATATCAAGAATTATGTTCTCAACAACTAGACATGGGAAAAAGATAGATTAAACATCCTCGGGGAGGTTGGGAGGGGGTTGAGTTTCTGCTTGATTAAACTGCCTTTTTCAGTACAATCCCATTCAAGATCAAACATAACTTGATTTGGCTTATTACTGTCACACATATTAGTGTATAGTGAAAAGTATTGTTTCTTACGCGCTTTACAAATACCATACATAGAGAAGAAAAGGAAGGTGCAGAACG
The DNA here is from genome assembly GCF_965287045.1 of Carcharhinus amblyrhynchos. Lineage (NCBI taxonomy): Eukaryota > Metazoa > Chordata > Chondrichthyes > Carcharhiniformes > Carcharhinidae > Carcharhinus > Carcharhinus amblyrhynchos. The sequence continues at coordinate 41,877,381 of NC_137344.1, read as the reverse complement.
TAACGTTGCACAGTCATAGCTAGGGTGTAGAGAAAGATCAACTTAACACTGGCAAAAAGATTAATACATGTGTGATGCCAATCAAATTCCAAGATCCTTTGTGTTATGTCTAAAAGCCAGCCCTGCCCATAAAATCTTCAACATCCAAGGATGAATTAATCACCATCGCATGTTGCAACTAATTGCTCTCATTTGCAGGACTTTGAGAAGACTCCCTAAATTAAGCTGATTCTTTTGGGCATAAGAACATTAATGGGCACAATTGAAAAACTTTTGAATTTAACTCTTAAACTGACAGAATAAAACTAGCAAATGGTACTGTATATTTTTTAAAAAGCTGTAATCAGTAATTTAAAATAGTTTTACTTGTAAGCAATGGATTGACACTAGCTGAAATGCTTCTATATTGTGAAGAACACATGTTCAGCTGTATTAATCAAACTGCACCAAGGTACTATTCTTAATTACATCAGAGCGTTTCTTTAAACTAAATTTTCTTAAAGTTATGTTTTAAAATTTGCATTGGTTCACAGCAGATTTTACAATCTTCAACTTGCAAATTAATTTGACTGGAATCCCAAGAGAGAAAAAAAAAACTTCTCAAAATTGACACAATTGTGAGCAGAATTTACGCAGAGATCAAGCCCAAAGCAGACACTTTGGATTCACGCCAAAAACCTCGGACCGAGCCAGTGGCTGGAATTCTCTGGTGCCGTTGCAGTGAATGGAGTTTGAGAGTGAATGAGTGCCAAATTCTCCATTTTCACTGGCAGCAGGCAGGTAAGGATGACAGTCTAAATCTTCTGTTCTCTGGTGGCAAGGGCATGCAAATTAGGCAGGATGATGCTGTACCGGAACCATGTTCCCTTCCTGTCTCTTGTCAGAATTAGATTCTGGCCAGGAAGACATTCCCAACGTCGACCACTCAGGGGCCTCAGCCTGTTGCTGCTGGTATTTACCCAATGATGGGGTAATGGTGACATGCAACACACATAACAGGTGAAATTGTGTGGCCAGACTGTCACCTCTGGGGCTGGGTAGGGAGCCTCAATCAAAGCCATTCAATACAGAATCGAAGAACTCAAACGATGACATTTCAGGGGGGTGCCTGCTGGAAGCCTTCCTCCCTCATCCCATCAAGTCACCCTTGCCCCACCTCACATTGCGTCCTGTGACATGGGGCCACTTGGAGATCCTCAGGCATCGGTAGGTGTTTCTCTTGCAACAGCCGTCACTTACTCTGTGGCACTGCTGAGTACAAGAGCTGCCAGCCTCTGATTGGCCAGCTGCTCTTGGTCAATGCGACACCTGCCCCCAGAGTCTGGATTCCGAGAAGAGGTCCACAGAGCAGACCTTGTCACTGAACGACCAACATGTGGTTCAGGCAGACCTTCCCAAAAGGTCTCTCACTCACTCTCCAATCAGCAAGCAAACCTCTCAACATCTCAATAACATTCCATCTTCTGTTCCTGATCTTCACACCATTCATATCACCTTACGCTAAGCCACATATAAATCATTACTGGGGCTCATTAATATTTAGTGAGGAGCTGAGTCATATAAATCAGGAATGTCAGGGGTTCGCACCCTGTCTATGGCACAGTGAACTAACCCGAGAGAGATCAATTGTGCAGTTACTGTTCTGAAATTCTGAAACTATGTAGATGTCAGTAAAAAATAGGAATAAGCTCTTGTCTGAGCCTTTACAGATGAAAAGATGCAGAAGAACAAGCAATGAATCTATAATACAACAAAGAATCAGTAAAGGGAGGAATACAGCGGAAAACATTAGACCCGTGACAGATAGAACTTTGCACTTCTGAATTTTCATTTGGTAATACAGAACTCAAGCATTGTTGGATAAAAAAAGACATGTCAAAGCTCTTCAACTTACACTCATCAGGACACTTCACAAGAATACCAATATAAAGGAAAAACATTCAATTTATATTGTATGAGAAGAGAATGCAAACTGATTAGCAAGTGGACTCTGTATCCAACATTAGATACGATCCTGTGATTGCACATCATTTGCTAAATAATCCCGGTTGCGCTAAGAATTACTCTAAAAACCAATTTAAGACTGGCAGTCAGGCTCACAGTGTGGTGCATTTGACCATACCAGAAGCTATATGTATTAATACACAGGGTCCTGCTCTTTTGCAGACAGAAATAACTTGTATACACATTGTGTCTATTTCAGCTAAACAAAAGTGACAGCTATTTGTTGACTCATTCCTCTGGGCAGTGTTTACTCAGAAAATCCCCATGGATACAAGGGAGGGATGTACAGGCGGGCAATTCCTGGCTAACTAATGCAAGCCAACAATCACTTCAAGCATTGATAAGGTCATTCCAATTTGACAAGGATTTCACACACAGACAGCCAAGAACACGCTTTGTTCTGAATAGAAATCATTTTTCTTCATGGGTAAAGAAATGTATTTTTTGGGACATTGGGTGATCATAACAAACAGTGTCCATAGGAACTCAAATTTGAGAGAAAGTAACCGTTCTGGGAGACCACACAGCAACAAAATGAAGCGGCTTGAGGATTTTACAATTCGTCACTCTCCAGAGAGTTTTGCTCATTCTATAGCACAAAGAATTGCTTCTGTAGGTATGCACACACTTCTTAAAAATCATACCGTGACTTTCTGAATAAACAAACTGGGGGACAGCACTAGGGTTTCCAACACTTGCTTTCCTGGAATGTGCAATTAGTCTCCGACACGCTGCTGCTTGGACCTTCACAGTGGATGGACAGCTACATCAGGAATAATGTCACCGTTTTAAAAAGCTCACATGATATCCAATGAAACCTGGTCATCTTTGCAATGTGTCTCTACACTGGGTTAAAAGTTTTGTGATTACTGTAACTTCAAACCATTGTTAGATTATCTCCTAGCAAGCTGTTAGGCTGCCGTGCTCTTAATGCACTCAAGCATTTGACACCCAAGATATACATTTCTTCAATATGTGTGTTAGCACACACATGAAACTACTTTCACATTGATGAAGAACTGGCAGTAGGCATTCCCACCCTAATGGTTCAGATACAGCCTTGCCACATTGCTTCATTTTACACTTTCTTTATTGCAAAAATATGCTTTATATGCAAAATATCTGAAAAAGAAACATTGCAAACATTTCAAAATGGCCATCATATAAAACGCAATAATATTCAGCTTCTCTGCTCTGAGGTGCTTCAATACAATCAAAGAAACATTACAGACACTTCAAAATGGTCATTACAAATGATGCAAAGCTATTTTAAGTTATTTACATTTATCAAATTGCATTCTAAGGTGCTTCAATACAATTGTGATAATATAATATTTATTGTATGCATTCCGTGTGTGTCATACAGCCAGACAGGATGCTATACAGGTGCACTTACCTCCATTCACAATGGCTGAAAGAACTTAGTCAATGACCTTCCCCTCGCCACTGCCCCCCCCCCCCCAACCCCCCCATTGCACCTCTGTAGCAGTTGCCCCAAGCTTTATTGCGTCCCTCAACATGCAGTCCTGTGCCTTGGAATGTGCCAGTCAACAACACTTGGTCAGGGACAATTCTTTGCACTGGAAGAACAACAGGTTTCGAGCAGACCAAAGACAGTCTTTCACCCAGTTGATGATCCTCTAGCAACAGCTAATGTTTGTCTGTGTGTGCCCCTGGGAACAGCCTATAGAGCACACAGTCCTGCGTCATGGAGCTGCTGGGGATGAACCTTAACAAAAACCACCTCATCTCTCCCCAGACCTTCTTTGCAAAGATACATTCCACAAGGAAGTGGACCACGGTCTCTTTCCCACCACAGTCACCTTGAAGGCAGCATGCAAATTGGTGAGACTCAGGCGTTTCAGAAGGATCTGACAGGAAGGGCCTTATTTTGCAGAGATAGTTTCAGTAAAAATAGTGGCATTTCCCTGCCTCCACAAGGTAATCAAGGAGTTAGAGCATTTGGGTGCACCTAAATAAACGCATACAATCTTTTATCTCTCTAAAAAAGACATTAAATATTAAAAGCATTTGGTGACAATCATTGCACTATTTTTTCCACCTTTCATCCTCAAATTTAACATTTATTTCCCATAATTGTCTGGATTTAAATAATTTTTTCTAAAATGGAAATATCCATGAAAAATAAAACGTTGATGAGAATATAGGAGGCATGGTTAGTAAGTTTGCAGACAACACCAAGATTGGTGGCAAAGTGGACAGTGAAGAAAGTTATCTCCAATTGCGACAGGATATGATCAGTTGGGCCAGTGGGCTGATGAATGGCAAATGGAGTTTAATTTGGACAAATGCGAGGTGATGCATTTCGGTACATCGAACCAGAGCAGGACTTATTCAGTTAATGGTAGGGTGTTGGGGAGAGTTACAGAACAAAGAGTTGTAGGGATACATGTTCATAGCTTCTTGAAAGTGGAGTCACAGGTGGACAGAGTAGTGAAGAAGGCATTCAGCATGCTTGGTTTCATTGGTCAGAACATTGAATAAGGTTGGAATGCCTTGTTGAAGTTGTATAAGACATTGGTAAGGCCATACTTGGAATAATGAGTGCAATTCTGGTCACCCTATTATAGAAAGGATATTATTAAACTAGAAAGAGTGCAGAAGATTTACTAGGATGCTATCTGGACTTGATGGATTGAGCTATAAAAGGAGAGGCTGGATAGACTGGGACTTTTTTCTCTGGAGCATAGGAGGTTGAGGGGTGATCTTGTAGGAGGTCTATAAAAATAATGAGGGGCACAGATCAGCTAGATAGTCAATACCTTTACCCAAAGGTAGGGGAGTCTAAGCATGAGTTTTAAGGTGAGAGGGGAGAGATACAAAAGTATCCAGAGGGGGCAAATTTTTTCCCACAGAGGGTGGTGAGTGTCTGGAACAAGCTGCCAGAGATAGTAGTAGCGGCAGGTATAATTTTGTCTTTTAAAAAGCATGTAGATAGTTACCTGGGTACAATGGGTATAGAGGGATATGGGCCAAATGTGTGCAATTGGGATTAGCTTAGTGCTTTCAAAAAAAAGAGGTGACAAGTTATACCAAAGGACCTGTTTCCATGCTGTAAACCTCTGATTAGAAATGAGGGACACTATGTATTTATAATATTTGATAATGAGACAGTTAGAACATCTTTGAAACATATATCTGCAAGACTTTACCAGCACCAACAGTAATATATTACAAATCTGCTGTGAAACTAATCTTCATAGTAGGTTGTGTGTCAAAGGTTTTTGACCATAATCTGCATGAGTGGAACTACATACCCAAGTCCCTTGTAACTGACATGACAGGATGGATAAACTGGAGGAAAGAACAATAGCAGGTAGACAAGCATTTGGAGAAAAAAAAGAGGGCAACTGTCCGAGATGTACATGGAGAGAGCAGGAAAGAAATTAGAACTGTCATTTAAAGAATCCCTCTGATCTTCTTTTGTGTTTCCAAATCCTTTTGTCTCAAAAGTTAGTGTATCTTTATGGGCCTTGTGACACCTTTATTTCACAAAATCATTAATTGCTTTTGTCTTTCCTGCTTTGAATCCAAATGTTGTACCATTTATACTCTCATAATAGCCAATTTATGTAAAAGTTGACCCCTGACCCTTAGCCAAAAAAAATGTAACTTTTCATACTTCTTGTGTATAAGTTGACCTTGTTTTTGAGGGATAGTACAACAGTATGTTTTTTGGTGTATAACACTACAGGGACATGGTGTAAACACAAGCCAATACTGTAATTATAATTTCCTGCTGTTGTACTGCCAATGCTATTAGATTACCTACACTTGAATCATAATATCCTCTGGTATCACGCTCTATTTTACATCTTATGAAGCTATTTGAGATGAGAAATATCATTAGTTATGAGTCCATTCACAGGCAGGCTGCCAGCAAAACAACAACAGATGCGACTAACATTGTTGCCTGTGTTTCCACCAATTCTGCCCTCTAAACCAGCCAATATTATGATAAAAAAATTACTAACAGCAATTTTAATTCCATGATATTATGGTTATATCTGCTAACTTCTTTGGATAATGTACATTTTTCTCTACCACAAGAGAGGAAGAGAAAGGATAAATTAAATTAAAGCATGAGATAAATCTTTATTTGCAGATTCAAAGTGAAAAATGCCAGTTGAGTGTGATTTTGCCCTTTTACCCAAGAAAAAAATCTAGGCTATGGGTACTGCTGCATAGTCTACCAAAAGCATAGTGTGATTTAAGAGTAATTGTCATGTTGTGAACTAACGGTTGCCCTCCAACTTGCACAGATTTAAACACCTCAAAAATATTACTCACCTCTGCTTCAACCCTGTACCGTTTGCTTAATAAATTGACCTAAAGAAAACTTGACTTTTACAGGAGTATGTATGGGATTTGATTCTTTAAAACCATTATAAAAAGTGAGGAAATGAAATTGCCTTTGGCTGAAACATTTGCCACATTTATATTGTATTACACCAACTCCTCAAATGTGCACTTGTTGCAACTTCAGTGGAGAAATGTTAATATTGTTATTGTTAAAAGAGGCATTTATATTCCCAGCTAGTTTTCACCTCATGATCTGATATTCACGTTTAACAATTGAAAAGGTAACCTTAAAATGAGTAATCTGTTTTAGATATTAAAAAGCATATAATGTTTTTGCGAGAATATAAGAGTAAATGCAAATCCAACGTTTCTTTTCTACCACTTTGCTAATAATTCTTCATAAAATGAACTTTTCATTATCAAACACCAGATGTTTCCTCTTCAACTGCCAGATCTGTCAAGTCCATAATTAATTTGCAATATTTCATTAAATAGCTTACTTAGCAATATGTAAGCAAATAAATCAGTTTTTTTATTGGAAATAAACCACAAAACTTTCCTGTTTCTTTACTCTAATCAGATTACCTCATAGACACAGTTCAGAGGTTCCATGTGTAAAGCAAGTCTTGTGGCTATAGCACTATTGTAATGCAGTCTATGGACTTTTCAAGGACAATCTTACTCTAGTTTTTTAAAAATTTGTAGACTTTGAATTTTCAAACTTTCCATCTGGGGAAGCTCCTCACAACTTGTTCTAATATAATTTTTCACTTTTCCTCTTGTTTTTGTTCCGTGGGTTAGCTCACTTAAACACTGACATTGCTGGTTGCTAATCCTTTTACATAAGGGTTCTGTTGCAGTGATTATGGAGTCTGTTTGCTAAATCTTACCAGGATTCTTGACTATTTAGAAAGGAACTCTGGTATTTAAAACAAATCCGTTTAAACATTTTTAAAGATATTTTCATGATCATTAAAGTGAATGGAAGCTAACGCAGAAAAACAAGTTGTTCACTCAAGTTTTGGCTCTTCAAATACCTCCTAGCCTACACATTGTTCTACCCCAGTAATGGGCTTCAAACACAAATTTCGGATAGTGTGTAGGTTAAGTGGATTGACCATGCTAAATTGCATGTTAGTGTGCAAGCTTGTGTAGGTTAGGTGGATTAGCCCTGGTAAATGCATGGAAGTACAGGGATAGGGCAGTGGCAGAGGTGGACCTGGGCAGGATACCCTTTTGGAGTCAGTGCAGACTGGATGGGTCAGATGGCCTCTTCCTGCACTGTGAAGATCTTGTGGTGCTCCAGTTGTACTAGTGAGTCATTGCATTTCTCACACCACCCATCTTTCGGCCTCTTGGTGAGATAGTTTTGAGCTGCAGATTGTTATAAACTAGGAATTGAGACTAGAGCTAGCAAACTGATTTCATAATATACAAAAAGCTATCATGTTTGTAGTACTTGCAGGCAACATGAAAATTTGTGAACATTATTTCTCTTCAAAATGTCACACCATGACACAAAGTGGAAGTATTAGTGTGAGCAATGTCCTTTCATCTCCCTGATTCAGTGGTACTCAAACCTCTTTGTTGAAGGACCTGTTTTCAACTGGGTTAGTCATGGACCATCTCTGATGAAGTGGTAATACTATCTAATAATCATAACAGCTGGGAAAACCTGTACTTTGGTGCCCATTCTTTGAGTGTAAATAGTACTTAAATATTTTTAAAATAACCCTCTCTCGAACATGGCCGAACTCACTGAACACCCACCATCTACCTCGATAAGCCTATCCAATGATTTTCCTATCACACTCAGTGTTTTTCCATGCACTCGCCCCTCCTCAGTGAGAAAGTCAGTCCATATGCAGCAGTGGCCACACTCCACTCCCGCCTCATGGGACATACCAAGTCCTCTTCCTCTGGCCCTCACTTATTCACATGTTATTCGACTATTTGGAGGATCCCCTGAAATGTCACTATCAGGGTTCACGGACCCCAGTTTCAGTGGATCACTGAATGGGATTATCACTTCCATGTGCGACAATGATTTCAAAAATGGGGCAATGGGAGGTGGGAAATAAGAAAATGATGCTTGGACATTGGGAGGTGATTTACGAAGTACCTATGGCACAAAATATTAATGGATCTTCCCATCCATTATACGCACTGCCATTTCAATAACATTGCAGTCAACAGAATTAAATATCAATCACTTCTGGAATGCCAAGCTAATACTGCCCAGCTTGGGCTGCTATCCAAGACAAATTCCTACCACAATTCAGTTGAGTGGTCAGTATCTGCACTCATGAGATCAATCACATACTCCAGTACACTTCTGCTGAAAACAGGACTATTGGGAACACCGGGTGCTATTCCCCCAATTAATTCATTCAGAAAGTCACAGTTTGATTTTCAAGAAGTGTGTGTTTACCTGCAGAAGCAATTCATTATACTGGCCAATGAGGAAAAGCATCCAGAGAGTGGCTGGATTGTAAAATCATCAGACATCCTTATCTCCCTGCTGAATGTTTACCTCCTCAAGTAAAGAGTAAAAAGAAAGTTAAATATTTAGTAAACCATAAATTTGAGTTCCTGCAAGCACTTGAGGTTATTTGTTAATTATGATTCAATGTCCCAAAATATAAATAGGTTTACATGTGACAAAAACCTATTTATAGTCAGATCAAAGCAAGAGTTTGGATGTCTCTGCATGCAAAATTCTTCTACATAAATTGCAGTTAACTTGTGAATAGTTGAACTAAGCGGTTGCATTACGTTCTGAGTATTTCCTGCATTTTCAGTATTTATTTTGGGGCCACCTCTCGCTCATTCACAGGTGCAGAAGCACCCAAATGAGAAAAATATGAGGGGAAAATGACCCTTTATATATCTCACTAACCCAAAAGTCACGCGACAGAATTTCCCCAGCCTGCTGGAGGTGGGTTTTGGAGCGAACATGTTAGGAGGCTGCAGAAAAGAATGCTGGCATCCCATCATCCACTTGCAGCTTTCCCTGGGGCAGATTGTGAGGGCAGCAGAGAACCCCAGCGGGTCCGACCTGCTAATAATTTATAAGTTGTTGAGGAGCCATTTGGCACAAAATCTTGGCTTTTTCCCAGTCATGGAAGCCGTTTGGTGACCTGCCAGCAACTCAGTAGGGTCACTGTGGTGAATGCAGAGTGGGAAGAGCTCCTTCAGTGAAACTGACAGGCTAGGAAGGGTTTGATCAGTTACACTGAGGAATTTAACCATGCTCAGGTCAGAGACTGCTGTTTGAAACACCCCTTCTCTCAGTGAGTGCTTTCACTGTTTTGACAGGTGATTGCCACTTGTCGAGCAATTCATTCACCTTCAGCTGCACTATCCACTGCCAGCCTTTAGCTTGACTTTTAACAACAATAGCAGAGGCCGCACTATTGCCAATTGCTCCAGCAACAGCAACATCTGCAGCAATACCAGCTGCCTTACCCTTAGCTTCATGCCCCATCCACACACTAGAAGAGATGGACACTGAAATCCAGCAGGAAGGAGCTGAAACCCCCAACACAGATCTACAAGCCAAAGAGCAGTTCTTCCAGCAAGTCTAAACACTGGTGCCTCTGGAGGCTTATGTTCTCACTGCTGACATCTGCAACATCCTGGAAAAAGATTTCCTTTCAAATCCAAAACTGATCCCATTTCTCCAGGGGCTTAGGCCGCAAGATTCCATTCTAATGCCTATTGTATTTGCTGCTCCCAACATTGGAAAGACTACACACAGGCTGGATGAACAGTTTGCAGATACTCAGTCCACAAGCATGAACCCAAGTTTCCCATTTAATTCAGCACCTTCCTCACATGACCAGTGTTGGCCTACTGAAATGCTCCAGTGAAGCCGAACGCAAACTGAATTGTCTTCCAATTAGATACATTACACCTTCAGGACTCAGAGTTCAACAACTTTAGACTGTGAGCTTTCTCCTCCATCTTAAACTCCTTTTTTAAAAAAAATCCCATACATGTATTGCCCTGATCCAAACCACCCACTCCCCCACTAGGCCACCTGCCTATTGTTCTCATAGTTGCTACATCTAGTTGCAATCTCCCCAGCTACACTTCGATATCCAACACATTTCCCCCCCTCTTGTTCTGATGAAGAAATAAACAGACTCAGAACAATAACACTACTTTCTCTCTCTCTACAGATGCTGCCAGACCTGCTGAGTTTTTCCAGCATCCTCTCTTCTTGTTCAAGATTCCACTCAAGTTTATTAACTGAAATTATCAGAAGCAAGAGTAAATATGACAAATCCTATTAGATTACAAAACTGAATTTAAATTTTCAGTTCCTGTCCAAATTTAATAAAAGTCTCGAAGCCTTTGTCTATGTAACAAGACAATATAACTTTGACCAGTATTAACAATGCACAGTTTATACATGAAATTGAATATCAATGACATCGCAGCCATCAGTATGAAAATCAAACTGATCCAAACGGAACCTCTTTTAGTTAATCTGGTTTACATTTGGCACATAGAGAAAAAAAAAGTCTTCCCTTTTACATACACAATGTGCAAGGGACGGCATGGTGGCACAGTGGTTAGCACTGCTGCCTCACAGCACCAGAGGCCCGGTTCTACTCTGGCCTTGGATGACTGCGCGGAGTTTGCATGCTCTCTCCATGCCTGCGTTTGTTTCCTCCAGGTGCTCCGGTTTTCGCCCACATTCCAAAGATGCGCAGGTTGGTTTGATTGGCTATGCTAAATTGTCCCTCAGTGTCAGGGAGATAAGCAGGATAACCGGAGCTACGGGGATAGATCTTAGGAGGAATTGTTGTCTGTGCAGGCTCGATGGGCCAAATGATCTCTTTCTGCACTGCAGGGATTCTATAATTCTATGATTGTCAATTTTTACCACTTTGTCATAATATTATCCACACACAGAAGGGGATGATTTTCTTCTGCACATGCCCAGGCATTCCGTTATCCCACTCTGATCATAGTACAATAAGTATGTGGAAAGTTTTGATATTATTTTAAAATTCAAGCCCAATAATTATGTAACTCCTGGCAGTCTACAGAATATCGTATGTTTGATCCAGAGCTGGAAAATTCCTATTGCCAACTTACTGGGTAGTGGGGGAAGAGAGCGAGTGAAGTTGGAACTGAACAGGTTTAAATAAATCTCAGATAATCTGAAAAACAAAGTAATTTGGCACTTTGCAAGGGATACCCTGTCTTCAATCCCTCTTTTTAAAATTTGTTTATCCGCTGTCTCTGTTTTGCTGGTTTAGTGATACATTTGTACTACCAGCTACCAATGTGCCTTTCTCACACAGCAGACAACAACCTATAAACAGGTTTGCACATCTTGCAAACCAGGTTAAGCACTTTTTTTAAATATACAGATCGGAGCAGAATAATCCCATGCTGCCTCGAGCAAGTTCAATGGCAGACATGGGAGGGTAGTATTCTGTGAGAGTTCCAAAGTTTGGTTTTAAGCTTGTGAGAATTTCCCAGGGTTGTGTGCTGGTGCTTTCCATGGCCAATCTGGAAACCCCACGGAGGCCAGCATGAAACAGATTGGCATCCAGTTGAAGGGACGCAGTTGAAGGCCCAACCACCCAGGCCTGATTCACTGCAACACCCATGGGAAAATACCCCTTTGCAAATCACATCTGCGACAATATGATGTGCAGATGTCAGGGCTCACCTGAACAATACCTGCACTGCCTCCAGAGTTTGGGATGGATGCTGCCAACAACCCTGGATCTGGAGGTCCATCTTCCAGCCTCAAAGTGTCCCTGGAGTTCCCCCATTTTTCAGAACTTCATCTTTTTTTCTTCAATACTGTGTCAGTGACATTGGGTGGTCTTTCAATATGGTGCCTGTATTGGACAGTGGACTACATGCCATTATGTCTGCCCCATGACCAAATAAAGCACAAAAACACTTGATTGCATAAGTAAAGAGCTCAGGGTTGGAAGATTTTCTTGCTGGCATCCACAGCAGGAAACACTCCATGTCCCAACCTCCTGCCATGGAGGTTTAGTCTTAGAGGAGAGAATTCCACCCCAAGTCTTTCCCACAGTTCACTTAAACAAATCCAGCAAGTTTATTTTGGGGGTGCTGCCAACTGCACAAGGCCCATGTGCTGACAGCACTCGTGTGTCATGAAACTAATGCAAAGGTAGCTTTGATTGTTTTAAGTTATTATGGTTCTTTCCTCCCCACCTGACCAACTCCTCGCATGTATAGATCAAAACATATATTTCGTTTCTGTTCAGGACCACTTCATCTGGTTAAAGTTCAAGTAGGAGCTTTTAACAATAATGGTATAAAAACTTTCGAGGTAAGGAATGTCGAATAGTTAAGGGCAGTGGTTAGCACCACTGCTTCACAGCTCCAGGGACGGTTTGATTCCCAGCTTGGGTCACTGACAGTGTGGAGTTTGCACATTCTCCTCATATCTGCGTGGGTTTTCTCTAGGTGCTCCGGTTTCCTCCCACAGTCTAAAGTTTTGCAGGTTAGGTTGATTGGTCATGCTAAAATAGTCCCTTAGTGTCCTGAGATGCATAGGTTAGAGGGATTAGTGGGTAAAATATGTGGGGATATGGGGGTAGGGCCAGGGTGGGTGCAGACTCAATGGGCCAAATGGCTTCTTTCTGTACTGTAGGGTTTGTATGCTTTCTATGAATAATGGTCGTGCATTCAACACCCTAATGGTAAAGTTGTCAATGTTTCTGGACTGGTAGTGATATGAATATCACTGGTGACATCAAAACTTAAGAGTTAAATTTTGAGTTTCCAAAACAGAAGTTTGAAAATCCAAACATGCACCCCTGAGTTAACACGTCAGAATTCACAAGATAATGTTTAAAGCTAAATTTGTCTTAAATTGTTACTTCTGGAGAAGTCCTAACTCTTGACAGTAATGCTGCAAAGTCAATGACATAACACAAGCCTTATGCAACATAGGATTGGATGAGAGGGGTCTTTTAACCCACATGGTCTAATCCATTCAGAATACGAACATGACTTGCTCTGACTCTTGCTTAATTGAATACTGTTTCATAGCCTCAAATCTTTCTGGCAACACTTCTAGCTAGTGGTCAATACAAGTGTTGAGTAAAACTGTGTGGCCTGTGTCTTAAGCTTACCCATGACAACGTTAATCTGTGCAGTACTCTCTTGCTGCACTGGCGTACAGGATATCAACGTCCTCTTCCAACGTTGGCTTTCCAATGCTGCCATGTTTTGTAACCATTAGCATCCAAATCAGTAGTAATATAAGAATTGTGGAAACTTACAGTTGTGACCAAGGTTACTGCCATTGTTCTGAAACAAATGAGACCAAGTCAGTCAACCAGCATCATATTTGGAAACTGCTTCCAATGGGAGAAGTTCAATAAGACATACATAAGTCTGGCTAAAGAGATTCCAACAGGCTAAAAGTTGATCTGCTGCTTGATGGCATCTATATCAGCTGTAGCTTAGTTGGCAGTACTCATTTCTGAGCAGGAGATTCTTGATTCAAGCCCCACTCATGAGTGATGAACCCATCATCTAGAATCCGGACACCACTGACATTTGGATAGGGCGTTATACTGGTGCTCTAGCAGTCCAGTTAGGTGTACTTTACCAATCCCACGGTATTATTTCAAAGCTGTCCTGGCCATTATTTATCCCTCAATCAACACCACTAAAAACAGATTATCTGGTCATTATCACTGTGCTGCTTGTGATTTTGGCATCATAAGAGTGACTACACTTCAAAAGTATTTAATTAACTGTAAAAGCCCGTTGTGACACCCTGAGGTAACAAAGTTAGTTTTTCTATATGCGCAAGATTGGCAGATTAAAATGGTAACTGGTGCTTGGATTCCCATTCACAAGTACATGACACAGAATGAGCATTTCAATAACAGGGCAGGATGTGGAGGCTTGTACATCATGTGAAACTTAAGAGTACAGCAACAGAAAATATTATTGCAGACAATGCCCTAGAGCACAACGCTTGTAGTTGTAACACTTATTGTGCAGAACGACAAAATACAAACTGGTACCAATGATTCTTTACTTCACAACAGTATCAAGGAGATTCGAAACCAGTTTATTAATCTTCATTACTGTCAGATCTTAGATTATCTTTGTCAGACCATGATGATTAGGTATTATGCAGATATGTACTTCTGGATATTTTCCACCTCCGTGAAGTAAAGGAATTAGAAGGTCAGAATCTATTAGGGATGAGAGTTGGGATTGTGAGAAAGTGTTTAATCTTTACGCACATGGACAAAGATGGGGTATTTCGTTGCCCTATTTAGTGTTCAGAACTTTCATATCTTTGCTTATTGTGCATTTGAATTCCTGTGCATCACCCTGGTGGGAAACATTACAAGTCAATGGTACTTGAACAAAAGAAAATTACAGAATAGGGCTAGTATAAAACAAACCTGCATCACAAAGTTGGTGATGTTAACAGCTATTTAAAATATTGCACAACTGTATTTGCTTTAAATCTTCCTTATAGTATTTCAATTATATAGTGATTTTTTAAAAAACACAAGTTGTAATTTCATTAGAGAATGAATGGAAAATGGGCAATAAGAATGGACAGTGCACTATACACTACTTCAGTATAAAAGGAAACTGGCTGTGGTGGGCAGCAAATTCATATTTTACATTATCATCCAAAGTTAACACTGCATATTATCTGCAGCACTGTAGGCAGAGATCCAAAGGACCACTGGATCCCTACAGTGCAGAAGCAGGCCATTTGGCCCATCAATTCTGCACTGACTCTTCAAAAGAGCATCCCACCCAGGGCCACTCCTCCACCCTATTCCCGTAACCCCATGCATTTACCATGGCTAATCCACTTAACCTGTATGTCTTTGGACAGTAAGGGGCAATTTAGCATGGCCAATCCATTTAACCTGCACATTTTTGCAGCACTCAGAGGAAATTCACACAGACACAGGAAAAATGCGCAATCTCCAATCAGACAGGCCAGAATCAAATCTGAGTCTCTGGTGCTGTGAGGCAGCAGTGCTAGCCACTTTTCTGCTCTAATCCTCAGCTCTAATCCTGAACAAAGTACGGTTTAAACAATTTTAAGATGTTAAACTCTTTACCGTAGCAGGGGAACTTACTCTCTCCAATTTGACCATATTGATTGTAAGGGTAAATTGTACAAATAGATGCTACTGATGCCTTTACAATCTTATGGTTTTGGTTTATTGCGTTATGCAGTTTTATTACTAACTAATCAGTTAGTGAAACATCAAAGAAGACTGCAATTACGCTTGAAAGAAAATAATTAAATGTTTGCAATGATGCAAATCCTTTTGAAATAACTACTCATTGTTTAATTTTTGCAGGCCTGATTGGGGAAAAAAGTTAATGTTTGGAAATCTGAATTTATTACATCAAAAAAATGCATTCATCAATATCTAGTCACTGACTACAAGATACATTCTAGGGGCTGAAAATGAACATTTGAACATTTTCGTCTCACCTGGAGAACCAGAGATCACAAGTGGCTTTAATGACACAAGGAAGGATGTGAAACAATAAAATGCCATCAAAATCTCCATTTTCAAATTAACGAAAAATAGTTTTCCCAAACCCCAGTCACAAATTCAAATCTGTAGCAGGTACTAGCCTGGGTTCAATGTCATCAACCGCTCCCTTGCTCATTGTTTTACTGGTGAAGATTTGGGCTCATGTTACTCTTTGCTACTTGCATGATTATGTAATCTTCAGATGTGACCTGAACAGGATATTTATGACTTTCAGATGTCAACTTGTTCAATCCCCTTAAAGGTGGACGAGGCTAATGCTTGGTAAAGCAAGTTCAGACACAAATCGTTAAGCTGATTTATTTTACAGTGTACAATATGCCAAATGTAATCAGAACTTCTATATTTCACTCAGTCTCACCTCATTTCCGCGCTTTAAAAACGAACTTGGAATGTTGGATTATCCTTCTCGCATCCTCAGAATTATCTAACTTTCAAAAACACTGACAACTCCACTCCCCCCCAACCCCCTGCCTCCTTCAGCCAGCCATGTGTCCCTTCTCAACCTGGCAAGCGCATAACCCACAGGGGAATCCATCAGCCTATCTTGGCAATGACACATATTGAGGTTAAGTGAATGGGGATTTCCCAGTATCAATAGATTTTAATGAAAACTAAGTATGTTAAGCTATCTTTCAACACCTACAGCACATTGGTTAGACACTCCATCTAAACATTAACCTATCCTTCCAGGTCCTTCTTTTCCAAGAGCTACATTCAACTCATTGGTGGCATTTTTAGCAAAGATCACACCTAAAGTCCTCCATGTTCACATAACCAACAATATCAAACCTTGCAATGTGTTATGCGAAGACAGCACAAATGATCATCTCATAGTAAAGAATTTGAGTATGGTTAAATAAAGAAATACACTGTCAAAGCTTTCAATCAGGACTGATTCGCAAGAGTATCAAATCTCAAAGAGGACAGCTATTATATTGTATGATGAGAGAGTGCTGATAGGTTGGAATGCAGGCTCTGATCGGCGAAGGCATTGCCACAGAGAATGCACCTGGGAATAGTTAACTGCCAAGCTTTTGCTTAACCCCAAACCAAGCAAGTTGACTCTGATTCATCAAGACACAGTCACAGAGAAATAACCAAGGAATGGCTGCCCCCCGAGTTCTTTTTTAGTTGAAAAAGGGACATGTTCTGTTTGCAAAGGGTAGGACCCTGTGTGTAAATATACATGGCTTCTAACGTGCACAAGGGGGTCACACAGTGAGCCAGATTAAACTGGTTGTTAGTGTAATTCTTTGCATAATCAGGATTGTTTAGCTAGTGTCACCCAATTGCAAGGTCACATTTAATGCTGCATACTATGTTCTGTAAGCACAGGCTGGTTGAGTACAGTCAGTACTTTGCCTAATGCAAACAGACAATGGGATATGCTGTATATATATGATCCAGCAATGAGATGTATGGCCTACATACCTGCCATCACACCGGCACTGCAATTCATATCCATTACTCATTTGTGTGGTAGGCAGAACTTCTCTTTGGCTTGACAGCAGCAAGTTGAGAATATCACTCATGTGGCTATTGCACAGCAGCAGCGTGAAACAGCTAGTTTCACCTCAATTTTTTTTTGAGACAGTGCAAACCTTGCAGGATAATCTGGAGTAGACTGAGCACCCTTCAGGACTGAAAGTCAAGACCTTAGGCCCCTTCATGAGTTAGCATGACATACAGCAAACAATGATTGGATCGGGGTAGCGATATCCTGTAGGGTAGCTTTCTGAACACATGTCTAAACAGGCAAGTACAAATTGTTGTTCCCTTTGAGATTTGGTATTTTTGTGATTCTGTCCAGATGAGTGCAACACAATATGCTTTGAAAGCATGTCTGTTTCCAGAAAGACTTAAGAAAAATTCCCAGGAAGCAAGACAGCAAATCTATTTGAAGATCACTGGAGGAATGACCCAATGTTCACTTGCACCATGAATGCAACCTAAAATAATAGGTTTATGATACTATGCTGCAAGTTGACCAGGACAATTCTTTCCCCATCAGGTTGTAAAATATTTAGGCACTCACCAAATCTTAGAAATGAATGAATAACTAAATCCAAAGATGCACAGATTAGGTGGATCGGCCATGCTAAATTGACCCTAGTGTCAGGGGGTTAGCAGGGAAAATATGTGGGATTATAGGAATAGGAACTGGGTGGGATTGTGGTCGGTGCAGATTTGATGGGCCTAGCGGCTTCCTTCAGCATTGTGGTCTTCTAAATAAAACCAACAAGTCCTATTATCGAGCATCACCTTGTCCAGGATAATTTGCACCAGAAGTGGATTTGCTCTCCACATTGTTTCGCACACCCCAGTTTGCAAGATATAGGTTATATTTTCTCCTATTCTCCAACCTTCTGCTGTTCAATTCTGCCCCAAGAGACTGTTGTACAAATCAGTGGAAAAAGAAAAACACCTAATATCTCACAAAGGCAGCCTTGTGAATTCAGAAGGATTATATCTTCTGACAATTGTGATGTGGAACTCATCATAGCAGAGTCTAGTCCTGCCACTGACTGACCATCACATCTGGACTTTTCAGTGGAAATTCACTGCGTGTCTATGTCAGGGGTGAGAACGTTGATTCAGCTTTCCTTCCTTTCTCCTGAGGCACTAAGCTGAAAACAACTCAACAGTCTGAAATCAAACCTGCGTGCTTTAAAATTACACAGCTAACCACTCACAAAACCACCAGGGTAGCTACTCATGCCCTAAAAGTTTATTATATTTTTGCCCAGTACAGAGCTAGCACTTCCGACCTTGCAAAAACCCAAAGAAATCTAAAAATAAATTATAGTGGTATTTTGGTGGGTTAAGTATACAGACACCAGGCAACTACAGTACATAAAGCAAAAGAAAATAGACAATTCGCTACAGCCACATCTGGTGCTAAATGGACTGTGCATGATTCCTGTACATGTGTGCTGTAAAGTCAAGGAATTATACACCCATTACAGCAGAGTATTTGATACCTGAAATAGGATAAGATGTGGTGATAAAGCAGGGCTCTGCAGTCACTTGTCTATCAACCAGTATAACAAAATCTAGCAGAATACTGACATACACCACTTACACCACTAGCACTATAAAACCAGACAAGAACATACTTGTCATATGTGTGCACTTGTTTTCTCTCCTATGTTGCTTTTCTAATGCAAAATAGTGGATTGCAGTTTGAGGTGAATCAAGAAACTAATGATGCATAGCAATGTTTCAACACTATTTAGACTGTGATTAATGCCGTCTGGTATTTGAGACGAGAAAAATTTCTCACTGAAGAGGAAATGCTCTGCAGGAATTATTTTCCCTTGAAGACTGCGATACACAGCTGAGATCCAGTCATTTCCTATACGATGGCACAGATTTAAAATAGGTAAACATTATTGATGGGGTTGGGGGGGGTGGGGTGGGAAACGCAAGCTAAGCACCCGATTTCAAACAGGACAAAAGAGATGTGCACAGATTGTTGCCATTTCATTTAAAGGGCAAAGAAAATGCTGGAATAGGTACTACTCTTGGGAAAGAAACTCCCCTTCATATAGATGTGGGGTAAGAAACAGTTCTAGGTTGGCTTCAACTGGTGGAATTTAGGTTGGTTTGGGTGTGGGTTTTCTCAGTTCCCAGGCAATATACATAGAGGTTCGCCTGCACAGACTTTTTCCAGACATCAGGGAAGGTGCTGATCAGATCATTAAGGTTGGGCATTCAAAATTTGCACTTCCATGCACAACTGAGATTCAACCAGTTGTTTTAAAGCATAATAAATGTGGTATGAGATGATTGAACAGGTCACAGCATGCAATAGCATCATAAATAAACATTTAATGTCTCTGATTACATAAAGGACAGAGAAATCTTATGCAACATGTTAAGCATTTGCAATTAATACCTGCTCTGACAAAGGGTCATCCAGATTCAAAACATTAACTGTACTCTCTCTCCTCAGATGTTGTCAGACCTAAGATTTTCCAGCATTTTCTGTTTTTGCGTGTAATACAATTTCTATATTACTGACATCTGGGCTAGTTAACTAGGGGAGTTGAAAAAAATGAATATTTGGTAGGTTAGCCTAATTTCCTATGGGTTTACAGATTATTTATGCATGGTTCATCCTCAAGGGATTGAGTGAGTGAGTGAAGCAGAGGTCATGATTGGGTACAAAATGTGTGATTGGTGAAAAGAGCAATGTTAATGGCCAAATTCATGTTTTCTTATTTCATGTTGTATGTTATCACATGCACAGCTTTATGATAGATACATAAGTAATGGTACTGGTACATCACTGCATTGCGTAATCAGTACCAGCAAACTTGACTCAAAATAACTTGTTGACAAATTGTGTTTTGACCCCTGGTCCTTGAGGGGAAACAGTATCTTGATCCACTTTGCATTTGATGCGCATCAATGATCCGGAAGCAAGGAGAGCTCTTTCAGCCACATTATGATATTTAAGATCATGAGAACCAATGCAAAAACACTATTTGAGAAAGGTCAATTTTAAGTGGACAACTGATATCATATTAAGTGGAAGCCTAGAAACAAAATTTATCTCAGTTAAGGAAAAACATAAAACTTTCAAACTTCATTAATACACAGGATAGGAAGATGCCCAAGAAAATGTGCTTCAGCTAAATAAGCATTACTTGAAATGCACAAATGACTTGATTATTGGGATACAGAGGAAACTTTCAAAATTTACATATGATGCCAAACTTGGAGGTGCGACAAAGAGTGAAGATGACACAAATTGACTGCAGCAGGACAGACAGGCTAGCAGATTGGGAAGACAAGTGGCAGATGGAGTTTTATACAGAAAAGTGAGAGGAAGTGCATTTTGGCAGCAGAATTAGGAAGAAGCAATATCAATTTAATGGCATAGTTCTAAAGACTATGCAGGGGCAGAAGGGCCCAAGCTGGCTTATGCATAGAACTCTGAAGGTGGTAGAACATTTGAGAAAACAAAGTATCTTGAAATTCATGAATAAACAGAGCTATTGAGTACAAAGGCAGGCCTTGATAAGAAGGAGTCATTGCAGACTCAATAGGTTGAATGGCCTCCTTCTGCACTGTCAGGATTCTATGGAAAGAGGAAAAAACTTTCATATGCAGCGATTGGTAATGGTCTGGAACTCGCTGCCCAAGAGGGTAGTGGATGCAGAAACAGTCAATCCTCCAAAAGGAAATAAACGTGCAAAACCAAAGGGATAGAGCAGGAATGGGACACACTTGCTCCGTAGAGAGCCAGTGCAGAACTGATGTGCCAAATGGCCCCAACTTTGCTATACTGATTCTGGGACTCAAAAATACATGAATAAGTGATTAAAATGGAAATAGAGAAAAAGTTCAATGTACAATTTACAGCAAAATGGGAAGTTGAATAAATTTAGGAAAATGCAAAAAAAAGGATGGCACAGTGATTAGCACTGCTGCCTCACAGCGCTAGGGACCCGGATTCAATTCCAGCCTCAAGTCACTGTCTGTGTAGAGTTTGCCCATTATCGTGTCTGGACGTGCTTCCTCCAGGTGTTCCGGTTTCCTCCCACACTCCAAAGATGTGCGGGTTAGGTTGACTGGCCATTCTAAATTGCCCTTTGTGCTAGGGGGATTAGCAAGGTAAATATGAAGGGTTATGGAAATAGGGTCTGGGTGGGATTATGTTCGGTACAGACCCAATGGGCCGAATGGCCTCCTTCTGCACTGTTTCATAGCGAGGGGGATTGAATATAAAAGTAGGGAGGTCTTGCTGCAACTGTACAGGGCACTGGTGAGGCCACAGCTGGAGTGCTGTGTGCAGTTTTGGTCGCTGCACTTACGCAAGGACATTTTGGCCTTGGAGGGAGTGCAGAGGCTGATACCAGAGTTGAGGGGGTTGAACTATGAGGACAGGCTGAATAAACTAGGCTTGTACTCGTTGGAGTTTAGAAGAATGAGGGGAGATCTCATTGAGACATATAAGGTGATGAATGGGATGGATAGGATAGAGGTGGAGAGGCTCTTCCCGCTCAGAAAGGACAGTAGAACTAGAGGGCACAGCCTCAAGATAAAGGGGGGCGGTTTAGAACGGAGTTGAGGAGGTACTTCTTCACTCAAAGGGTGGTGAATCTCTGGAACTCTCTGCCCGTTGAAGTGGTGGAGGCTGCCTCACTAAATATATTTAAGACGCGGGTTGATAGGTTTTTGATAGGCGAGGGGATTAAGGGTTATGGGGAGCGGGCGGGAATGTGGAACTGAGACACGACAGATCAGCCATGATCTTATTGAATGGCGGGGCAGGCTCGAAGGGCTAGATGGCCTACTCCTGCTCCTATTTCTTATGTTCTTATGTAAGGATTCTGTGATTCTAGTCTATCAAGCATGCAGAACAGTCCCTAAAGATGATAATGTTGAAGAATGCTACATAGAATACAAAAAAAAACTGCACGTATAATAAGAAAGTTAGAGGGGAGGCTACAATTCCAAATAAAGTGATGATGAAATAGAAGATGAAGGGAAAAGCAGAAGTTTCCTTGAACAATTTATTACAAAGGAAAATATTACTCTTGCATCCAGTAATTGTAACAGTGAATAGCCAAGTGGATTTTGGAATGAGTGATGGAGGAGAATGCAACAGATTAAATGGTCTGGAAACAAGTAATTTCCTTGGCCAGACTGTATATATTCTAAGATGCTGAAGCAGAGACTTCAGAGAAAATAATTACTGAATACTGCAAACTTTATGCAGAATTGTGAGCAAGTAAACATTGCACTTGTACTTGACACTGTAGACAAACATGAACCATAGAATCCCTACAGGTCAGAAGGCAGCAATTCAGCCCATTGAGTCTGCACCAAAAACATTCCGCCCCGTCCTTTCACTGCAGCCTCATACATTTACCAGCTAATCCACCTAACCACATCTTTAGAGACCAAGGGGGAATTTAGTGTTACAAACCTACTTAGCCTGCACATCTCTGGACTGTGGGAGGAAATTGCAGCACCCAGGAGAAGCCCATGCAGACAGTCACCAAGGTCAGAATCAAACTCAGAACCCCAGCACCGTGAGGCAGCAGTGCTAACCACTGGGCCACCAATTTTAAGCATTTAAGCCTGTAGTAGCTGTAATATTTGAAGTAGTAATGGAAACCACTGAAGTGTAGGCAGGAGGTGTACCTATATAACAATCATTTATCAAGAAACAGCCAGCTTTGATTTGGAAGGAAAATTCCAACCTGACGAGTTACAGGGACATATTTGCAGACTTAATAAATATGATACATTTTATTTGAACTTTGAGAAAACATTTTTTATATAGTTGACTTCTATGTAGACTGCCATCAGGTTCCAGGATAGAAAGGAAACAAAGTACTGACAAGAGACACAATGCCAAGCTGGGATAAATGTTGAGTGGTGCACCATTTGCAAAGGGTGGAATTGGTCTTCAATGGTGCTGCAAAATGAGGAATAGTGAATTGGCAGGTTGCTTTACACTTTTTACTTGGGTGGAAAAGCACATCCAACGAGGATTAATAGGAGTGCTGAATCATTCTCACCGAATTTACACCACCACCAATTTCAATCCCATCAATTCTAATCTAAATCAATGAGCAAGTCATAGGAAACCACTATGTTTACTGCAGATGGATTGAAGGTATACTAGTTACTCTGTTGTCCTGTTGTAGATCATTGTGTCATTTTGAAGAGAAGTTAACAGATATACGTTCCCAGAAAAGGGGCTTAGAAACAACTTTACCATGTGTGAAAAAAAAGCATGAGAATTCTTCTCAGCCATTCTATATAGCATTAAACTGAAAAACAGGCAAAGCAGTGTTAAAATCAGTACGTTAGTATCAGGTGAACATATTTAGCAAATTCCAGCTCCAAAAGAATTTGGAAAGGATAGCATGTCATATGTAATTGCCAGAATTATTACTGTGCTGGGGCTATAGATATTAATGAATCAGCCTGAAGGACCATCCTGGAGTCTACAGTAATCAAAGATTAATCAACCTGGACAGCGCTGCAAGCAACTTAAGAGTTAAATGTGTTTCTTTCTTCTTTGAACTCTGGTTTACTACTTTAAAAATATTGCAAATTGGAAAAAGCAGTTTGACTTGAGGCGTGGGAAGCGAGGGAAGAATGGTGTACTGGCCTTCATTAATTGAGGGATTGAGTTTAGGAGTCGGGAGGTAATGCTGCAACTTTATAAGACCCTTGTCAGGCCTCATTTGGAGTACTGTGTGCAGTTCTGGTCGCCTCACTATAGGAAAGATGTAGAAGATATTGAAAGGGTACAGAGGGGATTTACAAGGATGTTGCCTGGACTGGGAGGCATGCCTTACGAAGTTAGGTTGAGGGAGCTGGGACTCTTTTCCCTGGAGAGACGAAGGTTGAGAGGCGACCTGATAGAAGTTTATAAAATGTTGAGAGGAATAGATAGGGTGGATTCTCAGAGGCTATTTCCCCGGGTTGAAATGGTCGCTAGGAGAGGACACAGATTTAAGGTGCGGGGAGGAAAGTACAGAAGTGATGTTAGGGGTAAGTTTTTCACTCAGAGGGTGGTGAGTGAATGGAATCGGCTGCCGTCAGTGGTGGTGGAGGTGAACTCGCTGGGGTCTTTTAAAAGACTTCTGGATGAGTATATGGGGTTTAATGGGATTGGGGGTTATAGAAAGGTCTATAGATTGGTAGGTGTTGATGTGATCGGCGCAACTCGTGGGCCGAAGGGCCTGTTTGTGCTGTAGTGTTCTATGTTCTAAAAAGGTTATATGATTAAAATCTGCATTACCAACATCCTGAGGAGGGTTACCATTAACCAGAAACTGAACTAGCCATATCAATACTGTGGCCACATGAGCAGGCCAGAGGCTGAATTTTGCAGCAGGTAACTCACCTCCTGAATCCCCAAAGCCAATCCACCATCTTTTCAAGGCACAAATAAGGAATGTGATGGAATATTCTCCACCTGCCGGGATGACTGTGGCTCCAGCAACGGATGTTCTGCACTATTCAGATGAAAGCACCCCTCCAGCACCTTAAGCAGTCACTCCCTCCGCCATAGATGCACAGTGGCAGCAATGTACCAATCTACAAGATGCACAATATAGCAACTCATCAAGGCTCCTATGATAACACCTTCCAAAACTGTGACCACTACCACTTACAAAAGCAAGGACAGCTACACATGTGAACACAAAGACACAGTGGGTAGCATTACGGCCTCACAGTGCCATGTCCCAGATCTGATTCTGGCCTTGAATGACTGTCCGTGTGGAATTTGTACATTTTACCCCCATTCCTGCAGGGATTTCCACTAGATGCTCCGGTTTCCTCCCAAAATCCAAGGATGCGCATGTTAGGTGGGTTAGCTTTGATAAATGTGCAGGGTTTCAGGAAGAGGTTGGACGGTGGGCCTGGTTGGATGCTGTTTTGGGGAGTCAGTGTAGATTCAATGGACTCTTTCTATGAACTTGGCACGTCCAGTACGACTCTCACCAATTTCTACAAAAACACCTCAAAGCATCCATTCCAGTTGTATCACAACTTGGTATGGCCCCTGTTCTGAACAAGATCACAAGAAACTATAAATGTTTGTGAATCCTTTCCTCACCTCTATGTACTCTATGAATGCTATGTTTTGTCTGTAATAGCTCACAGGAAACAATACTTTCCACTGTATCCCAATACGTGGCTGTAATAAATCAATTTAACTGAATTTCTACCACTGCAAGCTCACCACCTCCAAGTCACTCATCTTCCTGATTTGAAAATATATCACCATTCCTTCACTGTCACTGGATCAAAATCCTGGAGCTCCCTCCCCAACAGCATGGTGGGTGTATCTCCACCACCTTCCCTCAGGGTAATTAGGGATGGGCAATAAATGCTGGCCTAGTCAGCAATGCACACATCCCCATGAGATTAAAAAGCAATAAGTGCAACCAGTTGCAAACCTGAGTATAGGTCCAACATTAAAACAATTCAAGTACTTTTCTAAATTTTGAAAGTTAATGGTAGCGTGTCTCCATCTCACCATCAAAACCACAGCTTTCTATTGTAAATTATCCAGAGATACAGTAGAGTCGAAGATCTATATTTTTAGAAGGCGCTACAAACGGTTACATTTTCTAAAGGTCACTTTTTTCCCCCCAAAGGTCGATATCATGACTGATCATTAACGAGGGGGTTCAGTGCCTCCTCCCCCCTTAGATCAAATGCAAATAACTTTTCCATCTCAGCTGTGTTGAATTAAGAGATTTGAGGTGGGGATATTGGGTCATTTCGAAATCCAATTTAATCAGGCATCAGTATAATATGACGTTACATTAAAAAACAAGATTAAAGTCTTACAATTCCCCACTCATTTTTTTTGCATCTGGGATTTTTTTTCCACATTTTTCTTTTCATGCGTGCCCCCTAGCGGAATGTAAAAATGTGAATTTCCGGCGTCGAAAGGCAAAAAGGAAAATTATCAGATTTCACAACAACTGCTGAAGCGGACTGACTGGTCACAGAGCGACCTACAAAACAGGGAGAAAAGTGGTTTCAGAATAAAACACTTTAATCCGCTCTGGTGGCAACTCCCTTTCACCAACTCACAGTCTTTAAACTTTGCTTAAAACTAGGAATCTCATTGCCCAAATATCCCCGCCCCCAGTTTCCAAAGATTGTATCAGAATTTCCGGACCCTTTACCCATTTTCCAATTTTTTTTATGGGGAGGGAAATAATGACTCCAACCTTAGTGACTGCAATCGCAAACCATTCCTCTCAACTCATTAAACTGCGCTGAAATTTCCCTTGGCCAGCCAGCCACAGGGCACATCTGGCTGTTCTGAAATTGCAAGCAATTCCACGCTTTGCAACGTGTAACTGAGGTTGAACTTTCACTGCACAAACAGACAGACAACACAATAATAACAGTACAGCCGGCCACGGTAATCAAATCCTGCACGATTTGATCGAGTTGATGAGAATGCCAGTTATTTTTTTTTCCTTTTGCGAGTAGCTCACCTCTAGAATCTCCACGTAACTTGCAGGGAACCATCCCCTGACCCCATCCTTCTCTCCTTCCCACCAGCCACCGTTCAGCACCTGTAAAACCTTGATGATCTCCCCAGCCTCGAACTTGAGTCCCTGCTGATGCTGGTCCCCGCTGAAGGCGTACAAAGTTTTGCACAGAACTCCGGCCATAGCGGATTCCTCGCTGTTCTGCGAGCTGGGCTGGCGAAAGATCCAAAAGTGTGTGTGTTTTTCTCTCTCTCTCTCTCTCACTCTGCTTTTTTTTCCTCCACCACCTCTCCTCTTCCTCCTCCTCCCCTCTCTCGATCTAGATGTTACACTCAGAACTCCCTCATTGTTTGTCTCAACCTCGCCATATGACTCAGGGCTGAGGTCATGCCGAATTGGGTAGGACTGACAAGAGAAGGGGGGAGAGAGAGAGAAAAGTGTAACCGTTCCGATGATTTCCTCCCTCTATGTTTTCAGCGGTGGAGCTGCTGTTGCAATTCTGAATGGTGGCGCTTTGACGTGAAGGAAACCCAACTGATAACTCTCCCATTGTAAATCATTTGAATGTGTGCAGTGATGGGGATCGGAGTTCCCTAGTGTTTTGAATAAACAAACAAAATAACATTCACCAGAAGTAACAGTTGCATTGTATATCAGGCTCAACAAGGTCCACATTTTTTTTAAGCACCTCGCCCTTGGAGCTCTACGTGTATCTTTTTTTTGGTAATCATGATATTCATATCTGATAACCATTATCTATTTTTTTTGCTTCTTCAGTAAACTCATTCAGACCCGACCCCCCCGCCTTTCTACACAGAAAGGGGGACTTTAAGAGAAATATGACAACACATCCCTAACCCATTCTAGTTCTTCAGATCCTAGGCTTTAAATAATTGAAATCGTGCTCTCCTGGCTGTGGCAATACAGCTTCTGTTGATGGGTTGCAGATTCCTCTCCTTCCTCGATCCTCACTTAAAAGCCGGCTGTTGCAACAAATGGGAATGTCGTTTCACAGGGGACACCGAATGAGTGAGATTCCCTGTTAAAAGTCACACCAGGTTTGCGCCACTCACTTTCTGTACCCCTCTTTCCTGGTGAAGGGGTGCTGCCTACATTGTCATCTGCAAACTGGGATCAGCTCCCCTAATGTATAGTGTCTGATAAACAGGATTTTTATTTCTCCTATGTGGAGATGGCAAGTGTCCCTGGGTGACATTTGGAAATTTAGTTCCTTCTTCTGAATTCCAGGTACCTCTGTAATGGGTGTCAGGACACTGGCTTACCCTCCCTTGTATATATTCTCTCTCTGCTTTTACAATAATTGGCAATCATTTCATGGACTTCGTTACATTAGAAATTATAGACTAGGTCCCAACAAGAGTGGGAACAAGGGCTGATTAACAGGGAGTTTTGAATCCTGCCTTCAGGCTGTTTTCCCAAAATTGCAGGGTGGTGCTTGTGGAGAGGGGTAGCAAGCTAGCCAATTGATTCATTTTAAGGCCCATTAAGGCCTGTGAACAATATGAACAGAAGCCAATTTGGAATTTTCTACTCAGCCTCTAGGTCCCCACAGGTGGTGGGGCCGAGAGGCAATCCCCAGATGACAGATTGAAGGCAGTACTCTAGCACCATTACAAGGCTGCTCTGCCTATTTAGATTCAGCAGCAGCCTCAAGCTTCACTGTGGAGGGCCATCACCACGCCTAACCTCCCCCCTCCTACCACTTGCAATGATGGCCAGGCTGTTGTTTGTTTGTGGAATGTGAGCATCACTGGCTGGACCAACATTTATTGCTTATCCCTCATTACTTTTGATACGGTGGTGTGTGCTGCCTCCTTGAACAACTGCAGTGCATCTGCTGAAGGAATATCCTTGGTGTTAGGGAGAGATTTTGATCCAGTGATAGTGAATTTGAATTTGAAAATTTGGCGGAAGAGCATCTTCATTTTGGGCTGTTTTCGCTGTGACATTCTTCTGCTGCTTTCAAGCTGAAACCCTCCAGCTTTGGGAGCCCACTCAGCATCCTTAATTGGTCAGTGACTCGGCCGTCTGTCTGCTAACTGGCTGCTCTGCAGAAAACCACATGATTATTTCTCTCTCAGCGCAAGGTTCTAACCTCAGTTTGTATTTGGAGAAATATCTGAACTGGGCTTTGATTTGACATCTCATCCAAAAGACAACACCTCTGGCAATGTAGCACACCCCTACCATGCACTGTGACATCCTGAGGACCACGAGAGGTATTATATAAATGCAAGTTGTCTCTTGTGTTGGATGACTTGTGGAAAACTTACGATGGTAGATCTTAATAATCATTTGCTACACAGGTATTGTTCAGAGAGAAATATGTTGCTGATAGAACCATAGAATCCCTACAATGCAGAAGGAAACTATACTACCAATCAAGTTTCTCCGAAGGAGTACCTTACCCAAGCCCACACCATCCTATCCCTGTAATCCTATGTTAATCCACCTAATTTACATATATTTGGACATGAAGGGGCAATTTAGTATGGCCATTGCACCTAATGTGCAAACTTTGGACTCTGGAAGGAAACTGGAGCACCCTGGAGAAAACCCACAGACATTGGGAGAATGTGCAAACTCCACACAGGTTGTGCTCTGGGTCAGTGAAGCACAGGTCAAAGATGACCCCAAGTTTAATTTATGCGATGAGTAAGAAAACCTTGGCTGGGGCAGGAATGAGCACAGAATAATTGACTTCAGTCCTCCTTGTAATGGAAGGAAAATAGGCAAAATTTCTCTTCCTGATAGTGTCAGTGCCAGCCAAGGTATCTGCTCAAATTAAGAGATTAAGTGGTGATTTTATTGAAACGTACAAGATCCCAAGTGGACCTGACAGTGAGGATGCTGAAAAGATGTCTCCCTTTGTGGGAGAGACCAGAACTAAGGAACACAATTTAAAATTAAGGGATCTCCCATTTGAAACAAAGGTGAGAAGAAACCTTTTCTCTCAGAGAGTCCTGAATCTTTGGGACTCTCTTCTCCAGAGAGTGGTGGAAGCAAGGCAACATTTCAAAGGTGGAGGTAGATAAATGTGTTTAACAGAGTCAAATGATATCGGGGCTAGGCAGAATGTAGAGTTGAGGCCACAAACAGATCAGTCTTGACCTTATTGAATGACGGAGAAGATTTGAGGGGCCAAAAAGCCTACCCCTGCTCCTAATTTGTATGTTTGTCACAAAATAGAGATTGAATCCTCAATCTCCCTTCAGCTACCAATAAACCAAGCATGCCATCCATGTAAATTTTAATGGATGGTATCACTGTATTTTTTTTAAATGTTCGGAATAAGGAAAAATGATATAATATATCAAGCCTTTTTTTCTATGGAATATGTATAAATGATGGACCTCCTCCAAGCCACTTGATTTTCAAAGCAAAGATTCTGGCCCCTTCTCCAAAGCTAAGAATAAGACAAATCAAGTAAATGCTAAAATACCCCTAGCGAACCTTACATCCTACATTACACAGCTAGGCCCATATATTTTCAGATACACCTCGCTTTGAAATCACATCCATTACACAACATGGGTCAATATATTCATAGGTACATGTTGCTTTGAAACCATAGCTGCAAATTTTAGTCATCTCTCATTCATTATATTGTAAAGATGATGATTTCTTCAAGAAAATTTTTATAATAGTTTGATTAATGTCAACCCCACTTTTAATAACATGTAATGAACAATCAACATTGTGCTATTTGTGTATAAATAACATTAACATCAACATTGATTTGCATTTTATTAAACCTTCAACATAGCAAAACATTCTTTGGCATATCACATGAGTGGTATCAAACTAAGCTTGACACCAAATCACATAAAGAATCACATAAAGACAGATGACAAAAAGCTTAGTCAAAATGTTAGTGTCTTGGAGGAGGAGAAAGGGGTAGAGAGGGGAGAGGTTTGGGGGTGAAATTCCAGAGCTTATACCCTAGGCCAACAATGTTGGACTATTTAAAAGTGGGACTGTACAAGAAGCCAGAATTTGGAGGAGCACAGAGTTCACAAAGGGTTGTAGTTCTGGAGGAAGTTACAATTTTTGTTTTCTTTCATGGGATGTGGGTTTTGCTGGCTGGCCCAGAATTTATTCCTCATTCTTAATTTCCCTAGAACTGTGTGGCTTGCTAGGTGATTTCAGAGAGCATTTTTAAAGAGTTAATCATATCGCTGTTGGTCTGGAGTCATATGTAGGTCAGACCGGGTATAAATGGCAGATTTCCTCCCCTAATACAAACGTTATGGTCACAGAGAGATTTGAAAACAAGAATAAGAGTTTTAAATTTGAGAGGTTGTTAGATTGGGTGGGTGGGGGGGGTGCGGTGTGGATGGTCGGGGGGTGGTAAGAAATGTAGGTGATGGTGAACAGGACTTGGTGCAAGTTACTGGGAGCAGCATTTTGACTCAAATTTCCTTTCAGAGCAAGATAGGAAGCCAGCCAGAAGACTATTGGAATAGTCAACCTTATAGCAAAAACATGATAAAGATTTCAGCTGTTGATAAGCTGACACAGTAGCAGAGTAAGTTGATGTTATGAAGATGAGTGTAGGCAGTCTTGATAAGGGAGTCGATATGTAGTTGCAAGCTTATCCTGGGGTCAAACACAACACCAAGATTGTCAATGGTCGAGTTCAGCCTCAGACAGTTAGTGGGGGGGAGGTAGGACTTGGTGGACAGGAAACACATGTTTAACAGGAACCAAACAGTAATCTGCAGTAAGTTTCCACTCAGCCAGTGCTTGGCATCATAGATGTCATGTGACTTATCAGAGCCAGTGAAGTGGCAGAGGGAGATGCAGGTGAGTATAGCTAGGTATTGTCAGTGTAGATGTGGAACTTGATGTGTTTTCAGATGATGCCACTAAAAAAGCAGCAAAAATATCTGGAGAAATAGGAAGGCTTTCTAAATATTCTTATTGATTATTGGAATATTCTTTTCACTGTCCTCCTCAGAAATATCACCTAGTCCTCTACTAAGTATGTTTCCACACACTCATCACTCACTCCCACTCCAAACTACACAGACTCCCTGCGGTCTAGCAGACTGTTCAAGATCTCTTTTCTCATCATCAACTCCTTTTGTGATGCTGCTGTCCTCTATGCAGTTTTCACCAGAGCACATTTCATTGTTCCATCTATGGTTTACGCCTTCTTCCCAATGTTTGTGTGTAAGAGTTTAGAGACTCTTTTCCAAACATAATTCCTACCCTCTTCACATTTGGTATACCACCCTCTCACCTGTGTAAACTGCCACAAAACTTATTTCAACCTAGATTTTCGTTTGCATGAAAAGCTGCATGTTAGTACACTGTATCAATAACAGTCACTATCTCAATTCAATATCAATACATGGGAAGCACTGTATCAGTAGAAGACTCAGTTGCTATAAAGTTTAGTAAACACAATGACAATGTCCCTTGAAAAACGTATTTATATGTACCTCATTGTAATACAATTATCTTAATGCAATCTACACACCCAATGATATCATCATTAATTTCATTTGGAATGTGACTTCCTTAATTTTTATACATAATAATGAAATTGCACTGAAGAGGAAGTCCAGCCTATTTATAATATTACTCACTGATGTGATTCAGTGCCAACTGTTCCGAATTCTATGTTGCTGCAATGTGAATCCAGTTTCCTTCTTTGCATGTGAGCATTCAATTCAGCATAGTTAGAATTCATTTTATAATTGTGCCATAACTCAGTAAAGTCTATCATCTTTCTACACAAGACAAATACATTCATTTGTACAGACAAATATACTCGATTATACGTATAAAATTGTTGGATATTAGGTGCACTATTTCACAAATTACTCAGCACTTGGCTTTCCTCGCTGGCTGTTTATAAAAGCTCTTATCAAAGTCACACATGACATTCTATGTGAATGTGACAGAGGTAAACTTTTCCTTTTCCTTCTCCTTCTCAACTGTCCGTGGCTCTCTACGCAGTTAAACACACCATCCTCCTTTAACATTTTTCCACAGTCAACTGGGCGCAACTGCTCTTGTCTGGCTCCTGTGTTTGATTCTCTGACTAATCATAGTAAGAGAATCACATACAATGGCTCTCACACTACTACCTCAAGTGTCCTCCAAGGATCTAATCTTAGAACATAATATAAGAATATAAGAACTAGGAGCAGGAGAAGGCCATTTTGCCTCTTGAGCCTGCTCCACCATTCAATAAGATCATGGCTGATCTTTTCATGGATTTAGCTCCACTTACCCGCCTGCTCACCATAACCCTTAATTCCTTTACTGTTCAAAAATCTATCTTTGCCTTAAAAACTTTCAACAAGGTCACCTCAAGTGCTTCAGTAGGCAGGGAATTCCACAGATTCATTACCCTTTGGGTGAAGAATTTCTTCCTCAACTAAGTCCTAAATTGCTCCCCCTTATTTTGAGGCTATGCCACCTAGTTCTAGTTTCACCCACCAGTGGAAACAACCTCCCTGCTTCTATCTTATCTATTCCCTTCATAATTTTATATATTACTATAAGATTCCCCCCTCATTATTCTAAATTCCAGGATCATCCCAGTCTACTCAGTCTCTACTCAGTCTCTCTTATTTTTCAGCTGCATGTCTCTCCTAGTCTTGATGTCTCATTTGATCCCAAGGTGAGCTTCTGACCTCATATTCATGCCAGTACTAAAAATACCTATTTCCACCTGAAGTCACATTGCCACCATGTATTGGCTCTTCTGCTACTGAAACCCTTATTCACCCTCTAGACTTTACTACAACACACCGTGGGTTGCTCCCCCACATTCTAA
Organism: Carcharhinus amblyrhynchos; assembly: GCF_965287045.1. NCBI lineage: Eukaryota > Metazoa > Chordata > Chondrichthyes > Carcharhiniformes > Carcharhinidae > Carcharhinus > Carcharhinus amblyrhynchos. The sequence goes on along the minus strand of NC_137344.1, from coordinate 41,843,680 downwards.
CCCAGGCAAAATTGAGGTAACCCAAAACTCTGCTGCCCACATTTAACTCGCAACATATCCCATTCCCCTTTCACCCCTCAGCTCAATGAATTCAGCTTCAAGTCAAGCAATGTCTTGATTTCAAAATTCTCATCATTGTTTCCAAATCCATTCACAGTCTCGCCCCGCCCTATCTCCTCCAGCCCTGTTAGGTATCTGTGTTCCTTTTAATTCTGTCTTCTCGTGGTTCCCCATTTTAATCAGTCTGCTATTAGTGGCCATAGCTTCAGTTTCCTCAGCCCCAACCCCTGCAATACCTTTTCTAAATCACTTCACATCTCTTTCGCACTTTCTATCCGTGTGTGGCTCAATTTGTCACTTTGTTTCATTATGCTCCTGTGGAGCACTTTGAGATGTTTCGTTACATTCAATGTGGTACAAGTTGTTGATGTTGCAATTAGTTTCAGAGTTGAGCTTCAACGGCTTCTCCGCTCATAAATTATGAGCTTCCTAAAACTCGCGTCAGTGACATTTTTGGAGGTATGCAAAAAAGAAAAGGCTTACAGAGGGGTTTCACTTTTGCTAAGAAGCATTAGTAACCACCATCATGTGTTCTTTATTGTTGGTCAGTAGTGGGAAATTTCTTCATCCCATCCACCAGAATGTTTCCCTTTCAGCCAGTGTATGCTGACTGTATGTGCGCATGTACAGTTGATGATTGATCCTGATGTAGTGTTTCAGTGTCCTGTGTGTTTGTCTTCTGCTTTAAAGGAAGTTAACATTTCTCTTTTTTTTCCATTTAATTGCCTTTCAACATCTCGTTTCTGTTATTTTCTTGCCCGTCATATTGATGGTGCTGGCACAGTTGGGCATCCACTAATATAGCAGCATGGACAATGAATGTGGCATGGTGGCACAGTGGTTAGCACTGCTGCCTCACAGTGCCAGGCACCCAGATTCAATTCCAGCCTTGGGTGACTATCTGTGTGAAGTTTGCATGTTCTCCTGTGTCTTCATGGCTTTCCTCCAGATGCTCCGGTTTCCTCCCACAGTACAAAGATATGCAGGTTAGGTGGATTAGCTGTGTTAAATTGCCCCTCAGTGTCCCAGGATATGTAATTAGGTGGTTTAGTGGGGTGAATGCAAGAGGTTATGGGGACAGGGCCTGGGTAAGATGCTCTGTCGGAAAGTCAGTGCAGACTCAGTGAGCCAAATGATCTCCTGCTG